>NC_056745.1:1443242088-1443542088 GCF_019279795.1 Protopterus annectens
CCCTCATGAATGGATGTTGAACAGAGAGGACTTTCTGCAGATTATCCATCACTGATGAACCACCCCAAGTAGGTCTGTTTGCCTCCAGTCTGAGCAGGCAGAGCAGACTCTTGAGTCCCATACCCAGAGGCTTGGAGAACAGACGCCGTATCAATCTCAAGGAAAGGAAAATTACTTTTCTTTTTACCTTGACTCCAAAGTGCCTTCGAAAAACCCAAGGACAACCGAAAGATGCAGTTGATGACCCCCTTTGGCTCAGATAACTTTGTATGTTCTTCATGTTTCACTGTTGCAGTCATTACAATTGGGCTATCCTGCTGGCAGGCTACCCTTAGTCGGCCTGAATTCCAAAGTCTAGGTCCTGCGTCGGTTGCTGTCGCCTCTTCCCTGACGTTAGTGCGCCAGGGGTATAAAAGATGCTGCGGACACCATTTTCTCCAGTCTTTCTTGCCGCGCGGTGCCCGAAGCAAAAGCAGTTCGCAAGTGCCGGTTGGCCGACTCCTGAGTTTTTCAAATTGGTATTTCAGATCCGAAGTCTTCATTAAAGCTAAGTACCCCGTTGGGGAAACTTTTTTCTTGCTCCAGACCGATGTCAGAAAAAGTTAATAATTGTATTTCTTGTGGGAAGCAAATACATCATAAGGATTTTCATTCTTACTGTATTCCTTGCCTAGGCCCTGACCATAACGTTGCTAGTTGTCGGTTTTGTGCTAGATTTAACCAACACACTATCAAGCGTCTGTACGATTTTGCAATGTTAAGTTGTCAATCTCGCCTTCATTCTTGCTGGATGGGGTTCGGAGCTGAGCCTCGGCTCTGACTCAGCATATTACTAAAGCTCGAGAGCTATTTTTACCGGCTCGAGGCTATCCTATGTCCCATAATGCTAGGCATGATATACCCAGATCTCGTTTGCCGCTTCAGCTATGAGGTTGCGTCTTTTTTCCGGCTCAGGTTGTATTAATATTTTTCAGTTTTTTCCCCTCACCTAATAGTTAGGCCCTTGGCCAAACCTCTTCCATACTTATTTGTCTGTAGTTGTATGTGTGTGCCTAGTTAGATTGTATTAATAAGTGTGTTTTTTTTTTTTTTATTTATTTATTCTGGTCTGTTACAACCTTTTTTTTGTGTGTGTGTGTGTGTGTGTGTGTGTGTGTGTGTGTGTGTGTGTGTGTGTGTGTGTGTGTGTGTCTAGACCTCCCTTAGTTGTCCTTGTCTGCCGGTCACACTTCTTGTGTGTATTGCTTGGGCCCTCTGCACCTGCAGGACTCTTGATGTTCATCGTGCATACAGCTGCAGTCATAACAGATGGGTTCTCCTGCCGTCAGGCGGGTCCTCAGTCGGCCGAATTCCAAAGTCTAGGTCCGGCGTCGGTTGTCGTCGCTTCTTCCCTGACGTCAGTGCTACAGGGGTATAAAAGAACCAGCCGACGCCATGTTCTTCAGTCTTTCTTGCCGCGCGGTGCCCGAAGCAGAAGCAGTTCGCAAGTGCCGGTCGGCCAGCTCCTGAGATTACGAAAAATTTGGAAAACCGAAGTCTTCTTAAAAGCTAAGTACCCCGTTGGGGAAACTTTTCTTGCCTCAGACCGATGTCAGACAAAGTTAATAATTGTATTTCTTGTGGGAAGCAAATACCGCATAAGGATTTCCATTCCCTCTGTATACCTTGTTTAGGCCCAGACCACGACATCTCTGTCTGTCACTGTTATGCTACATTCAACAAACACACTATTAAGCGTCGGGCGGAGTTCGCCCAGCATTTTTTTGGGAAAGCTTTTAACTATATCATGTCGTCAGATACTCTGACACCGGTTTTGTCTAAAAAAACGCAAAGACAAGGACCGACACTCGAGGTCCGCGGCCTCTACCGACACCACGCCAAAGCCGACTACACGTGGTCTCAGTGAGGCGCCTACACAGCCCCTGACTACCGACGACACTTCTTTGGCGGTGTCTCCTGTACCCGAGGTCGCAGGCTCCTCGGCCCACACACCGACTACAGATACCGAAGCCACTCTTGGCGTTGAAACACAGAATGTGGACAGGTCCACCTCCACGCAAGCTGTCTTCAGACCTTCTTCTTCTTTCTCCATCAAGGCTTTCACCAAGTCTAAAGCAACCATGCACCCTAAGAGTCCAGTTACACAGGGCCCATCTCCAGGCCCCATGCCTAAGAGACAGATGCTTAAAATGGCTGAGGATTTAATTACTCTAATCAGAGGTTCTCAGCCACCTCCGGACAAAAGGCCCAGAGTGGAGGAAGATTCCCCCTCCTCTGATCAGGGATCCATTATTTCAGAACACTCTGATGATGAGGAACAGGCTTACTCCCCTTTTGAAGACTCTGATGCAGAGGAGTCTATTCCTTCTGTATCCCCCCCTGAGGATTTCTCTTTTGGGGAAACTTTGCATACCTTAAGGGAACACTTCCACTGGGAAGGCCAGGATTATTCAGATTCCAAGAAAAGGCTCAGGGAATTTCTTTTGTTACCCCAGCACAGGCCTCTGGCTATACCTCCTGTCTTGGACATCCTAGATGATGTTTACTCGGAGGCCTGCCTTATCCCGGACTCTCTACCTCCAGCTCCAGTTAAGCTTGACAGGTACTACAGGGTTCCTGACTCACACCAATTTCTTTACAAAAGCCATGCTGCTGACCTAGAAACCATCTCACAGGGACCCAAGGGGGTTAAGGCTTCCATTGCCAAAAAATCCATTGCCTTCTGAGAGAGATTCCAGATCCTTAGAAAGGTGGGGAAAAAAGGTATATACCTCGGCTACCTTAACCATGAGGGCCTTAAACTGTCAGTTTCATATGCTAAAATACCAACAGTTTCTGTTATCTCAATTGAAAAGTAAAATGTCACAACCTGAACAACCAGACTTGAAGGAGTTGCAGGATTTGATGCATAGTGCAGAACAAGTGGGTAAACATACCGTACAATGTGGTTTTGATGCTCTAGAGGCCTCATGTAGAGCTGCTGTTACAGGCTCAGTCATACGCAGGCATGCTTGGCTCAAGGAACAAACCTTGCCTGATCATGTCAAAGCTAAATTACTAGACGCCTCTTCAAAAGGATGTACTATTTGGGGCAAATGCTGAGGAAGTATTACGAAAATGGAGGAAAAGCTAAATCAATGCAAACGGTGAAAGAATTTCTGCAGGTTCAACCACCACGTTTTAGTAGAAATTGGCCTTCCAAAAACTGGTCCTTTCCTGCCACGGACAGACCCCAAAGAGGCAGATACAGGTGCCCGAGGGGCAGAGGACAACCACAAGGATCGTACAGAGGCAGACAATGGCAAGCTCCTACACCAAGAGGTGGTGAGGACAACTCACAATCTTTCAGAAAGCAAACCCAATGACTTTCCCCTTTGCAGGCCAACCAGGTCTCAAATGGCAGCCCCCTTAGGAGGAAAGCTGGCACTATTCTCAAAAAATTGGCATGTTGTCACAAAGGCCAAATGGATCCTGGACATTATAAACAGAGGCTGCAAATTCCACTTTCATACCCTTCCAAAAATGAGAGGCATGCCAAAACTGCCACACAATCAAAGGGCAGAGGCACAAAAGCAAATTTCAGGTCTTACAAACATGAAAGCTATTCAGGAGGTACCTACACACGAACAAGGTCAGGGTTTTTATTCCAGGCTATTTCTGGTGCCAAGGAAGGGAAAAGATTGGAGACCTATTTTGGATCTTTCCATCCTAAACACATTCCTACTCGTACCAAAATTCAAGATGCTCACTCTACAGCAACTTCTTCCCATGCTGGGCAAGGAGTCTTGGCTGGTAACATTGGACCTCAAGGAGGCATACCTGCATGTCCCAATCAGACAAAATTGCAGAAGATATCTCAGATTTCTTGCAGGTTCAAATTATCAAACCCATTATCAATTCTCTGCATTGCCCTTTGGCTTATCTACTGCGCCCAGAGTATTCACGAAATGCCTGGAATCAGTAATTGCCTACTGCAGACTTCAAGGGATACAAATATACCCTTATTTGGACGACTGCCTGATCCAAGCGGACAGCAAGCACATTCTTCTGAAACATCTGGCTTATGTAATAATGTTATTAAACTCTCTGGGATACACAGTCAACAAAGAGAAATCAAGGCTAACACCCTCTCGAAATATAATTTTCCTGGGTGCCAATTTGGACACAAACACCCAAATGGCCTACCTCACGCCAGAGAAGCAGGGGCAACTAATTCAATACTTCAAAACAGTAGCAAATTGCACCAGGCTGACTGCAAGGAAAATCCTGCAGGCTCTGCGATTCATGGCATCTTGCATCTTGCTAATCCCATGTGCAAAGCTGCATATGAGAAAACTACAATGGTACCTAAAAAACATATGGTCTCAGCACAGCCACAGTTTGGAAACAATAATACCAATAATTCCATGTCTGCAAAAGGAATTTCTGTGGTGGGCTCAAGCATGTCAAGCAAACACAGGTCTTCCATTCAGCAAGCCTCAAGCAAATCAAGTCATCACAACAGACACCTCGACTATGCCTGGGGCACATGACAGACCGGTGCATTCAGGGCAAATGGTCCCAAAAAGAAAAGCATCTTCACATCAATCAAAAAGAAATGCTAGCAGTAATAAATGCTATTATAGCTTTCAAGGACCTTCTACAACCAGGTCAACTATTGATAAGAACGGACAACACCACAGTTATGTGGTACATAAACAAGCAGGGAGGAACACATTCCTATCCCCTATGCAGACTGGCCATATCACTTTGGAACATGGCTATGGACTTACAAATGGAACTACAAGAATAGTACTTGCCAGGCAAGGAAAACACGCTGGCAGACAACCTAAGCAGAAATATGACAGATCCACACGAATGGATGTTGCATCCAAAAGTTTTTACAGAAATAATCCAAGAATGGGGAAGGCCAGACCTAGATCTCTTTGCCTCCCACAAAAATCATCATTTGACAAAATTCTGCTCGAGGACCTTCCACCCAAAGGCCTGGAGAGTGGACGCTCTCTTTCAGCTGGACATCAATGACAGTTTATGCCTTCCCGCCTCTTCCTCTGCTGCCCAAAGTCCTATTGAAGACCAGAGCAGACAGACCAAAGATGATCCTCATTGCTCCAGACTGGCCAAGGCAACACTGGTACCCACTCCTGAGGAGCCTGACTCATTTCCCCCCATGGACCCTGCCTCTAATGCCTCTTCTTCTGACTCGGCACAGCTTCAAAACTCTTCAGTCAGCTAAAAACACTCAATCTAGCCGCATGGAAGATTCCTTAGCATCACAGCAGGCCCAACTCTCCAAGGAGGTGCAGGATGTCATTTTGGAGGCCAGAAGGCCATCAACTAGAAAAGCTTACTCCGCAAAATGGAAACGTTTTTGTGTCTGGAATGAGAAAAAGGGCCAGAACCCTGGAAAACTGAATTTTCCTACTACAATATTTGGCTGAACTACTAAGCAGTGGACTTTCGTTCTCCTCCATCAAAATCCATGCCTCAGCCATTTCTGCAGAATACAACACTGACCCTCCTTTATTCTCTCACCCTCTTTTAAGACAGTTCCTCAGAGGGGCTAAGAATTTAAGACCTCCAAGGAAACAACCAATACCTGCTTGGGATCTAAATTTCATTCTGGAAAAACTGACTTTGCCTCCTTTTGAGCCAGCTGCTTCATCAGATTTGCAGTATTTGTCCTGGAAAACAGCTTTCCTTCTGGCTATCACTTCAGCTCGTAGAGTTTCAGAACTACAGGTCCTCATGGCTGTCCAGCCCTTTATCATCTTCCATCAGGACAGAGTTTCATTACGAACCAACCCTTCCTTTATGCCTAAAGTGGTATCCAGGGTAGCTTTAAATCAGGCCATACATTTACCTACTTTTTATCCCAATCCTCAAAACAAAGGGGAGAGATTACTACATTCCTTGGACATCCACAGGCAACTACGTTATTACTTGGACAGAACAAAACCTTTCAGAAAATCAGAACAGCTCTTTGTGGCCTATGCGGTATGAGCTGCAGGAAAGCCAATTTCCAAGCAGACAATCTCAAAATAGATAGCTCACTGCATACGCTTTTGCTATTCCTTTCATGGCAAAACTGTTTCTACAGGCATTAGAACTCACTCCACCAGGGCCACAGCCACCTCTGCAGCCTTCCTCAGAGGAGTTCCTACCAAGGATATCTTGGAAGCAGCCACTTGGAGTTCTGTGCATACCTTCTCCAAACACTACAACCTACCATTATACTCCAAATCTAGAGCAGGCTTTGCCACTGCAGTCTTGCAGGGCATTTTGGCTCCTCCTAGTTCCACCTAGTGCCTACCACCCCTTTCTTAGCTTTGGGATTCTACCCATCTGTTATGACTGCAGCTGTATGCACGATGAACATAGTACAGTTTTGTACCTACCATAAATGTAGATGTTCGAGTGCTAATACAGCTGCAGTCCAGGTTTCCCTCCCTCCTTCCCCTCTAGGGGTATTCTTTTATGGTGTATTTGCTTGCAACTACTGTTTTTTGATTATATTGCATTGCATTATTTCATATTTTTATGTATTGCCTTCCTTCTGGGGGCACCTGACATCTGGGCAAGAAAAACTGAAGAACATGGCGCCGGCTGGTTCTTTTATACCCCTGTAGCACTGACGTCAGGGAAGAAGCGACGACAACCGACGCCGGACCTAGACTTTGGAATTCGGCCGACTGAGGACCTGCCTGACGGCAGGAGAACCCGTCTGTTATGACTGCAGCTGTATTAGCACTCTAACATCTACATTTATGGTAGGTACAAAACTGTACTTTCTGTCTGCCATGCGTTCAGTCCAAGAGTCCTGCAGGAATGCAGAAACAAACTTATTTTGAGAGGCTTGTTAAAGCCTGAAGGTTCCCCGGCTAAGCCTTCGGGTAAACCTTCTAAGCCCGCCAAACCGTCGGCTCCATGTTCGGAGCCGTTGCAGAGCAGTGCTACTACTACCACTGCATAGGTTCCGGCCGGAACCGATGATTCGAGGCCTGTTTTGGCTCCGACGAGCTATCTTCGAGCAAGAAGCGTTCCAGATCTCCTTCCCTGGAATCTGTCCATTTTGCTCCGAAGTCTCCCTTGTTATCGGAGCGGAGTCACAGGTCCCAGTCCTCTCGGTCTTCCAGGCTGTCGGACCATGACCTCGAGAGGGTGGTTAGCAGACTACTTAAGTCGCAGGCACTGGCCCAAATGTTGCATAGCCCTCCTCATCAGGCAGTGGCTTTCACTACTCCCTCTTCGATTCCTCCTTCGACTCTTCCTGTGAGTTCGGAGCCGGAGATCGTAGGGGTCGGGACCGTCAGAACGTCGGAGCTGATACCACCCCTTTCGGCTCCCTCGTCGGCTCCGATCTCTTCCTTGGTTCCATCCTTGGAGGGATCCGGGCGCCGGGACTCACTCGTTGGCTCCGAGGGGGCGAGTGGCATCAGACCCTTGTCCGACCCCGTTCTCCCTCTCAGAGCTTCGGCGCAGGTGAGTTCGGCCCCGACATCGGCCTCGGAGCCATCCCTCTCTGTGCAGGGAGGAGTCATTGTCTCTTTGGGGCGGTGACCCCCTTCCCTGCCTGATAGCAGAGCTTTTGAGGTCATGAGGAGTGTGCTGGCCCCTGTGCCTGCTCCACGGTTGGCTCCTTCGGCTCCTCCCTCTATGGTGCCTGCTTCAGTCTCTACCCGCTCTCCCGATCCCGAGCGTGGAGAACTGACGCTACAGGTAACCCCATTGGGCGTATCCTCCTCTTCCGAGGCCTCCCCTGATCCTTCAGGGGAGCCCCCTCAAAAGAGAAATGCAAGAGGAAGCATGTAGACTCCCCTGAGTCAGTCACATCGGACACTGACTTGGATGACTCAGACGGGTCCCCAAGATCCCCCTCTGAGGATGTCTCATTTTCTGACATCCTGGAGATTCTTAAGCAGAGGGGAAACTGGTCTGCCCTTAACCCCTCTGAGGACGAGTCGGTGTACCTGGATGCGTTCGGTTCTCGCCCTTCCACCTCCTGGGTGTCTCCGCCTTTCGACCCGCTCATGGATGTGGTGGCTCGAAAGGCGTGAATAGCTCCGGATACTATGGAACCAACTCCCCAGAGGCCTACAAAATTTGTTACAGCCCCTTCTGACAAGCAGTTTCTAACTAAGGGCGTCCCTGTTGATGCCATGGTGGTGGCGGCGGCCACTAAAAAGGAGTTGGCTGACCCTTCAGTACCTGTCCATCCTCCTAATAAGGAATCTAGGACTATGGACAGGTATGGCAAGCGGATGTTTTCCTCAGTGACCTTTGCTATGCGGTCGCTGAATTATTTGTGCCCTTTCACCCGTCTCCAGAGAGACCTTCTCAAGGAACTGGGTGATACCTTACAGGTCATCAGCTGCGGGGTCTCAGGAAAAGATCAACTCCCAGCTGGGGACCCTAAACTCGATTGTCAACTCCTCCATGCGGCTCATTTCCTATGCAGCCGATGGAGCGAGTAAGGCTGCAGGCAAGGGCGTCGCTCTAAGGAGACACGCCTGGATGCGGCTTTGCAATTTTGCTGACCCCTTCAAGGCGTCCTTCACTAACACCCCCTTTGATGGTTCTGCCTTGTTTGGACCTCAAGTGAAGGATACATTGACCAGGTGCGAGCAGGAAGGCAAGACTCTCTCTGCCGTAGGAGTCCGTTTTTCTACCCCTTCTAGACCATACCCTAAGGGTCAGAAAGGTGGGAAAATGTGGTTCTGCAAACCTCAGGGAGTACTGCCTGACGCACGTGGTGAGCTTCCCTCCAGAGGCAGAGGAGGGAACAATAATAGATGCCGCCCGAGGGGCAGGGGGGGTCCGCAGATTCAGCGTAGCAGAGAATCCTTCTCTGACAAACCCTTTTAGCACCCCTGAGGAGCTGCCCGACTGTCCACCTTCGGAGGCAGTCGGGGGAAGACTATCACTGTACCCAGAATCCTGGCATTCCCTCACACAAGACAATTGGGTGCGGTCGATCATATCTGAGGGTTACAAAATTCCCCTTATTCATGCCCCTCAACCGCCAAAAGGGCCCCTTCCAGACGTTCCACCCGGTTTGAGGGATCAAGCAGCACTAGAAATTTCAAAGCTGCTAGAAAAATGAGCAATCCAACCAGTCCCAGCAGACCAACAAGGATCTGGTGTCTACTCCAAGTTCTTTTTGGTACCAAAAAAGACAGGGGACTGGAGACCTATTTTGGATCTCAGCAGGCTGAACAAGTCTGTTCAAAGGACGAAATTCCGGATGGTCACGCTTCAGTCCATTCTACCCTTCCTGGGTCAGGACAATTGGATGTGCTCTATAGACCTTCAGGATGCGTACTATCATATCAAAATAAACAGACACTCCAGGAGGTTTCTCCGCTTCCGGCTGGGAGCCAGTCACTACCAATTCAGAGCCCTGCCCTTTGGCCTCACCACAGCCCCAGGGTGTTTACCAAATGCATGGCAGTGGTTGCGGCTCACCTGAGACTAAAAGGATTCCAGGTGTTTCCATACTTAGACGACTGACTCCTTACTGCCACCACCAAGCGTCAGCTACTCCATTCCAGAGATTATACCCTCCAAATTTGCAACGAGCTTGGTATCTCTATAAACTCCGAAAAGTCTGCCTTGTCAGTCTATTACCTTCATAGGCGCCGTTTTAAACACTGTCGAACTGTCCGCAAAACTGCCTGTACAAAGGGTTTCAGACATTCGAGGTCATGTTCAAATCGTACTACAAGAAAGCAGAGTCCAGGCCAGATTCGTACTAAAAACCCTAGGTCTCATGGCCACAGCTATCACATTACTTCCCCTAGCTCGTTTTCACATGCGGATCCTGCAATGGATGCTGTTTTCCCAGTGGTCCTTTCAACAGCTTCCAATGTCACACAGCATTCTAATCACTCAGTCACACAAAAGACACCTTTCGTGATGGATGGTCTCCCCTCAGGTTCTTCACGGCAGACCCTTTATCCTTCCTCCTCCTGTGGCTACTGTGACAACGGATGCCTCCCTGATCGGGGGGGGGGGGGCATTTTCAGGGCAGGACAGTCCAGGGCACATGGCAGCCTTTCGAAAGCCACCTGCACATAATGTCTTGGAAATGAGAGCGGTACTGTTAGTGTTGCAGGCCCTTCAAGACTCTCTACCCACCGGGACTATTGCAATTCAGACAGACAATATATCTGTAGTGTGGTACATCAACAAGCAGGGCGGAACCAGATCCTACCCTCTATGTCGAGAAGCACTCAGACTGTGGCAGTGGGCGATCTCTTCTCAACGGTTTCTGGTAGCAACCCATATCCCCGGGAAGTCCAACGTCATAGCGGACAGGCTGAGCAGATCCATTCTCATGCCCCACGAGTGGTCTCTCAACCAGCTAGTAGCGGGAAAAAAATCTTCAGGAGGTGGGGTCAGCCTTGCTGCGATCTTTTTGCAACCCCTCTAAACAGCAAGTGCCCAGACTTCTTCACCCTCTTATTCCCAGAGACGCTCTAGTCCACGATTGGCCCCGGGGTCTTCTGTACGCTTTTCCCCCTTTTCCCTTAATTACTCAGCTAATCCAGAAAGCAACTGTTTTGAGATCCAAAATGATCCTTGTTGCCCCTTACTGGCCTCGACAAATTTGGTTTCCGTTCCTGCAACGTCATCTACTAGATCAACTCTGGCATCTGGACCCAGCGCCAGATCTTCTAATACATCAGTCTGGCGGGCTGCATCAATCTCTGCAATCTCTCAACCTCACAGCTTGGTTGCTCCACTTCCAGCCCTAGCCAGGCTTCCCTCAATCTCTCATTCAGTTCGTGACATCATCTTCGCTTCGCACAAGTCTACTACCAGAAAGACTTATGCTAGCAAATGGAAACGTTTCTCTGTTTGGGCAAGGGAGAAACAAGTTGACCCTTTTACAGCCCCTGTCCATACAGTCTTAGACTTTTTGGCAGAACATTTTCAAATGGGATCTTCTTCAGCCACCATCAGAGTTCAGTTGGCAGCCATTGCAAATTTTCACGTTGGATTGTCAGAGACCAGCATTATGTCACACAAACTTTGTGAAGCCTTTCTAAAAGGAACCCTCTTACTTAGGCCCCCGGTAAAAGATCCTCCTCCACCATGGGACCTAAATTTGGTGCTTTAATTCTCCCTCCCTTTGAACTTGCGGCTTCTTGTTCATTAAAGTTGCTCTCTTGGAAAACTCTGTTTTTAGTAGCCATCACTTCAGCGAGAAGGGTATCAGAGCTTCAAGCACTTTGTGTTTGCCCTCCTTACCTTGTTTTTCACAAAGATAGAGTGTCACTTAGGACTAACCCGTCCTTTTTACCCAAAGTACTCTCTGAAAAAAATCTGAATCAGACCATCGATCTTCCTGATGTCCTTCAAGGATGCATCTGCAGTCCTTACAAATGGGTTGTCCTGTCGTCAGGCAGCCCTTCGGTCGGCCGGATTCCAAAGTCTGGGTCTGGCCTCGGCTGATGTCGCACTTCACCCGACGTCATAGCTGCAGTTCTTCGGGTATAAAGGTATCAGCCAACGCCATTTTCCTCAGTCTTTCTTGCCGTGCCTCAAGCAGAAGCTGTTCGCAAGTGCCAGTCGGTCAGAACCAGAGATTACTACTACCGAAGACTTCTAAAAAGCTAAGTACCCCGTTGGGGACTCTTTCTTGCCTCAGCCGATGTCAGAAAAAGTGAATAACTGTTTAACTTGTGGGAAACAAATACCTCATAAAGATTTCCACTCTTACTGCCTACCTTGTTTAGGCCTATACCACGACGTAGCAGCTTGTCTAGCCTGTGTTTCTTTCAACCGACGGACGCTTAGACGTCGGTCGGAATTTGCTGAGGAGTTTTTCGCCCGCTTTTGCTTACATTATGCCGCCGGAAACTCCGACTACGCAAATAACTAAAGAGCGCAAGGAAAAAGACCGACACTCGCGGTCCGCGGTTTCGGCCGAAACCGCGGTTAAGCCAACCGCGAGTGTCTCGGTTTCGGCTGAAACAGAGTCCACAGTTCTTCCTTCGGCCGAAAGCTTGCCTCCTACCGAGGCCTCATCCAGCATGGCTGAATCTGCTACTGAACTCCCACCTGCTCTTGCAGGTTCGCAGGATTTATCTGATACTATTCCTTTAGATATTTCTACTCCAGCACGTGGAGCTGCTAGGCCCCCTGCATCCATGTCGATTAAGGCTTTTGCCAGGGCTAAAGCAGCAAAATCTACCAAAACTGTGCCTGCTAAGACCCCCTCTCACAGGCCTAGCTCTAGTTCTCAAATGCTTAGTCTAGCAGAGGATCTCATTTCTTTGATCAGGGGATCCCAACCCCACCCAGACAGGGCCTCTCACCCACCTCCAGAGAAGAAGCCTAGAGCAGAACCCCCTGAGCCAGTTTCTTCAGATGACTCCTCTGAAGATTCAGATAATACAAATCCTCCAGAGGGCCCTTATTCTCCTTATGAGGACTCTGATGCAGAAGAGTCCATTCCCTCTGCCTCTCCGCCTGAGGAATTTTCTTTTGGGGAAACCTTGCATGCTATGAGGGAACAATTTCAATGGCAGGGCCAGGATTTTTCAGACTCTAGGAAAAGGCTTAGAACCTTTTTGCATTTGCCACAGCATAGGCCTTTAGCCATTCCTCCAGTACTTACTGTTGTGGATGATGCATTTAATGATGCTTGTACTGCTCCTGATTCTCTTCCCGGCCCTGCTAAGCCCGATAGGTACTACAGGGTTCGGACACACATTATCATTTGTATAAGGCTCCTTTTGCAGATCCTGAAACTATCTCCCAGGGACCCAAGGCTGTAGCAGCTACCTCTGCCAAAACCCTCCCTCTGAAAGGGAATCTAGGGCCTTAGCGATGGGGTAAAAAAGTTTACACTTCTGCTACTCTTTCAGCTAGGGCTTTAAACTGTCAATTCCACATGATTCAGTATCAGGAATTTATGTTAGATCAGTTAACTAAAAAACTGTCCTCGGATGAACCATTAGACAAAAAATCTGTTCAGGAAATGGTACATAACATTCAGCAGGTCAGTAATCATTCCTTAAAATGCGGCAATGATGCACTGGAGGCTTCTTTTAGATCAGCTATGACTGGTACAGTGATCAGAAGGCATGCATGGTTAAAAGAGCAGTCCTTACCAGACCATGTTAAATCAAAGCTCCTAGATGCTCCTATGGATAAGCTCAATTTGTTTGGCTTCCCGGCACAGCAGGTGCTGAAGAAGGTGGAGGAGAAAGCAAAATCTGTCCAGACAGTCAAGGATTTCTTACAGGTCCAGCCTCCAAGGTTTAGTAGGAACTGGCCTTCCAAGAATTGGTCCTTTCCAGACACCTCCAGAGCCCTGAGAGGCAGGAACAGGCACTCAAGAGGCAGGGGTCAATCCAGAGGTGCCTACAGGGGACGTCAAGGGCAGACTAACAACCAGCGAGGTACTGCCACAGATCCAGCCACCACCACTTCCACAGGACAATCACAGTGACTTGGCTCTGGCACCGCCTACCAGGGAACAACTAGAAGCACCCTTAGGCGGAAAGCTAGCCTTATTTTCAGTAAACTGGCACTGCATCACAGGAGACAAATGGATTTTACAGACAATAGACCAAGGTTACAGGTTTCACTTCCATACTCTACCAAGGAAGAGAGGAATGCCAAACCTACCTCCAAATCAGAAAACAGAAGCTCTACAACAAATAAATCACTTACTAAGCATGAGAGCTATAGAAAGGGTACCGTCTATGGAACAGGGGCAAGGATTTTACTCCAGACTCTTCCTGGTACCAAGAAAAGAAAACCAATGGAGACCTATTCTAGACCTGTCCGCTCTAAACACATACCTCATTGTTCCAAAATTCAAAATGCTGACCCTACAGCAGCTTCTTCCCATGCTGGGCAAGGAGTCTTGGCTGGTAACTCTAGATCTCAAGGAGGCATACCTGCACATCCCCATACGACCAAATTGCAGAAGATATCTCAGATTTCTTGCAGGATCAGAGCATTATCAATTCTCAGCATTGCCCTTTGGCTTATCTACTGCGCCCAGAGTATTCACGAAATGCCTGGCATCAGTAATGGCTCATTGCAGACTTCAGGGAATTCAAATTTACCCTTACTTGGACGACTGTCTGTTACAAGCGGGCAACAAAAACAAATTAACAAAAGATTTGAAAAAGGTCATTTATCTACTGCAAGCCCTGGGATACACAGTCAATATAAAAAAGTCAAGGCTGGTACCATCCCAAAGGATAACCTTCTTGGGTGCAGAGCTGGACACATCAAACCAAATGGCATTCCTAACAGCAGAAAGACAGAAGCACCTCCCTCTCTACTTCATGGCATTAACAAAGCAGAACCAGCTAACAGCAAGAAAAGTCCTGCAAGCCCTGGGTTACATGGCATCCTGTATAATATTGATTCCACATGCCAGACTACATATGAGAAAGTTACAGTGGTACCTAAGGAATTTATGGTCTCAGCACAAGCACAGCCTAGAAACCCTAATTCCAATAATTCCATGCCTGAAGCAAGAATTCCAATGGTGGGCTCAGGCCTGTCAATCGAACAAAGGACTGCCCTTCCACAGACCTCAACCAAGCCAGACCATCACAACGGACGCCTCAGACCTCGGTTGGGGGTCGCACATGTTGGACAACTGCATACAAGGTTTATGGACTCAAGACCAGCTGCTCCTGCACATAAATCAAAAGGAGATGCTGGCAGTAAAACTGGCAATTCAGACATTCAGACCATTTCTTCGACAGGGTCATTTGCTCATAAGGACGGACAACACCACAGTTATGTGGTACATCAACAAACAAGGAGGCACGCATTCATACCCTCTATGCCGGATGGCAATGGACCTCTGGAATGTGGCCCTGAGCTTCAACATTCAGTTACAAGCAATATTTGTACCAGGAAAAGAAAATATACTGGCAGACATCCTAAGCAGAACTACCACGGATGCCCACAAATGGATTCTGCATCCAGACATCTTCAAAACCATTACAGGGAAATGGGGACTACCAGAAATAGACTTATTTGCATCCCCACTCAACCACCAATTGAAAAAATTCTGCACGAGGGCATACCACCCACTTGCTTGGAAGGTGGACTCCCTATCCTTCAGTTGGCAAAACCTAACAGCATATGCATTCCCACCTCTTCCTTTGATGCACAAGGTACTATTGAAGATCAAAGAAGACCATCCAAGGATCATCCTGATAGCTCCAGACTGGCCGAGGCAGCATTGGTACCCATTACTGAGGAGTATGTCTCGGGAACAAATATGGCCTCTGCCCCTAGTTCCCTTAATGTTAACACAGAACAACTTCAAAACCCTGCATCCAAACCTAAAAACACTGCAGCTGGCTGCCTGGAACATTGCATAAGACAAAATAACCCAGATTTATCTCAAAGGGTTAAAGACATTATCTTGGAGGCTCGCAGACCCTCAACAAGAAAAAATTATTCAGCAAAATGGAAAAGATACCTCATTCGGAGTGCAGCAAAAGGAGAAAATGTGTCACTGGTAAACATAGCTAACATCCTGGAATACTTGGCAGAGCTCTTCCACAATGGCCTGTCCTATTCTTCCATTAAGATTCATGCATCAGCTATTTCAGCAGAATACAACATGGACCCTCCAGTCTTCTCACATCCTCTGCTCAGGCAGTTTCTGAGAGGAATTAAAAATGTAAAGCCACCTAGGAAGCCACCATTGCCCGCATGGGACTTGAACTTTGTGTTAGAAAAGTTGACACTCCCTCCTTTCAAGCCAGCAGCAACAGCAGAATTACAGTACTTATCATGGAAGACTGCTTTCCTGCTTGCAGTCACTTCAGCAAGAAGGGTTTCTGAACTACATGCATTAATGGCAGTACAGCCCTTCCTTATCTTCCATCAAGATAGAGTTTCCATGAGAACTAATCCTGCCTTTATGCCAAAGGTGGTCTCCAGGGTATCTTTAAACCAAGCTATCCACCTACCTACATTCTTTTCCCAACCCACAGAACAAGGGAGAAAGACTGTTGCATACCTTGGATGTACATAGACAATTGCGTTACTACCTGGACAGGACCAAGAGCAATAGAAAAACTGACCAGCTACTGGTAGCATATGCAACAGGAATGGAAGGAAAAGCAATTTCAAAACAGACAATCTCTAAGTGGATAGGAAATTGCATTAGATTGTTACTCTCACCATGGGAAGAAAACTCCAGAAAACATCAGACCTCACTCTACAAGAGCTACAGACACTACCACAGCTTTTTAACGAGGAGTGGCTACCAAAGCCATTTTAGAGGCTGCTACTTGGAGCTCCGTGCATACATTTGCCAAGCATTATAATCTACCCTTATACTCCAGATCCCGACCAGGTTTTGCCACTGCTGTTTTGCAAGGGATCTTAACTACACCATAATCTTATTACTCCTCCTCCCCCAGTTTGGCTATGGTATTCTACCCATTTGTAAGGACTGCAGATGCATCCTTGAAGGACATAGTGCAGTTTTGTACCTACCATAAATGTAGATGTCCGAGAGGCATGCATCTGCAGTCAGGATTACCCACCCTCCTTCCCCTCTGTGGTACTCCTAGGGTATTTGCCCATCTTGTAGTTAGCTGGGGGAATCTATTATGGTGTATTTGTTTGTATATATGTACATACATGCTTATTTTTTGTTTGCTCTCTACTATTTGGAACCATTTGCATTTATCCAAATTTAGCCTTCCTAGAGGGCACCTGGCATCTGGGGCAAGAAACACTGAGGAAAATGGCATCGGCTGATACCTTTATACCCGAAGAACTGCAGCTATGACGTCGGGTGAAGTGCGACATCAGCAGAGGCCAGACCCAGACTTTGGAATCCGGCCGACCGAAGGGCTGCCTGACGACAGGACAACCCATTTGTAAGGACTGCAGATGCATGCCTCTCGGACATCTACATTTATGGTAGGTACAAAACTGTACTTTTTCTTCCCACTTTATGCCAATAGGTCTGAACAGAAGTTACATTGTCTAGACGTTCACCGTCAATTACGCTTCTACCTGGATAGAACCAAGCAGATGAGGAAATCAGAACAGCTCTTCCTGTCTTGCGCGGAAGGGAAACAAGGCCTACCAGTTTCCAAAGTAACCTTGTCCAGGTGGTTGACCTCTGTTATCATGTTGATTTACCAATTGAGGTATAAAGAGCTCCCTGTTAAGCCCAGAGCTCATTCAACCAGAGCAGTAGCTTCTTCAGTAGCCTTTCAGGCGAGATTGCCAATGGATTCCATTTCTGCAGCGGCCACATGGGCCTCTCCTCATACCTTCATTTCTCATTACAAGCTGGACATGGCCTCTAGAAGTAGGGCTGATTTTGGTTCCACTGTACCCAAGAGTTTGTTCCATTGAGCCACCCAGGACTAAGGTGCTAGGGACGCTGTCCCATCCAGCAAGAATGAAGGCGAGATTGACAACTTAACATTGAGAAGTTATGTACTTACCATAACGTTCCATATTAGTTGTCTTCTTCTCGCCTTTCTTAAGCGTCCCACCCTCCATCCCCTAGCCTGGCAAGACCGAGAGTATCTTCTGAGATGTGTTATCATGAGAGTTATCTCCTTAGCTACCTCTTTCCCTTTCTTGGTAACTCTTATAAGAGTTTTTTATATCTAGATGTATATATATATATATATATATATATATATATATATATATATATATATATATATATATATTCTCTGTCATGGTGGGGACATGTATGTCCATAGTGTTAGCTATCAAACGAGATCTGGGTATACCACGCCTAGCATTATGGGACATAGGGTAGCCTCAAGCCGGTAAAAATAGCTCTCGAGCTTTAGTAATAGGCCGAGTCTGAGCCGAAGCTCGGCTCCGAACCCCATCCAACAAGAAAGAAGGCGAGAAGAAGACAACTAACATGGAACGTTATGTTAAGTACATAACTTCTCATTTCATTACTTTGGCGGAAGATTTATTTATATAATGCCGTCGGACCAGCCGACTAAGAAAAAGAAAAGGACATGCATCTAAGATCCAAAATCGACGACAAGACTTCTGCTAGGCCGGTTCGCCGGTTCTCAGTGAGGCGTTTATGCAGCCCCTGACGCCCGCTACCTCAGAGCCACAGGCCGCTTCCGACTCCCACGTGGAGCCGACTAGGCCACTGGAAACTCAAGGTATTGGACACTCGGAAACTATTCCCTCAGATGGGTTCGGAGCCACTGAGCAGGCATCGGCTTCTGAGGGTGTTTTCAGGGCCTACACATTTATATGTGAAACCTACTTCAGCTTCAAAGGCAAAGACTAAAACAGCTCTAAAGACAAAGAAACACGTACATCATCCTGGACAGGCCTCCATGCCTAAAAAACAGATGCTTAAAATGGCCGAAGACCTAATTACTTTGATCAGGGGTTCCATCCCCCTCCTGATAAGAGGCCTAGGTAAGAGTTAGAATACAAATCTTCAGACCAAGTTTCTATTTCCTCTGATTCCTCCTCTGAACAGGAATGTTTTATTCCTCCCTATGAGGATTCTGATGCTGAAGAATCTATCCCTTCAGCCTCTCCTCTTGAGGATTATTCTTTTGGGGAGACACTGCATACTATGAGGGAGCATTTCCACTGGGAGAGCCAAGATTACTCAGAATCCAAGAAAAGGCTCAGATACTTCCTTTTATTGCCTCAGCGCAGGCTCCTTGCTATCCCACCTGTTTTAGACATTGTAGATGATGTATTTTCAGAGTCCAGTCTATCTCCAGACTCTTTACCACCAGCTCCTGTTAAGCCAGACAGATACTATAGGGTTCCTGATTCACATAAATTTCTTTATAAAAACCCTGCTGCTGACCCAGAAACCATCTCTCAGGGTCCCAAAGGGGTTAAGGCTTCTACTGCAAAAACCCCTATCCCCTCTGACAGGGATTCTAGGCCATAGACAGATGGGGTAAAAAGATTTATTTATTTGTTGCCTTGGCTGTAAGAGCTTTAAATTGCCAATTTCATATGCTTAAATATCAGCAATATCTTATGTCATTGCTTAAACAGAAAATGTTAACAAATTCAGAATCTGCACACAACAAAGAAATGCAGGATTTATTGCATGCAGCTGAACAAGTTGGTAAGCATACTTTGCAATGTGGTTTTGATTCTCTAGAGGCCTCCTGCAGGGCCGCTGTTGCAGGTTCTGTCATTAGGAGGCATGCTTGGTTAAAAGAACAGAATCTGCCTGATCATGTTAAAGCAAAACTATTAGATGCTCCATTACAGCATGATACTTTGTTTGGTGTTAAAGCAGAAGAGGTGCTGAAGAAAATGGAGGACAAAGCTAAATCTATGCAAACAGTCAAGGATTTCTTGCATGTACAGCCTCCCAGATTTAACAGGAACTGGCCTACAAAGAATTGGTCCTTTCCAGTGTCAGATAGGCCACAAAGAGGCAGATACAGACATCCCAGAGGCAGATCACAGCCCCAAGGCTCATACAGGCCTAAACAATGGGGTGCTTCTACCTCCAAGAGCGGAGAGGAAAAATCACAGCCATACAGGAAACAGTCTCAATGACTTTCCCCTTCCAGCACCAAGCACTTATCTTTTGGCAGCCCCTTTGGGGGGGAAACTAGCACTTTTTTCACAAACTTGGCACATGATCACCCAGGACAAATGGGTACTAAATATAGTATCACAAGGCTACAGGTTCCACTTTTACACCCTGCCAAGGCCAAAGAGTATGCCAGACCTGCCATGCAATCAATGGGCAGAGGCACAAAAACAAGTTTCATCCCTCATGGACATGAGGGCCATTCAACAAGTACCAGAGCAAGAGCAGGGACCAGGATTCTATTCAAGACTGTTCTTGGTACCCAGAAAGGACAAAGCCTGGAGACCAATACTGGACCTATCTATTCTAAACACATATCTGGATATTCCAAAATTCAAAATGTTGACTCTACAGCAGCTTCTGCCCATGTTGGGCAAGAAGGTTTGGCTTGTGACTTTAGATCTAAAAGAGGCATACCTGCATGTCCCAGTCAGACAAACATGCAGAAGATACCTCAGATTCAAAGCTGGCTCAATGCACTACCAATTCTCTGCACTGCCCTTTGGCTTGTCTACTGCGCCCAGGGTCTTCACAACGTGCCTGGCACCAGTAATTGCATACTGCAGACAAAGAGGAATACAATTATATCCTTACTTGGACGATTGCCTCATTCAAGCAGAGAACAAGGACATTCTACTACAGCATCTGGCATTTGTAAAGAGATTACTACCATGCCTAGGGTACACAGTCAATGAACAGAAATCAAAACTAGTACCCTCTCAAGAGATAATATTCCTGGGTGCAAGCTTAAATACAACTGCCCAGATAGCTTATCTCACGCCAGACAAACAAAGACAATTGACTACCTATTTCACACTGTTGGCAACAAAGGCCCAGTTATCTGCAAGAAAAATTCTGCAGGCTTTGGGCTTCATGGCATCCTGCATTCTACTAATTCCATATGCAAGACTGCATATGAGGAATCTTCAATGGTGCCTAAAAAGTGTTTGGACTCAACATTGCCACAGCCTGGAAACAATAGATGTAATGCGATCCTATCTCGCCTACATTCATAACTGATGGGCTCGGCTCCGACTTGGCCGATACACTAGCACGAAGTCTCTCATTGGCTGGGCCAACCCCCTTATCCCAGGATGCACCAATGCCAAACCCCCAGATCTCGTTTGCCGCTCCTAGAGTAACAACGTGGTCTCAACTTGGCTGTGGCTAAGTACCCTTCCTTTTTGGCCTTTTGGTCGCTTTTTTGACAGCTTAGAATTTATTCTCAAACAGCTATTTTAATAGCTATTCTGGTTGTTAGTTTATTTGTGGTTGATTGTGTTTGTACCTTTGAATTGATGTGGTAATCCCTTGTGTTTGGCGGGCCTTTGCCCTATCTCATAGAGCGTTTAAGTTAGAGCTCCCCCCCCCCCCCTTCCTTCCTTGTGTGTTTTGAGTGTGTCGACAGTAGGTATGTCTGGCAAAGAAAAAGAGCATAAGCCATCGGGCTTTAAAAAATGTTCGAAATGTAGTTACAAGATGTCGTTGACAGATGACCACGCCATCTGTGTTTATTGTTTAGGGACTAAACACTTCATGTCCAACCGGAATTAATGGACATGCTGCACCTCAGAAAATCCAAATCCCATCGAGCTACGCGCTCGAGAGTCTTGAACCTCAGTACTGAAATAAATAGGACATGCTGGAGGGACAGATTCATAACCCAGAGGCTCCCTTCACTCTGGAATAAAATCCCAGTCCAGGTTAGGCAGAGTCCCTCATTGTCTCTCTTCAAGAGGAATCTTGATGAGTGGATGGGAGATCATAGGTTTACCCCGGGTATCACTTCTGTGTCACTGTTAGACAGAGGCACAGTATACTAACCTCGAAAAAGGGCATAGCAAAATAAATATAAAATGGGTGGCGAAAGCCAAACACTTTCTGGCTAGGCTTATAAATGCCCTAGGGCAGATAGCCTAGTATGAACCTATGAACCTATAAGAGTCTTGCAGTGTTTGCCATGCTTTCTCCTCTCGTGTCCTTCACGAGAGGAAAAATAAGCTCATCCTGAAGGGTCTTATCAAACCAGCCTTCGAGGAAGCTTTGGCTTCTTCTCCCTCATCGAAATCGAGGCTAAAGAAGTCTTCGGCTCCGACAAGTCCGTCGGAGCCACCTGCAAAAAGGTCTAAATCTGTGTCCCCTTCCTCGGCTCCACTGGCCTCAGAGCCGAAGGATAGAGGATCTAAAGCTGGGTCTCCCTCCTCGGCTCCACTGTTTTTGGAGTCTCGGGATGAGAGATCAGGTACTCTGTCCCCTTCCTCGGCTCCAGTGATTTCGGAGCCGCAGGATAGAGGGTCTAAATCGAGGTCTCCTTCGTCGGCTCCATTTGTCTCTGAGTCGCTGGAGAGTGTTTCTGCTCTGGGGTCGGTTTCGTCGGCCCCTGAACCGTCGGCGCCGAAAGGAGTCTCGGTTCTGGTCGAGTCTGCTTCGGCCCCGATACTCTTGGAACCGATTCGGAGCCGGTCTCCAAGCCTGGTTTCGGAGCCGTTAGGAAAAGTCTCTCGGCCCCCTTCTGTTTCCTCCAGGTCCTCCAGGCTTTCAGACTCGGATGTAGATAGGGTCGTCCAGAGGCTTCTCCAGTCACCTGTCGTATCCAAATTATTTTCGGCTCCGGCCCAGTCGGCCCTGGAGCCAGCCCCTTCAATACCGTTTCTTCCTCCTCCGACAACCTTGGTGTCGTCGGAGTTCGTAGAGTTGGGTGAAGTCCTTGAGGCGGTCCCGAGACCCACAGCTAGTCTGTCGGCACCATCTTCAGCTCCAACCCTTTCTGTGCCTTCCAGAGGTTTCGGTTCATGGGTGTCCTCAGCCGGGCCCAAGGGGGACTCGTCTGGGGCTTCTGGTTTCGGCCCAGAGTCTCCCTCTTGGTGCCTCGACTAGGGGAACCCCGACACCAGTCATGGTCTCGGGGACGGGCCCCTCCTCAGATTCTGGTGGGCCCGCTTTCGAGGCTATGAGGAGCGCGCTGGCCAAGTCTCTAGTGAGTTCACCTGAATCTGCGACTCCTTCCCTAGACACGGCGGCTAGAGCTTCTGGTGCCCCCCTGTCTTCAGATAGCGCGGCTCCTAGGCCTGAGGATTCCTCCTGGTGTGGTCCTCTTTTTTCCGAGGAGCCTTCAGAGTTCGTGCCTGAGGAGCCCCCCCAGGAAAAAATTGTGCAAGAGGAAGCACATAGACTCCCCAGATGAGTCTGTCACCTCGGACACCGACCTCGATGATGCGGAGGGGTCCCCCAAGTCCTCTGATGATGTCTCGTTCTCCGATATCCTGGAGATCTTGAGACAGAGGGGCGACTGGCCATCCAAAACCCCTTCCACGGAGGAGTCGGTCTTCCTCAAGGCCTTTGGAGCCCAACCCTCCGCCTCCTGGGTGTCTCCACCCTTCGATGAGTTACTGGACCTTATTTGTCAAAGGGTGTGGGAACACCCTGATTCTGTGGAGCCAGTCCCTCCTCACCCCAACAAGTTTTTATCCGCACCCTCTGGCAAGGAGTTTCTAACCAAGGGAGTTCTGGTTGATGCTATGGTGGTGGCGTCTGCCACCCAGCAAGATGTGGCAGAGGCAACTACTTCTATCCATCCTCCTAACAAGGAGTCCAGGAGCATGGATAGGTACAGGAAGCGTACCCTGACGTCAGCGACCTTTACCCTGCGGTCGATGAATTATTTATGTCATTTTACGAGGCTCCAAAGAGATCTCATAAAGGAGTTGGGAGATACCCTGTCCGGTAACGTGCCTGAGGCGTTGACGCAGTCTGTCAACGCCCAGCTGTCTACCCTTTCGTCCATGAGGCTCATATCGTATGCAGCTGAAGGGGCGGGTAGGGCAGCGAGTTCGGGCATAGCCCTTAGGAGGCAAGCCTGGATGCGCTTGTGTCACTTTGCGGAGGCTTTCAAGTCTTCCTTCACCGACGCTCCATTCGATGGGTCCTCTCTTTTTGGACCCAAGATGAAAGACACACTCACTAGATGTGAGCAGGAGGGCAAGACTTTGTCTGCCATTGGGGCCCGTTTTTCGCTTCCCTCGGGACCTTACCCCAAGGCTCAGAGGGGAGGAAAGATGTTGTTCAGAAAGTCCCTAAAGTCTTTCCCTGCCCATCAGAGTGACCCCCTCACAGGGGCAGAGGGGGGGGGATTATTCTGGAAGACGTCGCCCGAGAGGCGGCAGAGGCCCCCGCAACTCAGGAGGCCGCGAATCCTTTCGTGGTTCCTCCGTCCAGCGTCCCTGAGGGACTGCCCGACTGTGCGTCTCCAGAGCCAGTCGGGGGTCGATTCTCGATGCTTCCAAGGGCCTGGGATTCCATCACTCAGGATCAGTGGGTGCTTCGTATCATCACCGGAGGTTTCCGTCCCCCTCCACCCTCAAGGAAAATCCCGGACGTGCCACCCAGTCAATGGGATCAAGCAGCCATAGAGGTTTCAAAGCTGCTCGGAAAAGGAGTCATCCAGCCAGTCCCCGCAGACCAGACCGGATTAGGAACTTACTCAAAGTTATTTTTTGTGCCGAAAAGAACAGGGGACTTGAGACCCATTCTGGACCTCAGCCACCTAAACCGCTTCGTAAAGAAGTCCAAGTTCCGGATGGTCACGTTGCAATCCATTTTCCCATTGCTGGAAAAAGGAGTATGGATGTGCTCCATCGATCTCAAGGACGCCTATTATCACATCAAGATAAACAGGGTGTCCAGGATATATTTACGCTTCCGCCTAGGAGCCAGTCACTTCCAGTTCTGAGCCCTGCCCTTTGGTCTCACCACAGCCCCCAGGGTGTTTACCAAATGTCTGGCAGTGGTGACGGCTCACCTGAGACGTGGGATTCCAGGTGTTTCCGTATCTAGACGACTGGCTCCTCACAGCTCTCTTCCCAAGGGTACCATCGCAGTCTTCTTAGACAATATGGCGGAAGTATGGTACCTGAACAATCAGGGAGGAACCAGGTCTTATCCTCTTTGCAGAGAAGCCATGAGAGTTTGGAACTAGGCGATCGCTTCCCAGAGATTTCTAGGGGCAACGCACATTCCGGGGAAATCCAATGTGATAGCAGACAGGCTGAGCAGAGTTATTCTGATGCCTCACGAGTGGTCCCTGAACAACCGAGTAGCGGCTCGGATCTTCTCCAAGTGGGGGTTTCCCTGCTGCGACCTTTTCGCCAGCCCTTGGAACGCGAAGTGCAGCAATTTCTTCTCCCTGATTCTCCCCCGGGGGGGGGGGTCACCCAGGGACGCTCTAGTCCACAATTGGCCTTCCGGTCTGCTCTACGCCTTCCCTCCAGTCCCGCTACTACCAAAGGTGATTCAGAAGGTCGATCTGCTTGGGAAGCAACATGATTTTGATCGCACCACACTGGCCCTGCAAAATATGGTTTCCTTTCCTTCGGAAGTATGCAGTGAAGGATCTTTGGATTCTGGACCCAGTTCCAAACCTCCTGACTCTTCAGTCAGGTCAGGCCCATCCATCACTGCGAACTCTCAATCTAACGGCTTGGCTGCTCCACTTCCGACATTAGTCAGACAGCATATCCTTTCGCCTGAGGTGGTCCGGATTCTGTCTTCTCACAGAGCTTCCACTAAGGAGATATATTCTAATAAATGGAAAAGGTTTGCCATTTGGGCCCAACAGCACAACCTTGATCCTCTGACAGCCCCGGTGTCCGCAGTATGAGATTTTTTGGCAACTCTTTTTAGACTGGGTTCCACTGTCGCCACGCTTAAAGTCCAATTGGCAGCGATTTCTAATTATCATGTTGCCTTTAAGCCTTCACTCATGAGTCATAAGTTGTGTAAGGCCTTTCTTAAGGGAGCCTGGTTGCTTCGCCCCCCCGGTGTCGCAATTTGTCTTGCCATGGGATTTGAATGTAGTTTTAGGAGCCTTGACGTCTCATCCCTTCAAGCCGGCGGCCACTTATTTTATTTTTATTTATTTAACATTTGTTGACCGGGAATGTCCGACTAGGTTCCACAGAGCCTGTTTTCAGCGGAGGCCCGGGGAGAAAATGCTCCAGATGCATGTCTTTGGAATGTGGGAGGAAACCGGAGTACCCGGAGGAAACCCACGCGAACACAGGGAGAACATGCAAACTCCACACAGAAGGCACCCCAGCCGAGAATCGAACCAGAGAACCTCTTGCTGTGAGGTGACAATGTTAACCACTGCACCACTGTGCTAGCATCTCTTCTTGATTGATATGTAGATGCATTTTGTTTGCGGACCATGTGCCTTGAATACAA
This sequence comes from Protopterus annectens, assembly GCF_019279795.1. NCBI lineage: Eukaryota > Metazoa > Chordata > Ceratodontiformes > Protopteridae > Protopterus > Protopterus annectens. The sequence continues at coordinate 1,443,267,893 of NC_056745.1, forward strand.
GTGAGTTTTGCTCACAGCTCACTTGTGAGCAAAAGTTCTTATCTTGGAAGACTGCCTTCTTGGTAGCTATTACTTCAGCCAGAAGAGTTTCGGAGCTTCAAGCCCTCTCTGTTAAGCCCCCTTATCTGATCTTTCACAAGGATAGAGTGTCTCTAAGACTAAACCCGTTATTCCTTCCGAAAGTTTCTTCTGCTCTTTGTCTGCAACAATCTATAGAGCTTCCAGTTTTCTTTCCAAAATTTTCCAACAAGGCAGAATACAGACTTCATCAGTTGGATGTGCATAGACAACTGAGGTTTTACTTGGATAGGACACAACAGCAGAGGAAATCAGACCAGTTGTTTGTGGCCTTTGCAGATAACAGGATTGGCAAAGCAGTAACTAAGACCACTATTGCTAGGTGGATTAGGGATTGTGTTTCATTTATTTATGCATCAACAGGAAGGGACCTTCCATTTCCAGTTAGAGCGCATTCTACTAGGGCTATGGCAACTTCAGTGGCCTTCCACGCCAGACTGTCGGTGGATGAGATATGTGCCGCAGCTACTTGGGCTTCTTCACATACTTTTATTTCTCATTACAAACTGGACGTGGCCTCTAGAGGTCGGGTGTCCTTTGGTTCCACAGTGCTCAGGAGTGTTTTCCAGTGAGCCTCCCAGGATCTAGGTGCTAGGGACGCTGTCCCATCAGTTATGAATGTGGAGATAGGATCGCATTACATCTTTTAGTTATGTACTTACCATAACGATAGATGTATGTGATCCATCTCGCCTACATTCGTACGTACCCACCCTCCTTACCCCTACCTGTTGGATCTGGAGGAAACACTATTGTACAGTCGGAGTGGCTCATGTGAGTGAGTTGTTGTGGGGCAAACAAGATCTGGGGGTTTGGGCGTGGTGCATCCTGGGATAAGGGGGTTGGACCAGCCAATGAGAGACTTCATGCTAGTGTATCGGCCGAGTCAGAGCCGATCAGTTATGAATGTAGGCGAGATGGATCACATACATCTATCGTTATGGTAAGTACATAACTAAAAGTTACTCTCATTCCCTGCCTGCAACAGGAGTTTCGATGGTGGGTGAAGGTCTGTCACCAGAACAAGGGACAGCCATTCACTCTACCCCCAGCCACACAGACTTTAACAACGGATGCATCAGATTATGCCTGGGGGGCCCACATGGCAGGAAGATGTATTCAAGGCACATGGTCCGCAAACAAAATGCATCTACATATCAATCAAGAAGAGATGCTAGCTGTTCAAAATGCCCTGACAGCCTTCAAGGACCTACTTCATTCGGGACAACTACTGATAAAGACAGACAATACCACGGTCATGTTTTACATAAACAAGCAGGGAGGCACTCATTCTTACCCCCTTTGCAGACTAGCCATGACTTTGTGGGACACAGCATTGACCTACCAAGTACATCTGCAGGCACAATTTCTGGCAGGAAAGATAAATACTCTGGCAGACGAACTAAGCGGAAACCTCATGGATCCCCACGAGTGGAAATTGGATCCACAAGTCTTCAGCATGGTAACAAGGAAATGGGGATGCCCGGACATAGATCTTTTTGCCTCGCCTCACAACTGCCAACTAAAGAGATTCTGCACAAGGACTTATCACAGATAAGCATGGAAAGTGGATGCCCTATCTTTCAGCTGGAAAAACTTAACAGTATATGCCTTTCCTCCTCTGCCTCTCCTCCACAAGGTACTCCTAAAGGTGAGACAGGAGAAGCCAAAAATGATACTGATTGCCCCAGACTGGCCACGCCAGTACTGGTATCCAATCCTAAGGAAATTGTCTCAATGCCCAGCCTGGACCTTACCTCAAGTGCCTCATCTACTGCCCCAGCAGAACAATCAGATCCTGCACAGCCAACTCAAGACCTTAAATCTGGCAGCATGGAGGATAATGTAGTCATACAAAACACACCTCTTACTAAAGCGGTGATGGATGTCATTTTGGAGGCCAGGAGGCCTAATACTAGAAAATCCTATGTTGGAAAATGGAAGAGATTCTGTGCTTGGAACCAGGCACAAGGAATTGACACAGCTGTACCAAACATTCCTCAGATTTTGCAATACTTGACTGAGATGCTGGACAAAGGCCTATTTTTTTCATCTATAAAAATTCATGCCTCTGCCATTTCGGCTCATTACAATACAGAGCCACCAATCTTTTCTCATCCTTTATTAAGGCAGTACCTCAGAGGGGCCAAAAATTTAAGGCCTCCAAGGAGATCACCAACACCTGCATGGGACCTCAATTATGTCTTGGAAAAACTCACCCTGCCTCCTTTCGAGCCAGCCACTACAGCTGATATAAAGTTTTTAACTTGGAAAACAGCTCTGCTCCTAGCAATAACTTCTGCAAGACGAGTCTCAGAGCTACAGGCACTCATGGCTGTGGAACCTTTTACCATTTTTTATCCAGACAGGGTTTCTCTGGGGACAAACCCGACATTTTTGCCTAAGGTAGTGTCCAGTGTGGCCCTTAACCAAACTATTCATCTGCCTGCCTTTTATCCAAACCCACAGAATAAGGGGGAGAGAATTCTGCATTCTTTGGGCATGCACAGACAGCTACACTTCTATTTGAACAGAACCAAAGCTTTCAGAAAGACAGAGCAATTACTAGTGGCATATGCTGCAGGATGAGAAGGAAAGGCGATTATCTCAAAGCAGACTATTTCAAAGTGGATAGGCCACTGTATTCGTTTCTGCTATTTGCAACATGGCAAGCCAGTACCTAAGGGCATTAGGCCACATTCAACCAGAGCAGCAGCCACTTCTGCAGCCTTGCTCAGGGGAGTACCAACCAAAGACATTTTAGAGGCTGCTACTTGGAGTTCAGTGCCCACCTTCACAAAGCACTATCACTTACCACTCTACTCTAAATCCATGGCAGGCTTTGCCACCGCAGTTCTGCAGGGCCTACTAGCCGCTCCTAATTCTATTTAGCTCCAGCCTCCCAAACTTAGCTTTGGGATACAACCCAATTGTAATGACTGCAACAGTGAAACACGAAGAACATAGTACAGTTGTGTACACTTACCATAAATGTAGATGTTCGAGTGTATTCACTGTTTTAGTCCAGGTTACCCACCCGCCATCCCCCATTTCTTTGAACTTATCTGTATTTCTCATTTCTATACAACCTATGTGGTGTATTTGCTTGTAGATGAAGGCAAAATTTATACTTGGGTGCATGCATGTTTTATTGACATATTTTTAGCCTACCCTTTTGGGGGCACCTGACATGTGGGGCAAGAAAAACTGAAGAAAATGGCGTTGGCTGCATCTTTTATACCCCTGGTGCACTGCCGTCATGGAAGAGGCGACAACAACTGACGCCGGACCTAGACTTTGGAATTCAGGCAGACTGAGGGTAGCCTGCCAGCAGGATAACCCATTTGTAATGACTGCAACAGTGAATACACTCGAACCTCTACATTTATGGTAAGTGTACACAACTGTACTTTCTCCCATCTTTATCACCTGGCCAGAGGCAACCACTACAAGTTACCTGACATGATGGACTTGATTACATAACAGAAGGGCCCTGTCATTCATCCAGACTTACCAAACCCTAAATCTGATGGTTTTGGTAAAATTTTGGTGTAATTCAGGCCCCTGTTTTCTGAGGACTTGCTACAGTTATTACAGGAGGCTAGAAAACCTGCTACAGGTTAGATATTGTATTTCCAAATTGAAGAAGTTTTTTTATTTGCTGAGAAAAGAAATAAACTGGACCATTAGCATGTGGGTATGCCTTGCTAGTCTATCATGTTTGTGTGAGCTGCTCCATTCAGGTCTAGCGTAGTTTTCCATTAAAGAAAATCATTCAGCCACCTCTGACTGCTTGCCTTTGGATCTATATTTGCCTGCATATTTAAGGTCAAGCATTTTTTAAAATGCATCCTTCATACCAGGCCTCCATGAAAATCTATTTCTTCCCCTTGCAACCTGAATTGAGTTATGGAAAAGTTAACAGTCAATCCTCTTGAACCAGCCTCTTCTTCCTTTATGAAAATTTGGACTTGGAAAACTGTCTTGTTGGTGGCCATTACAAAAGCAAGAGAAGTGTCTGAGTTACAAGCCCTTGTGGCTTCTCCTCATTTTCTCACCTTTCATATGGACAGGCTGTCCCTGAGGACTAATCCTTTTATTCCTAAGGTTGTTAACAAAGCTTCTCTAAAACTGTTTATTCGTTTTCCTGCTTTCTTCCCCAACCTCCAAAGTAAACGGAAAATAATTTTGCATACATAGATGTTCATGGACGGCCCAGATTTTATCTTGACAAAACCATGACTTTTAGAAAAGCTAATCAGTTGTTTCTTTCAATGGCAAAAAAGTTGGGTTTTCCTAAAGTTGGGTTTTCCTGTTTCTGTACAGAGCATCTTTATGTAAATTTCTTTGGTTATTTTTTTTTTCACTCATTTCATGGAAAATCCATCCCATTCCAAATCAGAGCTCAGTCTAACTAGGCCTATAGCTTATTTGGGTGCATTTTTCAAATGCCTAGTTTCAAAATCCATCCTGAAAGCAGCCATCAGGTCTTTCTTCCATTCACACCTTTACAGAACGCTATATGATTGATGCTTTTGACAAGGTTAGAACTGGGTTTGCTTTATCAGTCCTTTGAGCTGTGCAACTCTAGTTCCACTCCTCAGTTCTTCTCCAGGGTAGTCTAATCAGCTTTGGGAATCTTACCATATGAAGCACTACTATAGCAGTGATCAATGAATGACTTACTTGCTGCTTTGTAATAACTCACCAGAATAGTAGATGCCCAGTTAGATCACAGCAGTATTGTCACCTTCCTTTCTTCCTCCCTTTTTTATTCTATTTATGTAGGTTAATAATTATTGATGTTATGTAGTCCAATCTCGCCTACATTCTTACCCGTGGGTTCGGAGCCAAATGTCGGCTCCGACTCGGCCAAAACTTTTCTAGCTCGAAGTCTTTCTATTAGCTGGGCTAAGATGGCATCCCATGCTGCACCGCTCTATATCCCCAGATCTCATTTGGCGCTCGTGTAGCTCGGACGTGGTCTCACTCTTGGCTGTGGCTAAGTACCCTTTTTTCTTCATTATTAGAGAATTGGTTAGAAACAAAAAGCTATTTTAATAGCTATTGTGTGTTCTGGTCTTGTATGGTGAAAAAGTTTTGTGTTTGATCGTTTTTCTGTGGTATCCCGCTAGCTGTTTCCAATGGGATAGGCCCGTTTCAGTTAGAGGACCTAGTCTGTCCCTTGCTTCCTTGTGTTATTTTTGTTTCAGGTCTAAAACCGTTTAAATTAGAGGTTTTAGTCTTCCCCTCCTGTGTTGTGCCAAAGGATCGTTTGTTAGAGATCTTGAGGTTTTGGTTTGTGGTAGTGTTTTTCCCGCCTTGTGACTGTTTTACCGTTGGTACTGTTGTCAGTTATTGTTGTCTTTGGTGCTTTGTGGTAGCTAATTATGTCCAAAAATTCTAAGGAGCATAAGTCCTCTGGCTTCAAGAAATGCTCTAGGTGTAGCTATAAAATGTCCCATTACCGATGGACATTCTGTCTGTGTGTATTGTCTGGGCGCAATCCATCTCCAGGAGTCGTGCAGTTTCTGTCATGCGTTTAGTCCGAGAGTTCTTCAGAAAAAGAAGAATAAATTGATTTTGAGGGGACTTCTGAAGTCCTCCTTCGAGGAGGGTCTGGAAACTGCTTCCATCTCCAAGACAGAATCTTCGAAATCTAAAAAGAGATCTCTGACTCCATCAGTCTCCTCGGAGCCACCGGAGAAAATAGCAAAGTCTGCTTCGACATCCTCGGCTCCATTGTCCTCGGGGCCACAGGAAGTGTCTGTGGTTATGGAACCGGCATCGGCTCCAATCATTTTGGAACCTATTTGGAGCCAATCGCCCAGCATAGGCCAGCATCACTTCCTCGCAAGTCCCCTTCGGATAGGAGGTCTTGATTTCCCTCTCTATCCTCTAAATCCTTCAGAACCTTATCAGATGTGGACGTCGATAGAGTGGTGCAGAGACTCCTTCAGTCACCGGTTTTGGTAAAATTGTTCTCGGCTCCGACCCAGTCGGCTCCAGAGTCCATCCTTCAACCTGCTTCGATACTTCCCCCTCCAAGCGTATCTCAGCTTTCGAAGCTGGAGTGCTCGGCTCCATGTGATGTCCCTAGGTCTGTTCCGACAACCCCTCTTGGCTTATCGGTGCCGACGTCAGCTTCGACCCCGTCGGCGCCATCCACGGGATTCAGGACTCAGGATTCTTCGGTCGGTTCCTAGTCTCCCTCTTGGTACTTCGGCGCGTGGAAGTCTGACTCCTGTCGTGGTTTTGGAGGCTGGTCGCTCCTCGGACTCAGGGGGACCGGCCTTCGAGGCCATGCGGAGTGCGCTGTCCAGGTCGTCAGCGGCATCATGCGGGTCGGTCACTCTGTCCCCTTCTACACCAGTGCAGGTCTCTGATAACCATCTATCTCTAGACAGCAGAGCCCCAAGGCCTCAGGGTACCCCCATGAGTGGTCCCCACATTTCTGAGAGCCCCTCAGAGTCCTTGCCTGAGGAGCCACCCAGAAAGAAGACGTGCAATAGGAAGCACATAGATTCCCAGGATGGGTCTCTCACATCAGACACCAACCTCGAGGAATCGGAGGGGTCCCCCAAGTCATCCTCTGAGGATGTTTCTTTCTCTGGCATCCTAGAGGTTTTGAAACAGAGGTGACTGGCCATCCAAAGCCCCCTTCGAGGAGGAGTCTGTCTTCCTGAAGGCCTTTGGTGCTCAGCCCTCCGCCTCCTGGGTATCTCCACCCTTCGACGAGCTTCTGGATTTGGTCTGTCAAAGGGTGTGGGAGACCCCTGACTCTGTGGAACCAGTCCTCAGGAGAACCAATAAATTTTTGTCTGCTCCTCCTGGTAAGGAATTTCTGTCCAAGGGGGTCCCTGTGGATGCCATAGTGGTGGCAGTGGCCACTCAGAAGGAATTAGCTGAGACTTCTTCCACCGTCCATCCTCCTAACAAGGAGTCTAGGACCATGGATGGGTACAGGAAGCGTACCCTTTCTTCAGCGACCTTTACCTTACGGTCACTGAATTATTTATCTCACTTTACACTACTCTAAAGAGATCTCCTCAAGGAGCTTGGAGATACTGTCACAGGTAATGTTTCTGAGGCGGTGACCCAGACGGTTAACGCTCAGATGTCTACCCTCAATTCCATCGTTAACTCCTCCATGAGGCTGATCTCATATGCAGCCAATGGAGCGAGTAGGGCAGCGAGTTCAGGAGTTGCTCTTAGGAGACAGGCCTGGATGCACCTTTGTCATTTCGCTGAGGCCTTCAAGTCTTCATTCACCGACACCCCTTTCGATGGTTCCTCTTTGTTCAGAACCAAGGTGAAAGACATCCTCACCAGGTGCGAGCAGGAGGGGAAAAACTCTGTCTGCTGTAGGAGTCCATTTTTCCCTTCCCTCTAGGCCTTATCCTAAGGCCCAGAGGGGTGGCAAAATGTGGTTCAAGAAATCACAGAGGTTTTTTCCTAGTGCACAAGGTAAGCCCCACTCCAGAGGCAGTGGAGGGGGTGGTTATCAGGGAGACGCCGCCCTAGAGGCAGAGGAGGCCCCTGCATTTCACACTGAGCTAATCGAAGGAAGGACACTGAGGATACTTGGAGCTATAATATATAACATTAAGTATCCTGTTTTTTGTTTATTTTGTTCTTTATTTATTTGTTATTTATAGCACTTTGTGTACTGTGTATTTTTCTAGCTAGTTTCACTGTGTGAGAGGTATTAACTGGAAATTGTCCACTTTTATTGAGCATCTGTTGGGTTGTTTGTTTCTGATAACTTGTTGCAGTTAAACTCTTTTTTTTCTAGAGGCTCCTTTAGCTGTTTAAAACTTTCATTTAAAGGCTCACTGCTGCTTTTCAGCTGTGAGAAACATTTCTGCAGTTTGTTCTAAGTAGTGGGGATATTTGTAGCATTTCCATATTCAGGCTTGTATTTGGGCCTAGTGTTTGTGGAGGCTGTGTCTGAGCACATATTCAGGGACATGTTGGTTTAGCCAAAGCCATCAGGCATTTCAGTGAGAGAGAGTTGTTTGAGGTTATTGGCTGACTGAGGTCACCTGGACTACAGCTTAGACTAAGCACCTCATTGGTTCTTTTGAGATTTCTTTCTTAAAAGCTGTCTCAGGTTTCAACCTTCTGTTACCTAAGAAGTTCAGTTGTGAAAAAAAAATGCATCTGCTTTTACTGTATTTGTGTTTCTTCCTACTTTATTTTGCTTTTGCGTCATCTTAAAAGTACTCAATTGTATTTATTACTGTTTGGTGCAACTCTTTCTAAGCCTTTTAGTTTAAGCACTTGGGCTTCAGACCAGTTGTTTTACATTAAGAAGGTTTGTGGTCTGCACTGTAGTGGCAGAACAGGTAGCTTACATCCTTCTAAGTTGGGAACTGCTGACTGAGGGCTCAGTGTCTGTGATTCTAAAAGTGTATTAATTCTGGTTTAAGCACTTGGGCTTCAGGCCAGTTATTTTACATTGAGGGTTCGTGGTCTGCACTCTTGTGGGAGGAGAGGTTGGACTCTGCCCTTCTGAGCTGGGAGTTTCTGGTTAAAGGCTTATAGTGCCTGCATATTTGAACTGCTTCTTACTGAAATTGGTACACCTTGTTTGCTGTAGCATAGACTAGATCCAGGCCTGCTGAATCTAGCTTTGTTTGTATAACTTGAGCACTAATCCAGGCATTCTTTAAAGTATTCAACTGTATTTATTACTGCTTGGTAGTAACTTGATTAAAGTGTAGCTATCATTCTAAGTCTTTTGGATTAAGCACTTGGGCTTCAGACCAGTTGTTTTACATTAGAAGGTTTGTGGCCTGCACTGTGGTGGCAGGACAGGTAGCTTACATCCTTCTAAGTTGGGAACTGCTGATTGAGGGTTCGGTGTCTGTTATTCTAAAAGTGTATTAGTTCTGGTTTAAGCACTTGGGCTTCAGGCCAGTTATTTTACATTAAGAAGGTTCGTGGTCTGCACTCTTGTGGGAGGAGAGGCTGGACTCTGCCCTTCTGAGCTGGGAATTTCTGGTTAAAGGCTTATAGTGCCTGCATATTTGAACTGTTTCTTACTGAAACTGGTACACCTTGTTTGCTGTAGCATAGACTAGATCCAGGCCTGCTGAATCTAGCTTTGTTTGTATGCTTGATGTTTGTTTGCTTGTTATTTCCCTGAAACACTAATTCCACCTAAAACGTGGCTTTTCAGCGCTTCTGTGAATCCCTAGTGATATCTGCATTGCTTACTGTACTTATTTCCTTGTTTCACTTGAAAGAAAGTTACTGTTTGTCGTTTTTGCATCTAAGTTACCTGTAACACATTGCATTTAAGGTACCTGGCACTTGCTCACTAAAGCAATTACATAAGTCAGCACTAAAAAATTAAAAGCACTACACCCTCACAAACTCCCCTTGAGTACCATGTTCCCCATAGGCCCTTTTTTTTCAATTATAAAGGAATTCCCAATACTACTCTAGCATGTCCAAAGGTCAGTTGTGAATCTCCTCTCCAGTCCAGCTGGTGAATCTGGGAATCTTGAGGCAGTGTTACAACTGCCTCATGTACACAGACAACCCTCTCCTCCTCCCAACAAATTCCAACACATGTGAGAGATGCAACCATATAGCCAAACTGGAGGCTAAGCTCTCTGAACTCAGTACTGGCGTAACCAGTCAGGAGGAGAAGGAAACCACACTCACTACAATTCCAGTCTCACATAGACCTACCACGACAGCAAACCAAACACATAAACACACAAAAACATACTCAGAGGCTCTAAATAAAAATCTGCCTAAGCAGCAGAGACCTCCAAAGCAAACACCCAAGCAACCGCTACCCCAAAACAAAACACGTGCAACACATAGCTCACAAAGCCAGTGTGCCGAACAGTCACAGCCCTTAAGGCTAAACAACACACCTGATACACTTGTAATAGGTGACTCTATCTTCAGGCACACTGACTTCTCGCTCACCAGGCTGAACAAGGAAAAGGTCACGGTGAACTGCCTGTCGGGCGCTAGGATCCGCCACATAACACAAGCACTCAGGTCACTCAGAGGCAAGTACAAATGTGACTCGGTCATTGTCCATTCTGGTGTGAATGACCTGAGACGCATCTCCCTGGGCTACATAAAAAGAGACATAGAGGAGCTGTCTGAGCATGTAGCCCAGGCCGGTATGACCCTGACCTTGAGTAGAATCTTACCCTCACTAAGAATGATGCCACTATATGAAGACAAGATGATCAATTTCAACAATTGGCTTAAGTATTTGTGTCATTCAAAGGGGATCCAGTGCCTGTCAGCCTGGGATGACATGCTCGACAAGCCACGATGCTTCGCTAGGGACGGCTTGCACCTGTCACCCCTGGGCTTTCGGATATTGGCAAAGGCTCTTGCTACCCCCATAGTGCCTTATTTAGGCAAGGCTCAAAAGACAAACCCACATCCATAGGTATCATAAGGGATAAGAAACTAAGAGTATTGCTGCTCAACACCAGAAGTTTAAACCTCAAGATGCATGCGCTCAAAATTCTTCTTAGCATGGAGAACATCGATATCTGTGCAGTAATATAGAAACCTGGTTCAAGGCTCCCGAGAGCACCCCAGCACTACCAGGATGTCCTTCAAGGATGCATCTGCAGTCCTTACAAATGGGTTGTCCTGTCGTCAGGCAGCCCTTCGGTCGGCCGGATTCCAAAGTCTGGGCCTGGCTTCGGCTGGTGTCGCACTTCACCCGACGTCATTGCGGCAGTTCTTCGGGTATAAAGGCATCAGCCGACGCCATTTTCCTCAGTCTTTCTTGCCGCGTGGCTCCCGAAGCAGAAGCTGTTCGCAAGTGCCGGTCGGTCAGATCCAGAGATTACTACTACTGAATACTACTTCGAAGACTTCTATAAAGCTAAGTACCCCGTTGGGGACTCTTTCTTGCCTCAGCCGATGTCAGAGAAAGTTAATAACTGTTTATCTTGAGGGAAACAAATACCTCATAAAGATTTCCACTCCTATTGCATACATTGTTTAGGCCCAGACCACGACATAGCAGCTTGTCTAGCCTGTGCTTCTTTTAACCGACGGACGCTTAGACGTCGCTCGGACTTTGCTGAACAGATTTTCGGCTCCGATTTTGCCTACATTATGCCGTCAGATCCTCCGACCATGCAAATAACCAAAAAGCGCAAAGAAAAGGACCGACACTAGCGGTCCGCGGTTTCGGCTGAAACCGCGGTTAAGCAAACCACGAGTGTCTCGGTTTCGGCCGAAACCGAGCAAGCGGTTCTTTCTTCAGCCGATAACTTGCCTTCTACCGAGGCCTCTTCTATCCTGGTAGAAACGGCTTCTGAAATCCAACCTCCTGATGCGATTTCACAAGATTTATCAGACACCATTCCCCTAGATATTTCTACCCCTGCACGTGGAGCTGCTAGGCCTCCTCCAGCTATGTCTATTAAGGCCTTTGCCAGGGCTAAAGCAGCCAAAGCTTCTAAACCTGTGCCTGCCAAGCCCCCCTCTCACAGGCCCAGCCCCAGCTCCCATATGCTTTCTTTGGCAGAGGATCTCATCTCTTTAATTCGTGGATCCCAGCCTCATCCAGACAGGGCCTCTCTCCCTCTTCCAGAAAAGAGGCCTAGAGCAGAGCCCCCTGAGCCAGTAGCCACAGATGATTCCTCTGATGACTCAGATCATACAGACCCTCCTGAGGCTTCTTATTCTCCTTACGAAGACTCTGATTCTGAGGAGTCCATCCCTTCAGCCTCTCCTCCTGAGGAATTTTCCTTTGGGGAAACCTTGCATGCTATGAGGGAACAATTTCAGTGGCAGGGCCAAGATTTCTCAGACTCTAGAAAAAGGCTTAGGACCTTTCTACACTTGCCACAGCATAGGCCCTTAGCTATACCTCCAGTTCTATCTGTTGTTGATGATGCATTTAGTGATGCTTGCACTGCTCCTGATACTTTACCTCCGGCTCCTGCTAAGCCCGATAGGTACTACAGGGTCCCGGACACTCATCACCACTTATATAAGGCTCCTTTTGCAGATCCAGAGACTATCTCCCAGGGCCCAAAAGCTGTAGCAGTTACTTCTTCTAAAAACCCCCTCCCCTCTGAAAGGGATTCCAGGTCCTTAGAGAGATGGGGTAAAAAAGTTTACACCTCTGCTACTTTGTCAGCTAGAGCTTTGAACTGCCAATTTCATATGATTCAATATCAAGAGTTTATGCTTGACCAGTTGACTAAAAAGCTGTCCTCTGAAGAATCTTTAGATAAAAAGTATATTCAAGAAATGTTACATAACATACAGCAAGTTAGTAACCATTCTTTAAAATGTGGCTATTATGCACTGGAGGCTTCCTTTAGATCAGCCATGACTGACACAGTTATCAGGAGACATGCATGGTTGAAAGAACAGGCTTTACCAGACCATGTCAAATCTAAGCTTTTGGATGCACCTATGGACAAGGTCAATTTATTTGGTGCCCCCGCACAGCAGGTACTAAAAAAGATGGAAGAGAAAGCAAAATCTGTGCAAACAGTCAAAGATTTCTTACAAGTTCAACCTCCAAGGTTTAGCAGAAACTGGCCCTCCAAGAATTGGTCCTTTCCGGGCTCCTCTAAGACACAGAGGCAGGAATAGGCGCTCTAGAGGCAGAAACCAATCCAGGGGTGCCTATAGGGGTCGCCAGTGGCAGGGTAACAACCAACGAGGCACCGATACAGCCACCACCACTACAACAACTCAATCACAGTGACTTGGCGGTGGCACCGCCTACCAGGGAACAACTAGAAGCACCCTTAGGCGGAACGCTATCATTATTTTCAAAAAACTGGCACTGCATCACAAGAGAAAAATGGATTTTGCAGACTATAGACAAAGGTTACAGGTTCCATTTCCATACACTACCAGGAAAGAGAGGAATGCCAAACCTACCACCTTCTCAAAGGACAGAAGCTCTAAAACAAATATCTCAATTATTAAGAATGAGAGCTGTAGAAAAGGTACCATTTTCGGAGCAAGGGAAGGGATTTTACTCCAGGCTCTTCCTGGTACCAAGAAAGGAAAACAAATGGAGGCCTATTCTAGACCTGTCCGCTTTAAACACATTCCTCATTGTTCCAAAATTCAAAATGCTGACCCTACAGCAGCTTCTTCCCATGCTGGGCAAGGAGTCTTGGCTGGTAACTTTAGATCTCAAGGAGGCATACCTGCACGTCCCCATCAGACCAATTTGCAGAAGATACCTCAGATTTCTTGCAGGATCAGAGCATTATCAATTCTCAGCATTGCCCTTTGGCTTATCTACTGCGCCCAGAGTGTTCACGAAATGCCTGGCATCAGTAATCGCTCATTGCAGACTTCAGGGAATTCAAATCTATCCCTACCTGGACGACTGCCTGATACAAGCGGACAACAAAACAAACTAACAGGAGACTTACAAAGAGTCATCTACCTGCTGCAAGCCCTGGGATATACAGTCAATACAAAAAAGTCAAGACTGATTCCATCCCAAAGAATAACCTTTCTGGGTGCAGAATTGGACACATCAAAACAAATGGCATTTCTAACCACAGAAAAGAAAGAGCAACTTCCTCTCTACTTCTTGGCATTAACAAAGCAGAGCCGTCTAACTGCAAGAAAAGTGCTACAAGCTCTAGGCTTCATGGCATCCTGCATAATACTGGTCCCTCATGCCAGGCTGCATATGAGAAAGCTACAGTGGTACCTAAAGAATTTGTGGTCTCAGCACAAGCACAGCCTAGAAACAAAAATTCCAATGATCCCATGCCTGAAGCAGGAGTTCTTATGGTGGGCTCAGGCCTGTCAATCAAACACAGGACTGCCCTTCTGCAAAAGCCAACCAAGACAAACCATCACGACAGATGCCTCAGACCTCGGTTGGGGGGCACACATGATGGGCAAGTGCATTCAAGGCCTATGGACTCAAGACCAGCTGCATCTGCACATAAATCTAAAAGAAATGATGGCAGTAAAATTGGCAATCCAGGCATTCAGACCTATTCTCCAAGAAGGCCAGTTGATGATAAGGACAGACAACACCACAGTTATGTGGTACATCAACAAACAGGGAGGTACACACTCATACCCTCTATGCCGGTTGGCACTGGACCTATGGGATGTGGCTCTGAGCTACAACATTCAGCTACAGTCAATTTATGTACCAGGGAAGGAAAACATTCTAGAAGACATATTAAGCAGAACTACAACAGATGCCCACGAATGGATGCTGCATCCGGACATCTTCAAAACCATCACAAGAGAATGGGGATTACCACAAATAGACTTGTTTGCATCCCCACTCAATCACCAGTTGAAGAAATTCTGCACAAGGACTTACCACCCACTTGCTTGGAAGGTGGACTCACTATCCTTCAGTTGGAAAAACCTGACAGCATACGCATTCCCACCACTTCCTTTGATGCACAAGGTGCTTCTCAAGATCAAAGAGGAACGTCCGAGGATCATTCTGATAGCCCCAGACTGGCCAAGACAACATTGGTATCCACTGCTGAGGAGCATGTCTCGGGAACAAATATGGACATTGCCCCTGATCCCATTACTGCTGACACAGAACAGCTACAACATCCTGCATCCAAACCTAAAAACTCTGCAGCTAACTGCCTGGAACATTACATAACAGCAATTAACCCAAATTTATCCCAAAGGGTTAAAGACATAATCCTGGAGGCTCGTATACCTTCAACAAGAAAGAATTATGCAGCAAAATGGAAAAGATATCTCATCTGGAGTACTGCAAAGGGCCAAGATGTGACACTGGTGAACATAGCCAACATCCTGGAGTACTTGGTGGAGCTTTTTCATACAGGCCTGTCCTATTCCTCCATCAAGATACATGCATCAGCTATTTCAGCAGAATACAGCTTGGATCCTCCTGTCTTCTCGCATCCTCTGCTCAGACAGTTTCTGAGAGGAATTAAAAATGTAAAACCTCCCAGGAAACCTCCATTGCCAGCATGTGACTTGAACTTTGTGCTAGAAAAACTGACTCTACCTCCTTTCGAACCAGCAGCTACATCAGAATTGCAATACTTATCCTGGAAGACTGCTTTCCTGCTGGCAATAACTTCAGCAAGAAGGGTCTCTGAGCTACAGGCATTAATGGCAGTACAACCCTTCCTGATCTTCCATCAAGATAGAGTGGCCTTGAGAACAAATCCTACATTTATGCCTAAGGTGGTATCCAGAGTCTCTTTAAATCAGGCTATCCACCTTCCTACATTCTTCCCCAATCCACAGAACAGGGGAGAAAAGCTCTTGCATACCTTGGACGTACACAGACAATTACGCTACTACCTGGACAGGACAAAAAACAATAGAAAAACTGACCAGCTTCTGGTAGCATATGCAACAGGAAAGGAAGGAAAACCAATTTCTAAACAGACAATCTCCAAATGGATAGGAAATTGCATTAGATTTTGTTACTCCTACCATGGAAAGAAAACTCCAGAGAACATCAGGCCTCACTCCACAAGGGCTACAGCCACTACCACAGCTTTCTTACGAGGAGTGGCTACCAAGGACATTATAGAGGCTACTACTTGGACCTCCGTGCATACATTTGCCAAGCATTATAATTTACCTCTATACTCTAGATTCCGTGCTGGCTTTGCCACTGCTGTTTTGCAAGGGATACTAACTACACCATAATCTACTCTCATTTCCTCCTCCCCTAGCCTAGCTATGGTATTCTACCCATTTGTAAGGACTGCAGATGCATCTTTGAAGGACATAGTACAGTTTTGTACCTACCATAAATGTAGATGTCCAAGAGGAATGCATCTGCAGTCAGGATTACCCACCCTCCTTCCCCTCTGAGGTACTCCTAGGGTACTTACCAATCTTCAGCTAGCTTGGGGGGGATCTATTATGGTGTATTTGTTTGTATATATGTACATACATGCTTATTTTGTGTGTTTGCTCTCTACTATTTGGAATATTTGGCATTTATCCAAATTTAGCCATCCAAGAGGGCACCTGGCATCTGGGGCAAGAAGCACTGAGGAAAATGGTGTCGGCTGATGCCTTTATACCCGAAGAACTGCCGCAATGACGTCGGGTGAAGTGCGACACCAGGGCCAGACCCAGACTTTGGAATCCGGCCGACCGAAGGGCTGCCTGACGACAGGACAACCCATTTGTAAGGACTGCAGATGCATTCCTCTCGGACATCTACATTTATGGTAGATACAAAACTGTACTTTATACCTCATACCATGCTTTTCGGCGCCAAAACTTGGACCGAACCACGAAAGGAGGGGGAGTATCAATATTCGTCAAAGATACCCACACCTCCAGGTTGGCGGCACAGCACAAAGCATCAGAAACTATCCATGTGCAACTAACAGTGGGTAAAACTGCCTTCCAGTTTATAGCCTGCTACAGACCACCCTCCCAAACCCAGGAACCCCACTCGGCCTTCCTGAGAACACTGGAAAATATGAAGGTCTCTCCAAACACCATTATATTGGGCGACTTCAACTACCCAAACATAGACTGGGAGCATTACTCTAGCTCCAACACCCTAGCCCAAAGGTTCCTAGAATTTATAAACTCAAATGCTATGGAACAACTTGTTACCACTCCCACAAGAGGGAAAACATACTGGACCTGATCATCACCAACATGGGGACTCTATGCTCCAGACCAGAAGTGTATCTCTCACTGGTAAGATCAGACCATAAACTAATCTCACTGGATATTCACATCCCAACCCCACCTCCTGCCCAGAAAACCACAGTGAAAACTTCTCTAAAGCAAATTTCACACTCCTCAAAACCGAGGTGGAATCCTTCAAAGCCCCGGGCCTGTGGAAAATACAGCCCAGACCGCAGAATCCTTTATAAATGCATTCTATGAACACCTTCAGGAATGCATGGATCATGCAATCCCAAATAAAACCAAGACCCAATCCTCCAAAGGCAGGCGTCCTGTCTGGTGGACCCCAACCATAAACAAACTATACAATAGAAGGAGGAAGCTACTACATGATAGAGCAAAATCCCAAAAGGGAAGGCATCTCTGATCAGTATTAGCAAAAACTACGGGCACTCATAAAATCGTCTAAGGCCAGCTTCGAGAGAAAAATTGCACAGGACACTAAGGGTAATCACAAGGCTTTCTTTAGTTATGTTAGGAACCTGGGTGGGAATTCCCAGATCTGCTCAGAATTAGTCCAAAATGACAAAAATACACGAACCCACAGACATTGCCAACATCCTAGCTGACAGGTTCAGCGCAAACTTCTCTCCCACCAAAGGGCAAATATCTATCCCAGCAGAGTGCTGCCCCCTTGACATCTCAGATGCTCAGGTAAGAGCCGCCCTCTCCAAAGCAAAAAACACAGCATCAATGGGACCAGACGGTGTCCCGGGCTCTGTCCTACATGAACTCCAAGAAGAGCTAAACCCAAACATAAAACTGCTGTTCAATTTCAGCCTTACTACAGGATATGTACCCAAAGAGTGGCGTACAGCAACAGTGGTCCCTCTCCACAAAGGTGGTGCCTCAACGGATCCTGGAAACTATCGCCCCATAAGCCTGACTAGCTTGGTCTGCAAAGCTATGGAAAGGATCATGGACCTCATAAATAAAGGTATTGGGGACCTACAGACACTGGATCCTACTCAGTTCGGCTTTGTTAAGGGCGGATCCTGCCTCTTAAACCTGGTCGATTTCTTTGAAAGTCACCAAGGCCATTGACGAGGGGAAGGTGGTCCACACAGCCTACCTGGACCATGCAAAAGCCTTCGATACAATAGCCCACTCGGGCATTATAGATGAGCTCCCCAGCTTAAATATAAACCCCTATGTCACTAGATGGGTTGCAAACTGGCTCAAGGACAGAACCCACATGGTTAGAATTGCTGGAGCCATGTCAGACTCCAAACCAGTTACAAGTGGTGTCCCACAAGGCTCAGTCCTGGGACCTCTCTTGTTCGGTATATATTTCTCAGAGGTACAGGCCAACACGGAAGGACTGTGGTTGACCAAGTTCGCAGATGTCTGCAAACTGGGCACCATAATCGACTCTCCAGCCAACACAAGCATCCTCCAAATGGGCCTCATAGAAACAGACAACTGGTGCCAGAGCCATGGCCTCAAGCTAAACGCCAAAAAGTGTATAATCATCCCCTTTGGCAAAAACAAAGTGCCCACAAATTACCACATAGGTGGTAATCCATTAAGTACAGAAGTAATGAGGGACCCGGGGACCCAAGTTGATAGCAGTCTCTCATTTGACAACCACGTGGCCAAAGTGGTTAGGAAAAACATTTTATATAGCCCACCTAATCATGAAGGGATTCACATCTAGATCAGGGGAGGTCATCGTGCCTCTTTACTCATCCCTCATCAGGCCCATAATTGAGTACAATGCCACTTTTGGGATGTACCTTACCAGACACCTGCAGCAACTGGAAAGACCCCAAAAGTACCTCACCAAGAGGATCAAAGGGCTCAAACAGATGCCATATGCTGCCTGGTTAAAGAAACTCCAGCTCTACTCAGTGGCGATCTGTGCCTGACTTATAAAGCCATGTCCAACCCGGAATTAATGGACATGCTGCACCTCAGAAAATCCAAATCCCATCGAGCTGCGCACTCTAGAGACTTGAACCTCAGCACTGAAATAAATAGGACATGCTGGAGGGACAGATTCATAACCCAGAGGCTCCCTTCACTCTGGAATAAAATCCCAGTCCAGGATAGGCAGAGTCCCTCATTGACTCTCTTCAAGAGGAATCTTGATGAGTGGATGGGAGATCGTAGGTTTACCCGGGGTATCACTTCTGTGTCACTGTTAGACAGAGGCACAGTATACTAACCTCGAAAAAGGGCATAGCAAAATTAATTTAAAATGGGTGGCGAAAGCCAAACACACTCTGGCTAGGCTTATAAATGCCCTAGGGCAGATAGCCTAGTATGAACCTATGAACTCGGGAGACCGCGATTCCTTTCGTGGTTCTCCCTGCCGCCACTCCTGATGGGAGGCCTGACTGTGCGTTTCCGGAGCCAGTCGGGGGTCGAATCTCGTTATACCCGGAGGCCTGGCAACACATCACTCAGGACCAATGGGTTCTATGAATAATTTCCGGATGATATGTCATCCCCTTCTCGTCAAATCCCCCTCCAATCAAGAAAATCCCAGATGTTCCACCCAGTCAGAGGGATTACGCAGCTTCAGAAGTTTCAAAGCTGCTCGAAAAAGGAGCCATCCAACATGTCCCCTCAGACCAGATCGGATTAGGGACTTACTCAAGATTCTTTTTTATGCTGAAAAGGACAAGGGGACCTGAGACCCATATTAGATCTCAGCCTGTTGAACACCCACATGCAGAAGTCCAAGTTCCGAATGGTCACATTACAGTTTATTCTCCAATTGTTGGGAAAAGAAGTGCGGATGTGCTCCATCGACCTCAAGAATGCTTACTACCACAAGATGGACAGGGCATCCAGAAGTCACCTACGCTTCCGGCTGGGGGCCAGTCATTTTCAGTTTCGAGCCCTGCCCTTTGGTCTCACCACAGCCCCCAGGGTGTTTACCAAATGCATGGCAGTGATGACTGCTCACTTGAGACGTCAGGGATTCCAAGTGTTTCCATATCTGGACGATTGGCTCCTTACTGCCACCACCAGGCATCTACTAATTCAGAACAGGAACGCTACTATAAACCTATGTCAACAGCTGGGCATCACATTGAACTGGGAAAAAATCTGCCTTGTTGCCCTCACAGCGTGTCACTTGTATAGGCGCAGAACTAAACACCACCCTCATGCGGGCTTTTCTACCACAGGAAAGAATCAGAGTCCTACAACAAGTTCATGCCTTGTTTCCACTGAGAAGAGCAAAGACAAGATGGGTCCTCAACTATTAGGGACAATGGCTGCGACGATTATGTTAGTCCCTCTGGCAAGGTTACATATGAGACTCCTTCAGTGGCTACATTTTGCCCAGTGGTCTCTCCAACGTCTTACACTTTCTTACCCTATTCTACTCACAGACAGGTGCAAACAGGATCTCAGTTGGTGGCTTTGCACCGATAACCTGAATGCAGGAAAGCCCTTCGTTCCTGCATCCCCGATTGCCACGGTGACCACGGATGCCTCCCAGGTGGGGTGGGGGGCATTATCTAGGCAGGACAGTCCAAGGCACGGGGCAAGAGCACGAGATGCATCTGCATGTCAGTGTCCTGGAGATGAGAGCTGTGTTACTATCATTGCAAGCACTTCAGAGCTTTCTTCCTCTCGGGACTATTGCAATCCACTCAGACAATATGTCAGTGGTGTGGTATCTGAACAAGCAGGGAGGAACCAAGTCCTATCCCCTTTGCACAGAGGCCATATGAGTGTGGCAGTGGGCAGTGTCTTCCCAACGTTTTCTGGTGGCAACACACATTCCGGGGAAGTCCACTGTGATCGCAGACAGGCTAAGCAGAGCTATTCTGATGCCTTACGAGTGGTCCCTGAACTGTCAAGTTGCGGAACAGATCTTCCGCAGGTGGGGTCATCCTTGCTGTGACCTCTTTGCCAGCCCCCTCAGTGCCAAATGCAGCAGCTACTTCACATTGTTCCCCCCCTCAGGGACGCTCTAGTCCATGATTGGCCCTCCGGTCTGCTATATGCCTTCCCTCCGGTTCCCTTGCTGTCAAAGGTTATTCAGAAAGCGCAAGCCTTGGGAAGCAGAATGATTCTGATTGCTCCACACTGGCCTCGTCAAATTTGGTTCCCCTTTCTCCATCCTATCGCATGGATGCTCCTTGGATTCTGGACCCACAACCAGACTTACTGACACACGTCAGGGCAGCTCCATCCCTCTCTTCGGACCCTCCAGTTGATAGCCTGGCTACTCCATTTCCGTCATTAGTTAGGCTTCATCATTTCTCACCGGAGGTGGTTCATATTTTATCTTCCTCTCATAAGCCCTTCACCAGGAAGATTTACTGCAGTAAATGGAAGAGGTTTTCAATCTGGGCTCATACCCAAAAGATTGACCCTTACACAGCTCCAATTTCGTCTGTACTGAAGTTCTTGTCAATGCTCTTTAACCAGGGTTCAGCAGCCGCAACCATTCAAGTCCAATTGGCGGCAATTTCTACCTTTCATGTCGCAAACTAACCTAGTCTGATGGCTCATAGACTCTGTAAGGCTTTTCTGAAGGGCACTCTGTTACTTCGTCCTCCGGTATCGGGACCGGTCATGCCTTGGGATTTAAACTTCGTTCTACAGGCTCTTACTTCATCCCCCTTTGAGCCTGCAGCCACTTCTGATTTAAAATTCTTAACTTGGAAGACTGTCTTTTTAGTAGCCATCACATCAGCCAGACACGTTTCAGAGCTTCAAGCCTTATCAGTCAAACCCCCTTATTTGATTTTTCATAAGGACAGAGTTTCTCTCAGACCCAACCCTTCCTTTCTTCCCAAAGTGGTGTCAATCAGTAACCTTAATCAGTCTATTGAGTTGCCAGTGTTTTTTTCCCCAGTTCTCAAACAAGGCAGAATTTTAATTTCACCAATTGGATGTACACAGACAAATACGCTTTTATCTGCACAGAAACAAAGACTTCAGAAAATCTGATCAGTTTGTTTCCTTTTCGGAAAACAGAATTGGGTCTCCTGTCTCCAAAGTCACACTGTCCAGGTGGATCTCCAGTTGCGTTTCCGTCATTTATTCCTCAGGGGGTAAAGATTTACCGTTCCCGGTAAAGGTTCACTCTACTCTGTTTGTATTTACATCTACAGCCTATCAGGCCAGATTGTCTATGGATGATATTTGTGCTGCGGCTACTTGGGCATTTCCTCACACCTTTGTTACTCATTACATGTTGGATGTGGCATCTAGGGGCTGGTCTTCCTTTGGTTCCACAGTGCTCAGGAGTATTTTCCACTAAGCCTCCCAGGATTTAGGTGCTAGGGACGCTGTCCCATGGGTAAGAATGTAGGCGAGATTGGACTACATAACATCAAGAAGTTATGTACTCACCATAACGTTCGATGTATGTAGTACATCTCACCTTACATTCTTACTTACCCCCCCTCCTTCCCCCTTCCTGGGGGATTTAGAGGTTAGGTCTGGTTTCAGAGCTCCCTTCATTCTTGATTTGTTCTTCCTTTCCTTGGGTGTTGTCATGCATGGAGAATGAGTGCTGGTGTTCGCAGAAAACTACATCTGGGGATGTAGAGCGGTGCAGCATGGGATGCCATCTTAGCCCAGCCAATAGAAAGACTTCGAGCTAGAAAAGTTTTGGCCGAGTCGGAGCCGACATTCTGCTCCGAATCCACGAGTACAAATGTAAGGCGAGATGGACTTGATACATCAAACGTTATGGTGAGTACATAACTTCTTGTTTTTGTGTATTACTTTGTTTTACGTGTTTGTGTCTTTCTTGCAAAAATGGGTGAAAATTGTGCCCGTGTGTTGTGCACGTGCGCATGTGTGTGCTGCTTTTTCATTACTCTTCTGAGTTTGGGTTTCACACTAACATATATATATATATATATATATTATATATATATATATATATATATATATATATATATATATATATATATATATATAAATTAATTGCGTGGAATCGTGAAAGTTCAATTTCTTCTGTTTTTTTTTTCTTTTTAATAGGGTGCAGAAACAGCAGTGTAACATCTACATCAAACAGTATGTACAATGTAAATACTTCTCAGCCATTAACAACATACAACTTGAGCTCATTGTCCACAACATCTGGAACTGCTGCTAACTCTGGGGCGGGCGCTGGGGCTATTACTATGGCAGCAGCACAGGCAGTTCAAGCAACAGCACAGGTATGTCAAGTACAGCTGGTTTGAAAAGTTCGATTTTGATTGTAATGCAAGCATGTATTTTTGAACAGCTGTTTATTTTGTTCTGAACAGCATTTAACTCATTCACGCCAGAGCAGCTCAGTAAAAGCTGCCTGCTTAATTCCAGCTTAGGAACAACAGTGCAGCCTGAGCTCATTTTCAGAAAATCCATTTGTAATACCATACAGAAAACAAATGTTCATAACTCTTTTAACTATAAGAGCTAGACTAAAAATGTAAATGCGAAAGTTGTTTGGCAGACACTATCCTTTCCAACAGTGTAAATATTGATAGTGCATATCAAAGGCATTATTACATATTTTGCAAGGAATTCTGATATTGTGCATATTTTTTTACCTTTTTGGAAAAGCAAAGCCCAATATCTTGGTCAATGTACCATGTAGACCCATACAATTTGTATTTAATTTATTTGTATGAATGTCAGCTTTAAAATGATACCCTTAAGCTTTACTGTGTGATGCTCCTTTACAGAGATATTTACAGAATTATGATTAATATAATATTTCTCATAATTGATAAATAAGCAAAGCATAATATCTCATCACCTGTAACAGACAGACATATCAGTGTACAAGTTGACTGTCTCAATGTCAGCTTCAAAATTATGCATCATTTCTGTCATCACCATGCTCCCTTGCAAAGGTATGGGCATAATAATGAGAAGTATTGGAAATGTATCATTTTCATAATCCTGCATGACTAAACAAACTGTGATATCTGTACATGTGTACAGTACACAGACACAGTTCTTGTACCATTTTGTAAGGAGTAACACTGTCTTCAAAATGAGGTATTACTTGGCACACTGACATGTTCCCTTGCAAAGTTATTTACCAAAATATGAAAAAAAATAATAATTTCCATAACCTAAGTTCAAAACAAATTTTGATATCTGTGCATGTGTACATCATACAGGCACAGTTCTTTTACCATGTTGGAACTATGAATACTGTCTTCAAAATGAGGCATTACTTAGCACGTTCAGATGCTCCCTTCCAAAGTTATTTACCAAAATATGAAAAACATCATAATTTCCATACCCTGAGTCCTAAACAAACTGATATCTGTACATGTGTACAGCATTCAAACCCAGTTGTTTTATCATGTAGACGCATATGATTGTAAATGTACACATTCTAGGTGTAGCCAACATACTGCTGAATGGGTACATGTAAAGAGAAAAAGCAAGGTAAGGACCGCCACTCTACTAATGAACCCAGGGCAGGCATGGGACTTCAGTGGCATATAAGGCCGTCTGATCTGTCCGATACCTGTGCTGGCTACCCACTCAGACAGCTGATACCACTACAGTCTCACAACCCCCTTCAGTGTCAGCAGTCTGCCATACCTATGCCTTTTCTCTGTATGTGTCCATTCAGCAGTGGAACTAAGGGATCAAGTTCTGTATTACTAAGCCCTTGCTGTCTTCTAAACTCTACACATGCCTGCAGGATGGTTACTGACGTATTTGATTGTACGTGGTAACACTCTCCTGAAACAGTTGTTCTTTCTCTGCATCTTCACCAGCTCCTTACCACAGTTATTTGCCAAACTCAGAAAAATATCATATTTTACACAACGCAATTCATAAGGAAAAGCAAATTTGTACCCGTGCACAGCATACATATAGTTTTTTTACAATCTGAAAATGAAGTGTTACTCAGCATGTGTACAGGTTCCCTAACACGTCTTTTCATGTGTTGAAGTGGTGACAACGGTGTTCATAAATATAACAATAGAGTTTTACTTGCCATACTGGTCCTACTTGATCATGGGTGTTTTCCAGTCTTCTCACAAGCTGCATGTTACCAATCCTGCATAGCTCTCCTCACGCCATTGTGGAGGTCAGTCAAGAGCAATGCAATGCGCTCCTCAGTTAGGCGAACGCCATCCCTTCTGAACAGGTGAATATCTTCTGCAGTGATCTTGTCATGGCAGATTGTAGCTCCACCAACCCTGTGCATCAAGCCATGCATGAACCCATTCTGTAAACATCTGGCATTGTGCTCTGCCTGTTGAATGTTTGTTGATCTGGAGTAGTTTACTTAATTTGATCTTCAACCTGTGGGTACCGGATCCATATTGGATCCAAGTTGGCAATTTCACTAGCATCTGCTCTGGGCTCTAAGCTTTTCCCATTACCCATAATACACCTCCACTACCTTCCAACCCCCAGATCTCGTATGTCGCTGCTTGCCATAACCATCGTGATCCTGAGCTCAGAGTCTGTGAGTTGGGTAGTTTGATAATTTAGCAGTTTTTGAAAATTTGTTGAGTGTAGGTTGTTAGTGTAGGATGTTCTCCGTGTTTCATTGTTGCAGTCATTACATTTGGGTAATCTGCTGGCAGGTTGCGCTCAGTCGGCCTGAATAACAAAGTCTTGGGTCCTGCGTCAGTTGCTGTCTCCTTTTTCATGACGTCAGGTCATCAGGGGTATAAAACATGCAGCTGACGCCATTTTATTCAGTCTTTCTTGTGGTGCATTGCCCAAAGCCGAAGCAGTTTGCAAGTGCCAGTCTGCCGACTCCTGAAATTTTCACATTCGAGTTTCAGAACCGAAGTCTTCAAAATAAAGCTAAGTACCCCGTTGGGGAAACTTTTTCTTGCTCCTTACTGATGTCAGAAAGTTAATAATTGCATTACTTGTGGAAAGCAAATACCTCATAAGGATTTTAATTTGTACTGTATTCCTTGCCTAGGCCCAGATCATAATGTGCCTTGCTGTCGGTTTTGTGCTAGATTTAACCAATGCACTATTAAGCGTCGGTATAGTTTTGCATCTGAATATTTTGGATCGAGATTTAATTATCCTGAAATGTCATCTGTTAGCAATCCGACTACCGGAGTTCACAAAAAAACGCAAAGAAAAAGACAGAGACAGACCGGCGAGGTCCAAAACTGATGACGAAGCTTCTCCTAAGCCATTCGCCGGTACTCAGTGAGGCGCTTTCGCAGCCCCTGATACCCGCTACTTTTGCATCGCAGGCCTCTACCGAGACTATTCGGAGTCCAGTATGCCACGAGATTCTCAAGAGTATTGAATCCGCAGATGTCTCTCCCTTGGATGGGTCCGGAGCTGCTGAGCAGACACCGGCTTCTGAGGGTGTTTTCAGGCCTCAACATTGTTATATTAAACCGACGCCAGCCTCAAAAACAAGGTCAAAAACATCTTCTTTGTCTAAACAAATGACGCATGAACCACATGTTCAGACCCCTATGCCTAAAAAATAGATCAAAATGGCTGAGGACTTAATTACCTTGATTAGGGGTTCCCAACCCCCCCCCCCCTGCTAAGAGGCCTAGGCAAGGCACTGATTATGATTCTTCAGATCAGGTTTCCATTTCTTCTGATCAGGAATTTACTATTCTACCCTATGAGGATTCTGATGCAGAGGAATCCATCCCATCTGCATCTCCTCCTGAGGACTACTCTTGTGGAGAGACTTTGTATACTTTAAGGAAACATTTTCACTGGAAGAGTCAGGACTTCTCTGAATCAAAAAAGAGGCTTAGGGATTTCCTTCTTCCTCAGCATAGGCCTTTGGCTATACCGCATGTATTAGACATTGTTGATGATGTGTTTTCGGAATCAAGAATGGCTCCTGATTCCCTCCCTCCAGTTCCTAGTAAGCCAGACAGATATTACAGGATGTCCTTCAAGAATGCAACTGCAGTCATAACATATGGGTTGTCCTGCCTCAGGCAGCCCTCGGTCGGCCGGATTCCAAAGTCTGGGTCCGACGTCGGCTGATGTCGCATTTCTCTCCGACGTCAAAGCGGCTGGAGTACATAAGCATCAGCCGACGCCATCTTCTTCAGTCTTTCTTGCCGTGCGGTGCCCGAAGCAGAAGCAGTTCGCAAGTGCCGGTCGGTCAGCTCCTGTATTCTTCGAATCCGAAGTCATCAAAAAGCTAAGTACCCCGTTTTTTCTTGCCTCAGCCGATGTCAGAAATTACTGAAAAAGTAAATAATTGTTTGGCTTGTGGTAAACAACTACCTCATAAGGATTTCCACTCTTACTGCCTTCCTTGCCTTGGCCCAGACCACGACGTCTCGGCCTGTGCCGCCTGTGCTCGCTTCAACAAGCGCAATCTAAGGCGCCGGGCAGAGTTCGCTGAAGACTTTTTCGGCGAAAAATTCGATTATACATTGCCGTCGGAACTACCAACATCGCATACTCCTAAGAAACGAAAAGACCGGGACCGACATCCTCAGCCCGCGTCTTCCTCTGACACCACGCCAAAACCTACCGCGAGTGCCCCGGTTCCCTCTGAGGCGGTTATTTCACCACTCCGAACCGAAGACACCGCATTACCTCCGATACCGGAGACCACACCGACACCAGTTATTGATTTTCCTCCGGATACTGAAACCGAGGAAATGCCCGAGACCATTGCTGTGGATAAGGTCACTCCTGCACGTGGAGCTGCTAGGCCTCCCATGTCCATGTCTATCAAGGCCTACACACGTGCTAAGGCAGCCAGCAAGACCAAGCACCTTACTGCTAAAGCCTTACCTCAGCCTACTCCTGAAACCCAAATCATGACTATGGCCGCAGACTTAATTTCCATGATCAGAGGTTCACAGGCCCATCCTGAGAGAGGATCCCAGTCTCCTCCTGATAAGAGGCCCAGGGTTGAACCCTCTGACCCTCTCCCTTCAGATGAAGATTCTGAGGACTCTGTTCACTCCGATAGCCAGGAAGAGCCCTTCCAGACCTATGAGGACTCGGATGCAGAGGACTCCATCCCCTCGGCCTCCCCTCCTGAAGATATTTCTTTTGGGGAAGTTCTGCATTCCATGAGGGAACATTTCAAGTGGCAAGGCCAGGAATATTCTGATTCCAGAAACCGCCTTCGAACCTTCCTTAAAAAGCCACAACACAGGCCCTTAGCTATACCTCCTGTGCTTGATGTTTTGGATGATCTATACTCTGACTCCAGTGTTACCCCTGATACTCTTCCTCCTGCTCCTGCCAAGCCTGATAGATACTATAGGGTCCCAGAAACACATTCTCATTTCTTTAGAGCCCATGCTGTTGATTTAGAAACATTTCACAGGGACCAAAAGGGGTTTCAGCTACCACCTCCAAAAATCCTTTGCCTTCCAACAGGGAAGCTAGGTCATTAGAGAGATGGGGAAAGAAGGTTTACACCTCCACTACTTTATCTATGAGAGCTCTCAATTGTCTCTTTCATATGTTTCAATATCAGGATTACCTGTTAGATGATTTACAGAAAACATTGGCCTCTTCTGAACCTTTAGATAGGAAGTCTTTGCAGGAGGCTGTACATAATTCTCAGCAAGTTAGCAATCACTTTCTACAGTGTGGATATGATGCATTGGAAGCTTCATGTAGGGCAGCTATGACAGGGGCGGTCATTCGTAGGCATGCATGGTTAAAAGAACAACCTCTACCACATCATGTTAAGGCAAAACTTCTTGATGCACCCTTGGAAAAGAACAAGCTTTTTGGTGCTAATGCTAAAGATGTGTTAATGTCCATTGAGGAAAAAGCCAAGTCAGCTCAGACAATCAAAGACTTCCTCCAGGTTCAGCCACCCAGATTCAGCAGGAATTGGCCTTGTAAAAACTGGTCCTTTCCTAACCTGAAAGATTTCAAAGGGGTAAAAGCAGGCGTGGCCGAGGAAGAGGACAATACAGAGGTTCTTACAGGGGACGACAATGGCAGCCAGCAAACCAAAGAAGTGACACAGGGGTTTCTCCTGCCCCACAGGGACAATCTCAATGACTTTCCTCTACTTCCGCTGACCAAGGAGCAAACAGAAGCTCCTTTGGGCGGAAAATTATCTCTGTTTTCAGACAATTGGCACAGACTGACAAAGGACAAATGGATTTTGGACATTATAGACCAAGGTTACAGGTTCCACTTTCATACCTTGCCAAGAAAACAAGGCATGCCAAACCTACCACAAAACCAGAGAGCAGAGGCTATCAAGCAAATTTCTCTGCTTGCTCACATCAAAGCAATAGAAAAGTTTCACAACAAGAACAAGGCCAGGGGTTTTATTCAAGACTGTTCCTTGTTCCAAGAAAAGAAACTCAATGGAGACCAATATTGGATTTGTCCGCATTAAACACCTTCCTCATAGTACCAAAGTTCAAAATGCTGACTCTACAGCAACTCCTTCCCATGCTAGGCAAGGGGTCTTGGCTGATTACTCTGGACCTCAAGGAGGCATACCTGCATGTCCCTATCAGACACAGCTGCAGAAGATACCTCAGATTTCTTGCAGGGCCAGAGCATTATCAATTCTCAGCATTGCCATTTGGCTTATCTACTGCGCCCAGAGTATTCACGAAATGCCTGGCTTCAGTAATTGCTCATTGCAGGCTCCAGGGGATCCAAATTTACCCGTACCTGAACGACTGCCTCATACAAGCGGACGACAAACTGATTTTGACAAAAAACTTGAATTATGTCATACAATTGCTACAGGCTCTGGGATACACAGTCAACTTCCAAAAGTCAAGACTACAGCCATCCCAACAAATAACCTTCTTAGGAGCCAATCTAAACACAGCCTCTCAAATGGCTTACCTGACAAAAGACAAGCAAAAGAAGTTAACTCATTACTTCAAAGGTTTGGCAAAGCTCACCCAGATGACTGCAAGGAGATTCCTACAGGCCCTGGGTCACATGGCATCCTGCATTCTCCTGGTTCCATTAGCAAGACTACACATGAGAAAACTTCAATGGTACCTAAAAAGCTTATGGTCTCAACACAGCAACAACCTAGAGACAACCATACCGCTCATTCCATGCCTGCAAAAGGAATTTCTATGGTGGGCCTCGGTAAGCCAGGCAAACACAGGTATGTCGTTCAAAAAGCTTCAGATAACACAGACCATGACCACAGACGCCTCAGACCTTGGATGGGGGGGGCGCACATGGAGGGCAGATGTATTCAAGGACAATGGTCTCTAAAGGAAACACATCTGCATATCAACCAAAAAGAAATGCTGGCAGTAATGCATGCCATCGAGGCCTTTCG
Source organism: Protopterus annectens (assembly GCF_019279795.1). Taxonomy (NCBI): domain Eukaryota; kingdom Metazoa; phylum Chordata; order Ceratodontiformes; family Protopteridae; genus Protopterus; species Protopterus annectens. The sequence goes on from NC_056745.1 coordinate 1,443,297,834, forward strand.
GCAACAACTTCAGCAAGGCCACCTGCTAATACGGACAGACAACACCACTGTGATGTGGTACATAAACAAGCAGGGGGGCACTCATTCTTAACCCCTTTGCAGACTGACAATGAATCTTTGGGAAAAATCACTGAGCCTAAACATACAGCTGCAATCCCAGTTTGTTCCAGGCAAAGACAATGTGCTGGCGGACAGCCTAAGCAGGAATTTCCTAGACCCCCACGAGTGGAGGTTACATCCAGAAATATTCATACGACTCACCTCGACATGGAGCAGGCCAGAAGTAGACCTATTTGCCTCCCACCTCAATCATCATCTACAAAAGTTCTGTTCAAGGACATATCATCCACAAGCATGGAAAATAGATGCTCTCTCATTCAACTGGAACTTCCTAAAAATTTATGCATTCCCACCTCTGCCACTGATGACCACAGTATTATTAAAGATCAAAGCAGAGGAGCCCAAGGGGATCCTAATAGCTCCAGACTGGCCAAGACAACACTGGTATCCACTACTACGGAGCATATGTCACAACAAAAAGTGGGCCCTTCCCCAATGGCCCCAACTTTTGACTCAACACAACTTCAAGACAGTACATCCCAACATTCAGACGCTGCAGCTAACAGCTTGGGAGATCCCATGAATAACCTCAATCTGTCTCTCTCCAAGGAAGTTAAGCGGATACTAACAGAAGCCCGAAGACCATCCACCAGAAAGATTTACTCAGCAAAATGGAAGAGATTCAGCATTTGGAATACCAGCAAGGTTCATGATGCATCATTACTGAACATCCCACTCATTCTGGAATATTTGGCAGATATGCTACAGAATGAACTCTGATATTCTTCCATAAAAATACATGCTTCAGCTATCTCAGCTAGATACAACACTGATCCACCTGTGTTTTCACATCCTTTGTTAAGGCAATTCCTTAGGGGAATCAAGAATATAAAGCCACCAAGAAAGGCTCCAGTACCAGCTTGGGACCTCAACTTTGTCCTAGAAAAACTGACTCTACCCCCCTTTGAGCCAGCAGCTTCTGTGGACTTACAATTTCTCTCATGGAAGACAGCTTTCCTGTTGGCAATTACCTCAGCAAGAAGGGTTTCGGAATTACAGGCCCTAATGGCAATACCACCATTCATAACCTTTCACAGAGACAGGGTCTCCTTACGAACCAACCCTACCTTTCTGCCAAAAGTGGTATCTGGGGTTTCTTTAAATCAAGCAATTCACCTGCCTACCTTCTTTCCCAATCCTGAGAACAAAGGAGAAAGACTGTTGCATACCTTGGACATTCACAGACAACTTCGCTACTACCTGGACAGAACCAAGACCAGTAGGAAGTCTGATCAGCTTTTTGTAGCTTACGCCCCTGGAGTACAAGGGAAAGCAATTTCCAAACAGACTATTTCAAAATGGATTGGACATTGCATCAGATTCTGTTATTCCTTCCATGGAAAGAGTGTACCAGCCAATGTCAGACCACACTCCACCCGAGCTACAGCCACCTCTACAGCTTTTTTAAGAGGGGTGCCTACAAAAGACATTCTAGAAGCTGCTACATGGAGCTCTGTGCATACATTCTCCAAACACTACAACCTCCCTTTATATTTCAGATCCAGAGCAGGCTTTGCTTCGGCAGTCCTGCAGGGATTGATAGCTACACCATCCTTTTCTTAGAGCATTCCACCTCCCCCAGCTAAGCTATGGTATTCAACCCATATGTTATGACCGCAGTTGCATTCTTGAAGGACATAGTACAGTTTTGTACCTACCATAAATGTAGATATCCGATAGATATGCAACTGCAGTCGGGCTTTCCCTCCCTCCTTCCCCTCTATGCCTTGGGTCCACTCCTCTCCCTGTTATCCTTAGCTGGGGATATCTGTTATGGTGTATCTGTTTATTGCTTATTTATTTGTCTGGAAACCTGTTTTTGTCTTCCAATTTGATTACAGCCTTCCTTGGAGGGCACCTGGCATCTGGGGCAAGAAACACTGAAGAAGATGGCGTCGGCTGATGCTTATGTACTCCAGCCGCTCTGACGTCGGAGAGTAATGCGACATCAGCCGACGTCGGACCCAGACTTTGGAATCCGGCAGACCGAGGGCTGCCTGAGGCAGGACAACCCATATGTTATGACTACAGTTGCATATCTATCGGACATCTACATTTATGGTAGGTACAAAACTGTACTGTTCCTGACTCCCACAAATTTCTATTCAAAAATCCTGCTGCTGATCCAGAGACTATTTCTCAGGGTCCCAAGGGTGTAAAGGCCTCTACAACCAAAAATCCTACCTCCTCTGATAGAGATTCCAGGGTGCTGGGTAGATGGGGAAAGAAGGTTTATACGTCTGCTACCTTGGCAATCAGAGCCTTAAACTGCCAGTTTCATATGCTTAAATATCAACAGCATGTTATGGGTTTACTGAAACAGAAAATGATGTTGATTTCTGATTGTGTGTTTAATAGAGTTACAGGAATTATTGCATTCAGCAGAACAGGTTGGAAAACATACTTTGCAATGTGGTTTTGATTCCTTAGAGGCCTCTTGCAGGGCCGCAGTGACTGGATCTGTGATTAGAAGGCATGCCTGGCTCAAGGAGCAAAATCTGCCTGATCATGTTAAAGCTAAATTGTTGGATGCCGCCTTGCAGCATGATACTCTGGTAATAAGGCAGAAGAGGTTTTAAAGAAAATGGAAGACAAAGCTAAATCTATGCAAACTGTGAAAGATTTCTTGCAAGTGCAGCCACCCATGTTTAGTAGGCACTGGCCTACTGAAAATTGGTCCTTTCCTGTGTCCAACAGAGCCACTCAAGGCAAATCCAGGTGCTCAAAAGGCTCCAGATACCGATCACAGGGTTCTTACAGGTCAAAGCAATGGGGTGCCTCCACCTCCAAATCTGGAGGAAACAAAACACAATCCTACAGTAAGCAGTCTCAATGACTTTCCTCTACCATCACCAAGCACTTATGTTTTGGCAGCCTCCTTGGTGGGAAAACTAGCACTTCATGCTCAAAATTGGCAGTTAATTACCCGGGACGAGTGGGTATTGAACATAGTATCCCAGGGGTACAGATTCATTTCCATACTTTGCCAATTCCAAACGGATGGCCAGATCTGCCACAAAATCAGTGGGCAGATGCTCAGAAACAAGTTATGTCCCTCATGGATGTTCTTCATGTTTCACTGTTGCAGTCATTACATTTAGGTAATCCTGCTGGCAGGTTGCCCTTAGCCGGCCTGAATTCCAAAGTCTTGGGTCCTGCGTCGGCTGCTGTCACCCCTTCCCTGATGTCAGGGGTATAAAAGAAGCAGCCAACGCCATTTTCTTCAGTCATTCTTTCCGTGCTGTGCCCGAAGCAGAAGCAATTTGCAAGTGCCGGCCGGCCGACCCCTGAGATTTTCGTGTTTGAGTTTCAGATCCGAAGTTTTCAATAAAGCTAAGTACCCCATTGGGGAAACTTTTTTCTTGCTCCAAACCAATGTCAGAAAAAGTTAATAATTGTATTTCTTGTGGAAAGCAAATACCTCATAAGGATTTTCATTCTTATGGTATTCCTTGCCTAGGCCCAAGATTTTGCTTTAAACTTTTTTGGACGCTGGTTTAATTATCCTGAAATGTCATCGGATAGCCATCCAACTACCGGAGTTTACAAAAAAACGCAAAGAAAAAGAAATACAACCGAGGCCCAAACCAACGAAGCTTCTCCTAAGCCAGTCGCCGGTTCTCAGTGAGGCGCTTTCGCAGCCCCTAACACCCGCTACTTTAGAGTCGCAGGCCGCTACCGGATCCCACGTGGAGTCGGCCATGCCGCTGGATACTCAAGGTAATCCCTCAGATGGGTCCGGAGCCGCTGAGCAGGCACTGGTTTCTGAGGTTGTATTCAGACCTAAACATCTTTACATTAAAACGACTTCAGCATCAAAGGCAAAGACTAAAGCACCTTTTAAAACAAGGAAACAAACTCAAGAGCCACGTGGACAGGCCTCTATGCCCAAAAAACAGATATTTTTTTAAAAACCCTGCTGCTGACCCAGAAACTATTTCACAGGGTCCAAAGGGAGTTAAGGCTTCCACTGCAAAAAAAAAACAACCCCCTCTGACAGGGATTCAAGGGCACTGGATAGATGGGGAAAAAAGGTTTACACATCTGCAACTTTGGCTATAAGGGCCTTAAACTGTCAATTTCATATGCTTAAGTATCAGCAACATGTCATGAGATTGCTTAAACAGAAAATGTTGTTAAATTCTGAATGTGCAAAAAACAAGGAAATGCATGATTTATTGTATACAGCAGAACAAGTTGGAAAGCATACTTTGTAATGTGGTTTTGATTCTTTGGAGGCCTCCTGCAGGGCAGCAGTTACGGGTTCTGTAATTAGGAGGCATGCTTGGTTAAAGGAACAAAATCTGCCTGATCATGTTAAAGTTAAATTACTAGATGCACCTTTGTAGCATGATACTTTCTTTGGTGTTAAGGCAGAAGAGGTGTTAAAGAAAATGGAGGACAAAGCTAAATCTATGCAAACTGTCAAAGAATTTTTACAAGTACAGCCACCCAAGTTTAGTAGACACTGGCCTACAAAAAATTGGTCCTTTCCTGTATCAGACAGACCTCAAAGGGGCAGAACCAGACGCCCTAGGGGTAGATCCCAAGCGCAAGGTTCTTATAGGCCCAAGCAATAGGGTGCTTCTACCTCCAAAGCTGGAGAAGATAGATCACAAACATACAGAAAACCGTCCCAATGACTTCCCCCTGCCTGCACCAAGCACTTATCTTCTAGCAGCACCCTTAGAGGGAAAATTAGCACCTTTTTGCTCAAAATTGGCACATCATAACCCAGGACAAGTGGGTTCTAAACAGTGTCACAAGGACACAAGTTCTGTTTCCATTTCCATACTATGCCAAAGGCAAACGGATGGCCAGATCTGCCAAAAAATCAATGGGCATAGGCGCAAAAACAAGTCTCATCCCTCATGGACATGGGGGCCATTCAGCAAGTACCAGAGCAAGAGCAGGGACAAGGATTTTACTCAAGACTGTTCTTGGTACCCAGAAAGGACAAGGCCTGGATGCCGATACTGGACCTATCTATTCTGAACACTTTCCTGGAAATTCCAAAATTCAAAATGTTGACTTTGCAGCAGCTTCTGCCCATGTTGGGCAAGAATGCCTGGCTTGTGACTTTAGACCTAAAAGAGGCATATCTGCATGTTCCAATCAGACAATCATGCAGACGATACCCAAGATTCAAGGCTGGTGCAATACATTACCAATTCTCTGCACTGCCCTTTGGCTTATCTACTGCGCCCATGGTCTTTACAAAATGCCTGGCACTAGTAAATGCATTCTGCAGACAAAGAGGAATACAAATATATTCTTACTTGAGCGACTGTCTCATTCAAGCAGAGAACAAGGACATTCTTCTTCAACATCTGGCGTTTGTGAAAAGACTTCTATCATGCCTAGGGTACACAGTCAACAAAAAGAAATCAAAACTAGTACCCTCACAAGAGATAACATTCCTGGGTGCAAGCTTGAATACAACCGCCCAGATGGCTTATCTCACGCCAGACAAACAAAGGCAACTGACTACCTATTTCAAAATGCTGGCAGCAAAGGCCCAGTTATCTGCAAGAAAAATTCTGCAGGCTTTGGGGCTTCATGGCATCCTGCATCGTACTAATTCCATATGCAAGACTGTATATGAGGAAACTTCATTGGTACCTAAAAAGTGTTTGGACTCAATATTGCCACAGCATGGAAACAGTCATTACTCTCATTCCATGCCTGCAACAGGAGTTTCGATGGTGGGCAAAGGCTTGTTACCAGAACAAGGGACAGCCATTCACATTACCTCCAGCCAGGCAGACACTAATGACAGATGCATCAGATTATGCCTGGGGAGCTCACATGGCAGGAAGAGGCATTCAGGGCACATGGTCCTCAAACCAAATGCATCTACATATCAGTCAAAAAGAGATGTTAGTTGTTCAAAGTGCCTTGACAGCCTTCAAGGACCTACTTCATCCGGGTCAACTACTGATAAAGACAGACAACACCACGGTCATGTGGTATATAAACAAGCATGGGGGCACACATTCTTACCCCCTTTGCAGACTAGCCATGACCTTGTGGGACACAGCTTTGACTTAACAAGTACATCTGCAGGCACAGTTCCTGCCAGGAAAGGAAAATACTGTGGCAGACGAACTAAGCAGAAACCTCATGGATCCCCACGAGTGGAAGCTGGATCCACAAGTCTTCAGCATGATAACAAGGAAATGGGGATGCCCGGACATAGATCTATTTGCCTCCCCACTCAATTTCCAATTAAAAAGATTCTGCACAAGGACTTATCACAGACAAGCATGGAAAGTGGACACCCTTTCTTTCAGCTGGAAAAAGCTGTCAGTATATGCCTTTCCTCCACTGCCTCTCCTCCCCAACGTGCTCCTAAAGGTCAGACAGGAGAAGCCAAAGATGATACTGATTGCCCCAGACTGGCCACGCCAGTACTGGTATCCAGCACTAAGGAACTTATCTCTATACCCGGCTTGGACCTTACCTCAAGTACCTCAACTACTGTCCCAGCAAAACAATCAGATCATGCACAGCCAACTCAAGACATTAAACTTGGCAGCATGGCGGATAATGTAGACATACAGAAAACACCACTCAGTAAAGCTGTGATGGATGTCCTTCTGGAAGCCAGAAGGCCTAGTACTAGAAAGTCTTATGCTGGAAAATGGAAGAGATTCTGTGCCTGGAACCAGGCACAAGGAACTGATACAGCGGTACCGAATATTCCTCAGATTTTGCAATACGTAACTGAGATGCTGCACAAAGGCCTATCTTTTTCATCTATTAAAATTCATGCCTCTGTCATTTCTGCTCATTACAATACTGAGCCACCACTTTTTTCTCACCCTTTATTAAGGCAGTACCTCAGAGGAGCCAAAAATTTAAGGCCCCCAAGAAGACTACCTATACCTGCATGGGACCTCAACTATGTCTTGAAAAAGCTCACCCTGCCTCCGTTTGAGCCAGCTGCCACAGCTGATATGAAGTTTTTATCTTGGAAAACAGCTCTGCTCTTAGCAATTACTTCTGCAAGACGAGTTTCAGAGCTACAGGCACTCATGGCTGTGGAACCTTTCATCATTTTTCATCCAGACAAGAGTCTCCCTGAGGACAAACCCAACATTTATGCCTAAAGTAGTTTCCAGTGTGGCTCTTAACTAAGCCATCCATCTGCCTACCTTTTACCCAAATCCACAGAACTAGGGGGAGAGAATTCTTTATTCATTGGACGTACACAGACAGCTTAGTTTCTACTTGGACAGAACCAAAGCTTTCAGGAAAACAGAGCAATTACTACTGGCATATGCTGCAGGATCTCAAGGAAAGCCTATCTCAAAGCAGACTATTTCTAAGTGGTTAGGCCACTGCATTCATTTCTGCTACTTACACCATGACAAGCCAGTGCCTAAGAGCATTAGGCCTCATTCCACCAGAGCTGCAGCCACCTCAGCAGCCTTTCTCAGGGGAGTACCTACCACAGACATTTTAAAGGCGGCTGCCTGGAGTTCAGTGCACACCTTTACAAAGCATTATCATCTGCCACTCTACTCTAAATCCAGGGCAGGCTTTGCCACTGCTGTTCTGCAGGGCCTCATAGCCGCTCCTACTGCTTTCTAGTTCCAGCCTCCCATCCATAGTTTTGGGCTCTACCCAAATGTAATGACTGCAACAGTAAAACACGAAGAACATAGTACAGTTGTGTACACTTACCATACATGTAGCTGTTCGAGTGTATTCACTGTTGCAGTCCAGGTTACCCACCCGCCTTCCCCCTTTTGGATCTCATCTTTCTTCCCTGATTTATACTACCTATGTGGTTTATTTGCTTATAGATGAAGGTAAAATTTATATTGATTTATTTCTGAATATATACTTAAAGTTTGGCTACCCTTTTTGGGGGCACCTGACATCTGGGGCAAGAAAAACTGAAGAAAATGGCATTGGCTGCTTCTTTTATACCCCGGACGACCTGATGTCAGGAAAGGTGCGACAGCAGCAGACGCAGGACCCAAGACTTTGGAATTCAGGCCGGCTGAGAGCAACCTGCCAGCAGGATTACCCAAATGTAATGACTGCAACAGTGAATACACTCGAACATCTACCTTTATGTAAGTGTACACAACTGTACTATATGGAGGCTATTCAACCAGTACCAGAAAAGGAAAAAGGACAAGGTTTTTATTCAAGACTTTTCCTGGTACCCAGAAAAGACAATTCTTGGCGTCCAATACTGGACTTATCGACTTTGGACACGTTTCTGGACATTCCAAAATTCAAAATGCTGTCTTTACTACAGCTACTGCCTATGTGGGCAGCAATGCTTGGTTAGTGACTCCAGACTTAACTAGGCATACCTGCATATCCCAATAAGGGAATCGTGCCGAAGATACCTCCGCTTCAAGGCAGGGTTTTTGCATTGCCAATTCTCTGCACTGCTTTTAGCTTATCTACTGCGCCCAGGGTCTTTACAAAGTGCCTGGCACCAGTAATTGCATTCTGCAGACAAAGAAGCATACAAATGGGACGACTGTCTCATTCAAGCAGAGGACAAGTACACTCTTCAACATCTGACGTTTGTAAAAAGGCTTCTAACATGCCTAGGGTACACAATAAACGAAAAGAAATCCCAACTGGTACCCTCTCAAATAATTACATTCCTGGGTGCAAGCTTGAATACAACTGCCCAGATGGCTTACCTTACGCCAGATAAACAAAGGCAACTGACAATATATTTCAAACAAATGGCAACAGAAACCCAGTTACCTGCAAGACAAATTCTGCAGGCTTTGGGGTTCATGGCATCCTGCATTCTACTAATTCCATATGCGAGACTGCATATGAGGAAACTTCAATGGTACCTAAAAAGTTTATGGAGCCAACATTGTCACAGTCTGGAAACAATGATTCCTCTCATTCCCTGCCTACAACAGGTGTTTCTTTGGTGGGCAGAGACATGTCACCAAAACAAGGGACTGTCATTCACTCTACCCCCTGCCACCCAAACCCTAACTACAGACGCATCAGGCTATGCTTGGTGGGCCCACCTGGCGGGGAGATGCATTCAGGGCAAATGGAGCCCAAAACAAATGCATCTGCATATCAACCAGAAAGAGATGCTAGCTGTTAAGAATGCTCTGACAGCCTTCAAGGACTTCCTTCATCCAGGACAACTACTGATAAAGACTGACAACACTACGGTTATGTGGTACATAAACAAGCGGGGGGGGTACACATTCCTACCCCATTTGCAGACTAGCCATGGCATTGTGGAACAGCTTTGACTTACCAAATACATCTTCAAGCTCAGTTCCTGACAGGAAAACAAAATACTCTGGCAGACGACCTAAGCAGAAATCTTATGGACCCGCATGAATGGAAACTGGACCCACAAATCTTCAGCATGTTAACACAGAAATGGGGGAGCCCAGACATAGATCTATTTGCCTCTCCCCAAAATTATCAGTTGGGCAAATTCTGCACAAGAACTCATCACAAAAAAAGCATGGAAAGTGGATGCCCTATCCTTCAGTTGGAAAACCCTATCAGTCTATGCCTTTCCCCCTCTGCCTCTTCTCTCCAAGGTCTTACTAAAAGTCAGACAGAAAAAAACAAAAATGATCCTAGTTGCTCCGGACTGGCCTCGCCAACACTGGTACTCACTTCTAAGGAACATGTCTCAACTTCCCCGTTGGTACTTGTCTCAAATACCTCATCTACTGTCTCAGCAGAATAATCAAATTCTGCACACTCCGCTCCAAACTCTGAACCTTGCAGCATGGCTGATAATTTAATTATTCAAACAACACCTCTCAGTAAATCTGTGATGGATGTCATTTTGGAAGCCAGAAGGCCTAGTACTAGAAAATCTTATACTGATAAATGGAAGAGATTCTGTGCTTGGAACCAAGCACAAGGAACAGACACAGCAAAGCCCAATATTCCTCAGATTTTACAGTATTTGTCAGAGATGCTTGACAAGGGCCTATCTTTTTCTTCAATAAAAATCCATGCCTCTGCCATCTCGGCTCATTACAACACAGAGCCTCCCCTCTTTTCTCATTCTCTACTTAAACAGTATTTTATAGTGGCCAAAAATGTAAGGCCTCCCTGAAGATCACCAACTCCTGCATTGGACCTCAATTTTGTGCTGGAAAAACTCACCCTGCCTCCTTTTGAACCAGCAGCTACTGCGGATATAAAATTTCTATCTTGGAAAACAGCTTTTCTCTTGGCAGTCACTTCAGCAAGAAGGGTTTCAGAACTACAGGCTGTTATGGCTGTGGGGCTTTTTATTACATTTTACCTGGACAGGGTGTCCCTCAGGACCAATCCTTCTTTTATGCCTAAGATGGTATCCAGTGTGGCTCTTAACCAGACAATTCACCTGCCAACATTTTACCCAAATCTGCAGAACAAGGGGGAGCGGATTCTGCATTCATTGGGTGTACACAGACAACTAAGATTCTACTTAAGCAGGACCAAATCTCTAAGACTACTAAAACTACTGGTAGCATTTGCTGCAGGGTCAGAGGGGAAGGCTATATCAAAGCAGACTGTTTCTAAGTGGATAAGCCACTGCATTCGTTTCTGCTACTTGCACCATGGTAAACCTGTGCCCAAGGGGATCAGGTCTCATTCCACCAGGGCTGCCTCTACCTCAGCAGCTTTTCTCAGAGGGGTTCCAACCAAAGACATTCTAGAGGCTGCTGCTTGGAACTCTGTTCATACCTTCACAAAGCATTATCATTTGCCTCTCTTCTCCAAATCCAGGGCAGGCTTTGCCACTGCAGTTCTGCAGGGCCTTATAGCCGCTCCTAATGCTGTTTAGTTCCATCCTCCCATCCATAGCTTTGGGATTCTACCCAAATGTAATGACTGCAACAGTGAAACACGAAGAACATAGTACAGTTGTGTACACTTACCATAAATGTAGATGTTCGAGTGTATTCACTGTTGCAGTCCAGGTTACCCTCCCGCCATCCCCCTGTCATTCTGAAGTTCATCTTTCCTTCTCTATCTTCTACAACCTATGTGGTGTATTTGCTTGTAGATGAAGGTAAAGTTTATATCAATGCATGTATATATATGTATATATAGATATAGATATATAATTTTGCTACCTTTTGGGGGGCACCTGACATCGGGGGAAAGAAAAACAAAAGAAAATGGCATCGGCTGCATGTTTTATACCCCCTAACGACCTGACGTCATGAAAGAGAAGACAGCAACCGACGCAGGACCCAAGACTTTGGAATTCAGGCTGACTGAGGGCAACCTGCCAGCAGATTACCCAAATGTAATGACTGCAACAGTGAATACACTCAAACATCTACATTTATGATAAGTGTACACAACTGTACTTTTCCTCATATGCAGTCTTGCATATGGAATTAGTAGAATGCAGGAGGCCATGAACCCCAAGGCTTGCAGTATTTGCCTTGCAGATAGCAGGGTTTTTGTGGCCATTGGTTTGAAGTAAGTTGTCAAATTAATTTGTTTCTCTGGCATGAGGAAAACCATCTGGGAAGTGGGAAGTTGTGTTCAAGGTTGCTCCCAGGAATATAATTTGCTGACAGGGTACAAGATGTGATTTCTTTTCCTTTATGGTGTACCCCAGGCAATGATTCAAAGTATGCCCTGGCTTTTTGCCTGAATTAGACAATCGTCCAGGTATGGGTATATTTGAATATTTCTTTGCCTGCAAAATGCAATGATTGGAGCTAGGCATTTTGTGAATACCCTGGGCGCAGTAGATAAGCCAAAGGGCAGTGCAGAGAACTGATAGTGCATGTAGCCTGCTTTGAAGTGTAGGTATCTTCTGCAAGATTCCCTGATTGGGATGTGCAGGTAGGCTTCCTTTAAATCCAGTGTTGCCAACCAGGCATCCTTGCCTAGCATAGGAAGCAACTGGTGAAGAGTTAGCATCTTGAATTTTGGAATCACCAAAAAGGTGTTTAAGATAGAAAGGTTCAGGATAGGACGCCATGAGTTGTCTTTTCTGGTTACCAGGAAAAGGCTTGAGTAGAAACCTTGTCTCTTTTCCTCTTCTGGTACAGTTTGAATAGCCTTTAAGCTTAAGAGAGCGAGTACTTGCTTTTGAGCCTCTGCCCACTAATTTGGGGGTAAATCTGGCCAACCGTTTGGGGTTGGTAATGTGTGGAAGTGAAATCTGTATCCTTGGGAAACTATATTTAAAACCCATTTGTCCTAGGTAATGAGTTCCCAGTTTTTTGCTTGCAGAGTAATCTTTCCCCGTAAAGGAGCAGTCAGTTGAGAAGTGCTTGGAAGTATTAAAGTTAAGTCATTGAGACAGCTTCCCGTAGGGTGGAGTCTTACTACTCCCTGATTTGGAAGTGGGAGCCCCCCACTCCTTAGTCCTGTGTGTATCCTGGGACTGAAATCTGGGTGTTCTGCTGGATGTCCTTCAAGAATGCAACTGCAGTCATAACATATGGGTTGTCCTGCCTCAGGCAGCCCTCGGTCGGCCGGATTCCAAAGTCTGGGTCCGACGTCGGCTGATGTCGCATTTCTCTCCGACGTCAGAGCGGCTGGAGTACATAAGCATCAGCCGACGCCATTTTCTTCAGTCTTTCTTGCCGGTGCCGAAGCAGAAGCAGTTCGCAAGTGCGGTCGGTCAGCTCCTGTATTCTTCGATTCGAAGTCATCAAAAGCTAAGTACCCGTTGGGGACCTTTTCTTGCCTCAGCCGATGTCAGAAATTACTGAAAAAGTTAACAATTGTCTTTCTTGTGGTAAACAAATACCTCATAAGGATTTCCACTCTTACTGTCTTCCTTGCCTTGGCCCAGACCACGACGTCTCGGCCTGTGTCGCCTGTGCTCGCTTCAATAAGCGCACTCTTAGGCACCGGGCGGAGTTCGCTGAAGATTTTTTTGGCGAAAAATTTGCTTATACAATGCCGTCGGAACTTCCGACATCGCAAACTCCCAAGAAACGAAAAGACCGGGACCGACATCCTCGGCCCTTGGCTACCACCGACTCCACGCCAAAACCTACCGCAAGTGCTCCGGTTCCTCCTGAGACTGTTATTCCACCGCTCCGAACCGAAGACACCGTATTACCGACGACTCCGATACCGGATACCACTCCGCCAGTTATAGATTTTCCTCCGGATACTGAAACCGAGGAAATGCCCGAGACCATTGCTGTAGATAAGGTCACTCCCGCACGTGGAGCTGCCAGGCCTCCTATGGCCATGTCTATTAAGGCCTACACTCGGGCTAAGGCAGTCAGCAAAACCAAGCACCTTACTGCTAAAGCCTTACCTCAACCTACTCCAGAGACACAAATCATGACTATGGCCGCAGACTTAATTTCTATGATTAGAGGTTCACAGGCCCATCCTGAGAGAGGATCCCAGCCTCCTTCTGGTAAGAGGCCCCGGGTTGAACCCTCTGACCCTATCCCTTCTGATGATGATTCTGAGGACTCTGTCCACTCCGATGGCCAGGAAGAGCTCTTCCAGACCTATGAGGACTCGGATGCAGAGGATTCCATCCCCTCGGCCTCCCCTCCTGAGGATATTTCTTTTGGGGAAGTTTTGCATACCATGAGGGAACATTTCAAGTGGCAAGGCCAGGAATATTCTGATTCCAGAAAGCGCCTTCGAACTTTCCTTAAAAAGCCCCAGCACAGGCCCTTAGCTATCCCTCCTGTGCTTGATGTTTTGGATGATTTATATTCTGACTCCAGTGTTACCCCTGATTCTCTTCCTCCTGCTCCAGCCAAACCAGACAGGTATTACAGGGTCCCAAAAACACATTCCCATTTATTCAGGGCCCATACTGTTGATTTGGAAACTATTTCTCAGGGACCTAAAGGTGTTTCAGCTTCCACCTCTAAAAATCCCTTGCCTTCCAACAGGGAAGCTAGGTCATTAAATCTGGGTGTTCTGCTGGTTCTGGGTTTGGACTGAGAGGGCCTGGAAGAGGCAGGAAAGGACCAATTCTTAGAGGGCCAATGCCTACTTAATCTTGGAAGCTGTACTTGTAGGAAATCTTTAACAGTTTGCATAGATTTAGCTTTTTCCTCCATCTTTTAAGAACCTATTCTGCTTTGTTGCCAAACGGACAGTCCTGATTTAAGGGAGCATCCAACAATTTAGTTTTAACATGATCTGGCAAAGATTGCTCCTTAAGCCAAGCATGCCTTCTAAGTACAAACCCGGTGACAGCAGCCCTGCAAGATAAGATGCCTCTAGTAAATCAAAACCACATTGCAAAGTATGTTTTCCAACCTGTTCAGCAGAATGCATTAAATCCTGTAAATCCTTATTGTCATCACAGTCAGGAATCAACATCATTTTCTGTTTAAGCAATCCAGTAATATGGTGCTGATACTTTAACATATGAAACTGGCAATTTAAGGCCCTGATGGCCAAGATTGCAGAGGTGTATGCCTTATTACCCCATCTATCCAGGGCCCTGGAATCTCTATCAGAGGGGGTTAGGATTTTTGGCAGTAGTAGCCTTAATACCCATGGGTTCCTGTGAAATGGTCTCAGGATCCGCAGTAGAATTTTTAAAAAGGAACTTGTGAGAGTCAGGAACCCTATAATACCTATCTCGTTTTCTGGGAGCAGAAGGTAAAGAGTCAGGGGCCAAGCTAAATTCCGAAATGGCATCATCAACAAAGTCTTGCACAGGAGGGATAGCTAAAGGCCTGTGTTGGTGCAGGAGTAAAAAATCCCTAAGCCTCCTCTTAGAATCAGAGTAATCCTGGTTTTCCCAGAAAAAATGCTCCCTAAGAGTATGCAAGGTTTCATCAAAAAGAAAACTCCTCTGGGGGAGAAGCAGAGGGAATAGAGTCCTCTGCATCAGAATCCTCATAGGTAGATAAGGGTATCATCAGAGGAAACAGAAATTTCAGAATCCTGGTCAGAAGTATCATAAGCAAATTCAGTTCTAGGCCTCTTAGAGGGGGAAGGTTGGCTTCCCCTGATTAAAGTAATAAGGTCTTCAGCCATTCTTAGCATTTGTTTTTTAGGCATAGAGGCCTGACCATGCGCTCTAGGCATCGGTTTTCTAGGCATGGTTCGAGTTTTAGGCCTTGAGGAAGAAGATGGTGTTGGTTTAATATGCAAGTCAGTAGGCCTGAATACACCCTCAGAAGCCGGTGCCTTCACAGTGGCTCTGGACCCATCCAAGCTAGAGATATCCGCAAGTTCCACAGTTGAAGCATCTCCGAATGGGTCTCAGTAGAGGCCTGCGAATCTGAAGTAGCGGGTATCAGGGTGCCTCACTGAGTACCGACGAACTGGCGACTAGCTTAGGAGAAGCGTCATTGGCAGCTTTGGACCTAGGCAGCCTGTCTCTGTCTTTATCTTTGCGTTTTTTCGGAATGTCGGTAGTCTGGTGGCTTACCGAAGACATATCTGGATAATTGAACCGAGTACCAAAATATTTAGAAGCGTAAATATACCGACGATGAATAGTTTGTGGTTTATATAAGGCACAAACCCGACAGCGAGGTACGTCGTGGTTAGGGCCTAGGCAAGGAATACAGTACGAATGAAATTCTTTATGCGGTATTTTCTTTCCACAAGAAATACAATTATTGACTTTTACAGACATCGGTTTAGAGCAAGAAAAAGTTTCCCCAACAAGGTACTTAGCTTTAGTTGAGGACTTCGGTTCTGAAACTCGAAAATGAAAATTTCAGGAGTCGGCCAACAGGCACTTGCAAACTGCTTCTGCTTCGAGCACCGCACGTCAAGAAAGACTGATGTAATGGCATCAGCTGCATGCTTTATACCCCTGACTACCTGACGTCACAGAAGATGAAACAGCAACCGATGCAGGACCAAAGACTTTGATAATTAGGCCGACTGAGGGTTACTGCAAGCAGATAACCCAAATGTGATGACTGCAACAGTGAAACACGAAGAACATCCAGATCATACCCCTTCTGTCGAAGTTGTGAAGGTCTGGTAGTGGAAGATGGCCTGCCTATGCTTCCTGCTAGCAACACACATCCCTATGGTACTCTGTTGCCTTGCAGACAGGCTCAGCATAGATCTCTCAACACCGCAATAGTTGTCCCTCAATCCAGTGACAACCAAGAAGATATTTAATTGCTGGAGCACTCCCTGCTGCAATATTTTTGCTACTCCACACAGCAGTAAATGCAACAGCTGTTGTGCCATTATTCCCCAGCTGGGATTACCACCAAGGAATGATTTGCCTCAGCAATGGCCCCAGGGCTCCTGTGCACATATCCACCCCTTCCCCTGATATCAGGATTTCTGCAGAAACTTTGAGTTGCAAGACAACAGTCTTCCTCATATCCCCCATTTGGCCCAAACATATTTGATTTCCCCACCAATAGCTCACTTGAAGGAGCTTTTATGGCTTCTGGATCCAATTCTGATCCAATCACTCACCTTTCTGGGGAGCCTCATCTGGACCTACAGTCTGAAATTAACTTGCTTGGTTTCTGCTATTCCAGTGATAGCTAAGGATGATTATCTTTCTTAGGAGGGTGTCAAAATACTAACAGCCTCACAAAAACCCTCCACTCACAAAATGTACTGCAGCAAATGGAAAAGATATGTGTCTTGGGCTTGCCCACAAAATGTTGACCCTTTCTCAGCACCTATAGCAGACATCACGCACTTCATCACATCTCTGATTCAGGATCTAGCTTCTTCACTGTCAATGCACAGTTAGTAGCTATTTTGAGCTTTCTCATTGGTTTTGAAGAATGCTGTCTAACCTCTCACGAACCACACAAGGCCTTTCTGAAAGTCACCTTTCATTTAAAACCACTATTAAAAATCCAGATGTTCATAGTGTTTCACTGTTGCAGTCATTACATTTGGGTAATCTGCTGGCAGGTTGCCCTCAGTCGGTCTGATTAACAAAGTCTTGGGTCCTTTGTCAGTTGCTGTCCCTTCTTCCATGATGTCAGGTCGTCAGGGGTATAAAACATGCAGCCTTTCTTGCCTTGCGGTGCCCGAAGCAGAAGCAGTTTGCAAGTGCCGGTCGGCCGACTCCTGAAATTTTCGTTTTCGAGTTTCAGAACCGAAGTCTTCAACTAAAAGCGAAGTACCCTATTGGAGAAACTTTTTCTTGCTCCTTACCGATATCAGTAAAAGTGAATTATTGTATTATTTGTGGGAAGCAAATACCTCATAAGGATTTTCATTTGTACTGTATTCCTTGCCTAGGCCCTGACCATGACGTACCTTGCTGTCGGTTTTGTGCTTTATTTAATCAGAGCACTATCCGTCATCGGTACATGTTTGCTTCAAAATATTTCGGCTTTTGGTTTAATTATCCAGAAATGACATCGGTTAGCCATCCGACTACCGGAATACCAAAAAATGCAAAGGAAAAGACAGAGACAGGCCTTTTAGGTCCAAAACTGCCGACTGCGCTTCTCCTAAGCCAGTCTCCAGTTCGCCGGTACTCAGTGAGGCGCTTTTGCAGCCCCCTGATACCCACTACTTCTGATTTGCAGGCCTCTACTGAGACCCATTCGGAGTCCGTTATGCCACGAGATGCTTCACATATGGAACCCGCGGATGTCTCTACCTTGGATGGGTCCGGAGCCGCTGAGAAGGCACCGGCTTCTGAGGATGTATTCAGGCCTACAGACTTGCTTATTAAACCAACTCCAACTTCTGTGCTAAGGCCTAAATCTCGATGTATGTCTAAAAACCGATGCCCAGGCCACATGTCCAGGCCCCTATGCCTAAAAAACAAATGATCAAAATGGCTGAAGATTTAATTACTCTAATCAGGGGTAGTCAACCCCCTCTCCCTCCAAGAGGCCTAGGATTGAATTTGACTATGAATCTTCTGAACAGGACCCTGTTTCTTCCGACTCTTCTAATGATCTGGATTTGTCCATACCTGCTTTTGAGGACACTGATGCAGAGGATTCAATTCCCTCTGCTTCTCCATCTGAGGATTTCTCTTTTGGGGAAACTTTACATACCTTAAGGGAGCATTTCCACTGGGAAAGTCAGGATTTCTCTGAATCCAAAAAGAGGCTTAGGGATTTCCTTTTTCTTCCTCAGCATAGGCCTTTGGCTATATTTCCTGTACTAGACATTGTTGATGTGTTTTTGGAATCCAGTATGGCCCCTGATTCCTTGCCTCCAGCCCCTAGCAAACCAGACAGGTACTACAGGGTGTCTGAGTCCCACAAATTCCTTTTCAAAAATCCTGTTGCGGACCCTGAAACCATTTCTCAGGGTCCCAAGGGCATTAAGGCTTCTACTGCTAAAAATCCTACCCCTTTTGATAGAGACTCCAGGGCACTGGATAGATGGGGCAAAAAGGTTTATACTTCTGCAACCTTAGCATTCAGGGCTTTAAACTGTCAATTCCGTATGCTAAAATATCAACAGCATGTCATGGGACTGCTTAAACAGAAAATGATGATTTCTGACTGTGTGGAGAATAAAGATTTGCAGGATTTATTGCATTCAGCTGAACAAGTTGGCAAACATACTTTGCAATGTGGTTTTAATTCTTTAGAGGCCTCTTGTAGGGCTGCTTTTTCTGGGTCTGTGCTTAGAAGGCATGCTTGGCTTAAGGAGCAATCTCTGCCTGATCATGTTAAAGCAAAACGTTTGGATGCTTCTTTATAGCAGGACCGCCTATTTGGCAATAAGGCTGAAGAAGTTCTAAAAAAGATGGAAGATAAAGCTATATCTATGCAAACTGTGAAAGATTTCTTACACGTGCAACCTCCTCGATTTAGTAGAAATTGGCCTACTAAGAACTGGTCCTTTCCAGCTCCTTCCAGAGCCACTACGGCCAAACCCAGACATTCCAAAAGAACCAGGTTTCAGTCCCAAGGGACTTTCAGAACTAAGCAATGGGCTGCTTCCACTTCCAAATCTGGAAACTACAAGGCACTACCTTACTGTAAACAGTCTAAATGACTTCCCTTTGAAATTACCAAGCACTTACCTCTTAGCCACCACTTTGGGGGGAAAACTGGCTCTTCATTCAAGTAACTGGCAATTTATAATCCAGGACAAATGTGTTTTAAATATAGTGTCCCAGGGTTGCAGATTTCATTTCCACACGCTGCCATCTCCAAATGGGTAGCCAGACCTGCCCCCAAATCAGTGGGCAGAGGCTCAGAAACAAGTACTTTCCCTCCTAAACATGGGGGCTATTCAACTAGTGCCAGAAGAGGAAAAGGGACAAGGTTTCTATTCCAGACTTTTCCTGGTACCCAGAAAAGACAAATCATGGCGTCCAATTCTGGACCTGTCTACTCTAAACACCTTTCTGGACATTCCAAAATTCAAGATGCTGACTCTTCAACAGTTACTTCCTATTCTAGGCAAGGATGCCTGGTTGGCATCTCTCGACTTAAGAGGCTTACCTGCATATCCCAATCAGGGGATCTTGCAGAAGATTCCTACACTTCAAAAGCAGGCTGCATGCATTATCAGTTCTCTGCAATGCCCTTTGGCTTGTCTACTGCGCCCAGGGTATTCACAATGTGCCTGGCTCCAGTAATTGCATTTTGCAGGCAAAGAAATATTCAAATATATCCATACCTGGACGATTGTCTAATTCTGGCAGAAAACCAGGCCATTCTTCTAAAACATCTGGCGTTTGTAAAAAGAGTTCTAACCTGTCTAGGGTACACCATAAACGAAAAGAAATCTCAACTGGTACCCTCTCAAAAGATTACATTCCTGGGTGCAAGCTTGACTACAACTGGCCAGATGACTTTCCTTACCCCAGAAAAGCAAATTCATTTGGTGACTTACTTCAAACAGGTGGCCACAAAAACCCTGCTACCTGCAAGGCAAATATACAAGCCTTGGGGTTCATGGCCTCCTGCATTCTTCTAATTCCATATACAAGACTGCATATTAGGAAACTTCAGTGGTACTTTAAAAGTTTATGGAGTCAACATTGTCACAGCCTGGAAGCAATGATTCCTATCATATCTTGCCTGCGCCTAGAGTTCCTATGATGGGCAAAGACCTGCTACCAAAACAAGGGACTGCCATTCACACCACCCCTGCAGCCCAAACCCTAACTACAGACGTATCAGACTATGCATGGGGTAACTCATCTGGCAGGGAAGTGCATTCAGGGCAAATGGAGCCCAAATCAAATGCACCTTCATATCAATCAAAAAGAAATGCTAGCTGTACAGAATGCACTGATGGCCTTCAAGGACTAACTTCATCCAGGAAAATTACTGATAAAGGCGGACAACACCACGGTTATGTGGTACATCAACAAGCAGGGGGGGTATTCATTCCTACCCCCTCTGCAGACGAGCCATGGCATTGTGGAACACGGCCTTGAGCTATTAAGTACAACTACAAGCTCAATTCTTGCCAGGAAAGCAGAATGTTCTGGCAGACGAACTAAGCAGAAATCTCATGGACCCTCACAAATGGAAACTGGAACCATGGATTTTCAACATGTTGACATGCAAATGGGGGAGCCCAGACATAAATATTTTTTGCCTCACCCCAGAACTACCAGTTGGACAAATTTTGCACAAGAACTCATCACAAAAAAAACTGGAAAGTGGATGCTCTGTCCTTCAGCTGGAGAAACCTATCAGTCTGTGCATTTCCCCCTCTGCCTCTGCTCTCCAAAGTTCTACTAAAAGTCAAACGGGACAAACCAAAAATGATGTTGATTGCTCCAGCCTGGCCTCGCCAACACTGGTACCCACTCCTGCACAGTGTGTCACACATTTCTCCGTGGCACCTGCCTCAGACACCTTCCTTACTGTCTCAGCAGGAGAACCAAATTCTGCACCCTCAGCTCCAAACATTGAATCTTGCAGCTTGGCTAATCGCTTAAATTCCCCCTTAGCATCCCTCAGCAAACCTGTGATGGATGTCATTTTGGAGGCAAGAAGGCCTAGTACTAGAAAATTTTATGCTGACAAATGGAAAAGATTCTGTGCCTGGAATCATTCTCAAGGGATGAGCACAGCAGTGCCCAATTTACCTCAGATTTTGCAGTACTTAACTGAGATGCTTCACAAGGACCTGTCTTTTTCTTCCCTAAAAATCCATGTCTCAGCCATTTCAGCTCATTACAACACAGACCCTCCCCTCTTCTCTCATCCTCTTCTAAAGCAGTATCTCAGAGGGGCCAAAAACTTGAGACCACCCAGGAGAGCTCCAACCCCTGTCTGGGACCTTAACTTTGTATTGGAGAAACTCACTCTACCTCCTTTCGAGTCAGCTGCAACTGCAGACTTAAAATTTCTTTCCTGGAAAACAGCCTTCCTTTTAGCAATCACTTCAGCTAGAAGGATATCTGAATTACATGCCCTTATGGCAGTGGAGCCTTTCATCATCTTTCATGCGGACAGGGTGTCACTCAGGACCAATCCGTCATTCATGCCCAAGGTGGTATCAAGTGTGGCTCTTAATCAGTCCATTCATTTGCCAACTTTCTTTCCCAGTCCACAGAACAAGAGAGAGTGGATTCTGCATTTATTGGATGTACACAGACAACTTAGATTCTACTTGGACAGGACTAAATCTCGAAGATCTGAACAACTGCTGGTAGCATTTGCTGCAGGGGCAGAGGGGAAGGTTATTTCAAAGCGAACCATTTCTAAATGGATAAGCCATTGTATTCATTTCTGTTATAAGCACCATGCAAAACCTATCCCCAGGGGATCAGATCTCATTCCACCAGGGCTGCATCTACTTCAGCAGTCTTTCTCAGAGGTGATCCTACCAGGGATATTCTAGAAGCTGCTACCTGGAGTTCAGTTCATACTTTCACCAAGCATTATCACTTACCAATTTTTTCTAAATCCAGAGCTGGCCTTGCCATTGCTGATGTTCATCGTGTTACCCTGCTGCAGTCATCACACTTGGGTTATCCTGTCGTCAGGCGGTCCCGCAGTCGGCCCGAATTCCAAAGTCTTGGTCCGATGTCGGTTGCTGTCACTTCTTCCCTGACGTCAGTGCACCAGGGGTATATAAGAGGCATCCGACGTCATTTTCTTCAGTCTTTCTTGCCGCGCGGTGCCTGAAGCAGAAGCAGTTCGCAAGTGCCGGTCGGCCGACACCTGAGATTTTCTAATCGAATTTCAGTCCGAAGTCTTCAAAGCTAAGTACCCCATTGGGGAACCTTTTCTTGCCTCAGTCAGATGTCAGAAAAAGTTAACAATTGCATTCCTTGTGGGAAGCAAATACCTCATAAGGAATTTCATTCTTATTGTGTACCTTGCCTAGGCCCAGACCACAACGTCACTGGTTGTCGGTTTTGTGCTAGGTTCAATAAGCGAACTATAAAGCGATGCTTTGATTTCGCATGACACTACTTCGGTAGGAAATTTAATTACACTATGCCGTCGGAGCAACCGACTACCGGCGTGCATAAAAAACGCAAAGATAAAGACAGGCAGCCTAGATCCAAGCCAGACTCCGAGGCCTCGGCTGGGCTGGTCGCCGGTTCTCCGGATGTTCATCGTGCATACAGCTGCAGTCATAACAGATGGGTTTTCCTGCCGTCAGGCGGGTCCTCGGTCGGCCGAATTCCAAAGTCTAGGTCCGGCGTCGGATGTCGTCGCTTCTTCCCTGACGTCAGTGCGACAGGGGTATAAAAGAACCAGCCAACGCCATTTTCTTCAGTCTTTCTTGCCGCGCGGTGCCAGAAGCAGAAGCAGTTCGCAAGTGCCGGTCGGCCAGCTCCTGAGATTACGAATATTTTTCAACCGAAGACTTCTTGAAAGCTAAGTACCCCATTGGGGAAACTTTTCTTGCCTCAGACCGATGTCAGACAAAGTTAATAATTGCATTTCATGTGGGAAGCAAATACCGCATAAGGATTTCCATTCCCTCTGCATTCCTTGCTTAGGCCCAGACCACGACGTCTCGGTCTGTCGTTTTTGTGCTACATTCAACAGACGCACTATTAAGCGTCGGGCGGAGTTCGCCCAACACTATTTTGGCAAAAAGTTTAATTACATTATGTCGTCGGATACTCCGACTCCAGTTTTGAGTAAAAGACGCAAAGATAAGGACCGACATACGAGGTTCTCGACTTCTACCGACACCACGCTAAAACAGACTACAGGTGCTCCGGTTCTCAGCGAGGCGCCTACGCAGCCCCTGACTACCGATGACACTTCATTAGTGGTGTCTTCTGTGCCCGAGGTCACAGGCTCTTCGGCCCACACCCCGACTACAGATACCGAAGCCACTCTTGGCGGGGAAACTCAAAGTTTAGACAGGCCTGCCACCTCTTAAGGTGACTTCAGGCCGCCTTCTTCCTTTTCCATTAAGGCTTTCACTAAATCTAAAGCAGCCATGCATACTAAAAGACAAGCTCCACAGGGCCCCACTCAAAGCCCCATGCCTAAAAAGCAGATGCTCAAAATGGCTGAGGATTTGATTACTCTTATCAGGGGTTCTCAACCCACCTCAGACAAAAGGCCCAGAGTAGAGGAAGAATACCCTTCCTCGGACCAGGCCTCCATTACTTCAGAACATTCTGAGGACCAGGAACATTCATACTCCCCTTTTGAAGATTCTGATGCAGAGGAGTCCATTCCCTCTGTCCCCCCCCCCCCCTGAGGATTACTCTTTTGGGGAAACCTTGCATACCTTGAGGGAACACTTGATTCACATCAATTCCTATACAAAAGCCATGCGGCTGACCCAGAAACTATTTCACAGGGTCCCAAGGGAATTAAGGCCTCCACTGCCAAAAATCCATTACCTTCAGAGAGAGATTCCAGCGCTTTAGAAAGGTGGGGGAAAAAGGTGTACACCTCAGCCACCTTAACCCATGAGGGCATTAAACTGTCAGTTCCATATGTTAAAGTATCAATAGTTTTTGTCATCTCAGTTGAAAAGCAAAATGTCACAACCTGAACAACCAGACTTGAAGGAGTTGCAGGATTTGTTGCATAGTGCAGAGCAAGTGGGTAAACATACCTTGCAATGTGGTTTTGATGCTTTAGAGGCCTCATGCAGAGCTGCTGTTACAGGATCAGTCATACGTAGACATGCTTGGCTCAAAGAGCAAACCTTACCAGATCATGTCAAAGCAAAATTACTGGATGCACCTCTTCAAAAAGATGTATTGTTTGGTGTTAAAGCTGAGGAGGTATTAAAGAAAATGGAGGAAAAGGCAAAATCAATGCAAACAGTGAAAGATTTCCTACAGGTACAGCCACCATGTTTCAGTAGAAATTGGCCTTCAAAAAATTTGTCCTTTCCAGCTACAGACAGACCTCAAAGAGGTAGATACAGGTGCCCGAGGGGTAGAGGGCAATCTCAAGGATCATTTAGAGGCAGACAATGGCAAGCACCTACACCAAGAGGTGGTGAGGATAGTTCACAGCCATTCAGAAAGCAGAACCAATGACTTTCCCCTTTGCATGCCAAGCAAGGCTCAAATGGCACCACCTTTAGGCGGAAAACTGGCATTATTTTCGAAAAATTGGCATATTGTCACAAAAGACAAATGGATCCTGGACATCATAGACAGAGGCTACAGATTCCACTTTCACACCCTTCCAAAAATGAGAGGCATGCTAAACCTGCCACACAATCAAAGGGCAGAGGCAGAAAAACAAATTTCAGATCTCATGGACATGAAAGCTATTCAAGAGGTGCCTGCACAAGAACAGGGTCTAGGTTTTTATTCCAGACTATTCCTGGTACCAAGGAAGGGCAAAGATTGGAGACCTATTTTGGACCTATCCATCCTAAACACATGTTTACTCGTACCAAAATTCAATTTGCTCACATTACAGCAGCTTCTTCCCATGCTGGGCAAGGAGTCTTGGCTGGTAACATTGGACCTCAAGGAGTCTTCATAGGTTCATACTAAGCTAACTACCCTTGCGAGCCATTTTAAGCCTAGCCAATTATCCCTTGTGAGACTTGAACCCTGCACCCTTGTGAGACTTGAACCCTGCACCTTGTGCTTGTCAGGCAAACACCTTAACCATAAGGCCGAGGCATACCTGCATGTCCCAATCAGACAAGATTGCAGAAGATACCTCAGATTTCTTGCAGGTTCAACCCATTATCAATACTCTGCATTGCCCTTTGGCTTATCTACTGCGCCCAGAGTGTTCACGAAATGCCTGGCATCAGTAATTGCCTTCTGCAGACTTCAAGGGATACAAATATACCCATATTTGGATGACTGCCTAATCCAAGCGGACAGCAAACACATACTTCTGAAACACCTGGCGTTTGTAATAATGTTGTTGAATTCTCTGGGATACACAGTCAACAAAAAGAAATCAAGACTAATACCCTCTCAAACAATACTTTTCCTGGGTGCCAGCTTGAATACAAACACCCAGATGGCCTACCTCACGCCAGAGAAACAAGGGCAACTAACTCAATACTTCAGAAAACTGGCAACCCTCACCAGGCTGACTGCAAGGAAAATCCTGCAGGCTCTGGGATTCATGGCATCTTGCATCCTGCTAATCCCATGTGCAAAGCTGCATATGAGGAAACTTCAATGGTACCTAAAAACTTATGGTCTCAACACAGCCACAGTTTGGAAACAATTATACCACTGATTCCATGTCTTCAAAAGGAATTTCTGTGGTGGGCTCAAGCATGCCAAAGAAACATAGGTCTCCCATTCTGCAAGCCTCAAGCAAATCAAGTCATCACAACAGATGCCTCGGACTATGCCTGGGGGGCGCACATGACAGATCGGTGCATTCAGGGCAAATGGTCACAAAAAGAAAAGCACCTACACATCAATCAAAAGGAAATGCTAGCAGTAATAAATGCTATTATGGCTTTCAAAGACCTACTGCATCCAGGCCAGCTATTGATAAGGACAGACAACACCACAGTGATGTGGTACATAAACAAACAGGGAGGAACCCATTCATATCCCCAATGCAGGTTAGCCATGTTTCTATGGAACATGGCTCTGGAATTACAAATCCAACTTCAAGCACAGTTCCTGCCAGGCAAGGAAAGCACGCTGGTAGACAACCTGAGCATAAATATGACAGATCCACACGAATGGAAGTTGCATCCTCAAGTTTTTACAAAGATAATTCAAGCATGGGGAAGGCCAGACATAGATCTCTTTGCCACCCACAGAAATTACCAATTGACAAAATTCTGCTCAAGGACCTTTCATCCATAGGCCTGGAAAGTGGCCGCACTCTCTTTCAGTTGGACAACAATGACAGTTTATGCCTTTCCACCTCTTCCTCTGCTGCCCAAAGTTCTATTAAAAGCCAGAGCAGACAGACCAAAGATGATTCTCATTGCTCCAGACTGGCCAAGACAACACTGGTACCCACTCCTGAGGAGCCTGACGCATTCCCCACCATGGATCCTGCCTCTAATGCCTCTTCTACTGACTCAGCACAACTTCAAAGCTCTTCACAGTCAGCTGAAAACACTCAATCTAGCCGCATGGAGGATTCCGTAAATTCACAACCGACCCTACTCTCCAAGGAGGTGCAGGATGTCATTTTGGAGGCCAGAAGGCCTTCTACTAGAAAAGCCTACTCCGCAAAATGGAAATGGTTTTGTGCCTGGAATCAGAAAAAGGGTCAGAATCCTGGAATACTGAATTTACCTCAAATATTACAGTACCTAGCTGAGATGCTAAGCAGTGGACTTTCATTTTCCTCCCTCAAAATCCATGCCTCAGCCATTTCTGCAGAATACAACACTGATCCTCCTTTATTCTCTCACCCTCTCTTAAGACAGTTCCTCAGAGGGGCTAAGAATATAAAAACCCCAAGGAAGCAACCAGTACCTGCTTGGGACCTCAATTTCATTCTAGAAAAACTGACCCTGCCTCCTTTTGAGCCAGCTGCTTCAACAGAACTGCAATATTTGTCATGGAAAACAGCCTTCCTTCTGGCTATCACCTCAGCACGCAGGGTTTCGGAATTACAAGCCCTCATGGCTGTGCAGCCTTTCATCATTTTCCATCAGGACAGAGTTTCCTTACGAACCAATCCTTCCTTTATGCCAAAGGTAGTATCCAGGGTAGCCTTGAATCAGGCTATCCACTTTACCTACCTTTTACCCTAATCCACAAAACAAAGGGGAGAGATTACTACATTCCTTGGACATTCACAGGCAGCTCTGTTATTATTTGGACAGAACAAAGCCTTTCAGAAAATCAGAGCAACTCTTTGTGTCCTATGCTACAGGTGCTCAAGGGAAGCCTATTTCCAAACAGACAGTCTCAAAATGGATAGCCCACTGTATACGCTTTTGTTACTCTTTCCATGGTAAAACTGTACCTACAGGCATCAGATCTCACTCCACAAGGGCCACAGCTACCTCTGCAGCTTTCCTCAGGGGGGTTCCTACCAAAGATATTTTGGAAGCAGCCACTTGGAGTTCTGTACATACTTTCTCCAAGCACTATCACCTACCATTATACTCCAAATCTAGAGCGGGCTTTGCCACTGCAGTCTTGCAGGGCATCCTGGCTCCTCCTAGTTCCACTTAGTGCCTACCACCCCTTTTTTAGCTTTGGGATTCTACCCATCTGTTATGACTGCAGCTGTATGCACGATGAACATAGTACAGTTTTGTACCTACCATAAATGTAGATGTTCGAGTGCTAATACAGCTGCAGTCCAGGTTTTCCTCCCTCCTTCCCCTCTTGGGACAGGCCTAATGGCTAACACCTCCTCATACAACCTCATTGGGGTATTCTTTTATGGTGTATTTGCTTGCAACTACTGTTTTTTGATTATATTGCATTGCATTATTACATAAATTTATGTTTTGCCTTCCTTCTGGGGGCACCTGGCATCTGGGGCAAGAAAAACTGCAGAAAATGGCGTCGGCTGGTTCTTTTATACCCCTGTCGCACTGACGTCAGGGGAGAAGCGACGACATCTGACGCCAATGGGGCACTGCAACACAGAAGGGAGGAGAAGACAGGTCCCAAACTACTTAGAAGACAAACACAATGACTTAAACCTCAAACTGCCAAGCAAAAATCTCTTGGCAGCTCCCTTGGGAGGAACATTAGCATTTTTATAGACAACTGGCGCATCGTCACAAAGGACAAATGGGTCCTAGACATTATCTCACAAGGATACAAATTCCATTTCCACACCTTGCCAAGGTTAAAAGGAATGCCAAACTTGCCACAAAATCAATGGGCAGAGGCACAAAAACAAATTACAGCTCTCATGGACATGAGAGCCATTCAACTGGTACCTACACAGGAGCAACGCCAAGGATTTTACTCAAGGCTCTTTCTATTCCCCAGAAAGGACAATGCTTGGAGACCCATTCTGGACCTTTCAACTCTAAACACCTTCTTGCAAGTACCCAAATTCAAGATGCTAACACTACAGCAGCTTCTTCCCATGTTGGGCAAGAAAGCTTGGCTAGTAACATTGGACCTCAAGGAGGCATACCTGCATGTCCCTATCAGACAAAATTGTAGAAGATACCTCCATTTCATTGCAGGTTCAACCCATTACCATTTCTCTGCACTGCCCTTTGGCTTATCTACTGCACCCAGGGTCTTCACAAAATGCCTGGCACCAGTAATTGCATACTGCAGACAAAGAGGAATTCAAATATACCCATACCTGGACGACTGCCTCATCCTAGCAGAAGGCAAGGACATTCTCTTACAACATATGACTTTTGTAAAACACCTTCTAAGTTGCCTAGGGTACACAGTAAACGAAAAGAAATCAAAACTAGTGCCCTCAGAAAATATGACATTCCTGGGTGCCAGCGTGAATACAACGGCCCAGATGGCTTATCTGACTCCAGACTAACAACTACAACTAACTCAATACTTCAAAATAATGGCAACAAAGACCCAGATCCCTGCAAGAAAAATTCTGCAGGCCTTGGGTTTCATAGCATCTTGTATACTTCTAATGCCATTTGCAAAACTGCATATGAGGAAATTACAATGGTACCTGAAAAGCGTATGGACTCAACACAGCCACAGCTTGGAAACAATGATACCTCTCATTCCCTGCCTTCAACAGGAGTTTCTATGGTGGTCACAGGCATGTCACCTCAACAAGGGTCAGCCTTTCACCTTACCCCCAGCCAGGCAAACTATGACAACAGATGCGTTGGACTATGCCTGGGGGGCACACGTGGCAGGACGGTGCATTCAAGGCATATGGACTGCAGATCAAAGGAATCTGCACATCAATCAAAAAGAAATGCTAACTGTACAGAATGCTCTGACAGCCTTCAAGGACCTCTTACATCCAGGACAGCTTATAATAAGGACAGACAACACCACAGTAATGTGGTACATAAACAAACAAGGGGATACACACTCCTACCCTCTATGCAGGCAAGCAATGACCTTGTGGAACACAGCACTGGCTTACCAAGTTCAATTACAAGCCCAATTCCTGCCAGGAAAAAAGAACACATTGGCAGACGACCTAAGCAGAAACATCATGGATCCCCACGAGTGGAAACTGGATCCACAAGTATTTGCAGTGATAACTCAAAAATGGAGGCGCCAAGACATAGACCTGTTGGCCAACCCCCAAAACCATCAGCTTTCAAAATTTTGCACAAGGACATTTCACCATCAAGCTTGGAAAGTGGACGCACTCTCATTCAGTTGGAAAATGCTGACAGTATATGCCTTTCCTCCATTGCCTCTTCTCACAGTGCTGCTGAAAGTCAGGATGGAGAGACCTCGAATGATGCTCATTGCCCCGGACTGGCCACGTCAGTACTGGTACCCACTACTAAGGAACATGGCCCAGGGCCCACCATGGATTTTACCACAAATTCCTCATCTACTCACACAGCAAGGCAGTCAGATTCTACACAGCCAGCTCAAAACTTTAAATTTGGCTGCATGGCACATCACCTAAGCAACCAGCCAGCCCCTCTTTCACAAGCTGTTATGGATGTCATTCTGGAGGCCCTGAGGCCCAGCACCAGGAAAGCCTACTCAGACAAATGGAAAAGGTTTTGCGCCTGGAACCAAGCTAAAGGCCAAAATACCCTTCAGCCGGACATGCCTCAGATTCTACAATATTTAACTGAGATGTTACACAAAGGACTTTCTTTTTCATCTATTAAAATCCACGCCTCAGCTATTTCAGCTCCCTACAACACGGATCCTCCCTTATTTTCACATCCACTTCTAAGGCAGTATCTCAGAGGGGCAAAAAATATTAGGCCTCCCAGGAGAGCGCCAACACCAACTTGGGACCTAAATTTTGTTCTGGAAAAATTTACCCTGCCACCTTTTGAGCCAGCTTTCTCAGCTGACTTAAAGTTTATATCATGGAAGACTGCCCTGCTGCTAGCAATTACTTCAGCCAGAAGAGTCTCAGAGCTACAGGCACTAATGGCAGTAGAGCCCTTCCTTATTTTTCATCAAGACAGAGTCTCTCTACGAACTAACCCCTCCTTTATGCCAAAGGTGGTATCCAGTGTGGCTCTAAATCAAACCATCCTCTTACTCACCTTGTTTCCAAATCCACAGAACAAAGGAGAAAGACTCCTGCATTCCTTGGACATTCACAGGCAACTACGTTACTACTTGGATAAAACTAAGGCTTTCAGAAAATCTGACCAACTTTTTGTATCCTATGCTACAGCATCACAAGGAAAGGCGATCTCAAAACAGACCATTTCTAAATGGATAGGACATTGCATACGTTTTTGCTACACCCATCATGGAAAACCAGTTCCTGCTAGCATAAGGCCCCACTCCACCAGGGCAGCAGCTACATCTACAGCCTTCCTCAGGGGATGCCAACCAAGGATATTCTGGAAGCTGCAACTTGGAATTCAGTACACACCTTCAAACACTATCACTTACCACTTTACTCTAAGACTAGAGCTGGCTTCGCCACTGCAGTTTTGCAAGGCCTTCTAGCCTCCTCTAACCCTGTCTGACTCCACCTCCCATCCTTAGCTTTTGGATTCTACCCAAGTGTGATGACTGCAGCAGGGTAACACGATGAACATAGTACAGTTTTGTACCTACCATAAATGTAGATGTTCAAGTGTATACCCTGCTGCAGTCCAGGTTACCCTCCCTCCATCCCCTCTAAAACCTTTCAATACCTTAGTCTGATATTTGCTTATAGCTGGAGGGATGTTTTGTTTGTGCTAAGCTTTTATTATTGGTACTATCTACTGACCATCTTTTGGGAGGGCACCTGACATCTGGGGCAAGAAAATCTGAAGAAAATGGCGTCGGATGCCTCTTGTATACCCCTGGCGCACTGACGTCAGGGAAGAAGCGACAGCAACCGACGCTGGACCAAGACTTTGGAATTTGGGCCGACTGCGGGACCGCCTGACGACAGGATAACCCAAGTGTGATGACTGCAGCAGGGTATACACTCGAACATCTACATTTATGGTAGGTACAAAACTGTACTTTTTGCAGGACCTTATAGCTGGTCCTAATGCTGTATGAATCCATCCTCCCAACCTTAACTTTGGGAATCTACCCAAATGTAATGACTGCAACAGTGAAACACGATGAATATAGTACAGTTGTGTACACTTACCATAAATGTAGATGTTCAAGTGTATTCACTGTTGCAGTCCTGGTTACCCTCCCTCTAGCCCCCTGTTTTTGTTTTACTATACCTCTTCCTTTTTTTACTATGCTTAGTATTTGCTTTTGTTTGGAAGTACAGATATCCTTCAAGGATGCATCTGCAGTCATAACATATGGGTTGTCCTGCCTCAGGCAGCCCTTCGGTCGTCTGGATTCCAAAATCTGGGTCTGGCCTCGGCTGATGTCGCACTTTCCCCGACGTCAGAGCGTCTGGGGTATAAAAGCATCAGCCGACGCCATTTTCCCCAGTCTTTCTTGCCGCGCGGTGCCCGAAGCAGAAGCTGTTCGCAAGTGCCGGTTGGTCAGATCCAGTGATTTCAGCTACCGAAGACTTCGAAAAAAGCTAAGTACCCTGTTGGGGACTCTTTCTTGCCTCAGCCGATGTCAGACAAAGTAAATAATTGTTTAACTTGTGGGAAACAAATACCACATAAGGATTTCCATTCTTACTGCCTTCCTTGCTTAGGCCCAGACCACGACGTATCGGCCTGTTTAGCCTGTGCCTCCTTCAACCGACGAACTCTTAGACGTCGGTCGGAGTTTGCAGAGGAATTTTTTGGAGCTGCTTTTGCTTATAAAATGCCATCGGAGACTCTGACTTCGCATATGGTCAAAAAATGCAAGGAAAAAGACCGACACTTCATGCCCGGTTTCGGCTGAAACCACGGCTAGGCCTACTGCGAGTGTCTCGGTTTCGGCCGAAACCGAGTCCTCGGCGATTCCTTCTTCCGAAACCATACTTCCGACCACCGAGGCCCGAGAGGCCCCGGCTGAGTCGGCTTCAGAACTTCCTACCGAAGCTAGAGTGCAGGAATTGTCCAACACCATACCTTTGGACATTTCTACCCCTGCACGTGGGGCAGCTAGGCCCCCTGCTTCCATGTCCATTAAGGCCTTTTCAAGGGCTAAAGCTGCCAAACTTTCAAAAGCTTTGCCTCCCAAATCTACCTCCCAGAGGCCTACCTCTAGTTCACAGATCCTCAGCCTAGCTGAGGACCTTATTTCCTTAATTAGGGGTTCACAACCTCACCCAGACAGGGCCTCTCAACCTCCTCCAGACAAAAGGCCCAGGACTGACCCCTCTGATCCACACTCCTCAGATGATTCCACGGATGGATCTGAGTTGTCAGACCACCAGGAAGGGGCTTACGCCTTATGAGGATTCAGATGCAGAGGAATCTATCCCTTCGGCCTCCCCTCCTGAGGAGTTTTCCTTTGGTGAGACTCTACACTCCATGAGAGAGCATTTTCAATGGCAAGGTCAGGATTTCTCTGATTCTAGAAAAAGATTAAGGACCTTTTTGCATTTGCCTCAGCATAGGCCCTTAGCTATTCCTCCTGTTCTAAATGTAATTGATGATGTGTACAATGATGTCAGTACGGCCCCTGATACTCTCCCTCTGGCCCCTGCCAAGCCTGACAGATACTACAGGGTTCCGGATTCTCATTTCCACTTGTATAAAGCCCATTCTGCAGACCCAGAAACTATTTCTCAGGGCCCTAAAGGGGTTGCGGCCGCTACTGCCAAAAATCCTCTACCCTCTGACAGAGAGTCTAGAGCTTTAGAGAGATGGGGAAAGAAGGTGTATACTTCTGCAACTCTTTCTGTCAGGGCATTAAACTGTCAATTTCATATGATACAGTACCAGGAATATTTGTTAGAAGAAATGTATAAGAAACTTTCTTCTCCTGAACCCCTAGACCGTAAATCCCTTCTGTTGTGAGTTGTGTACCAAATCCTGGTTAGTAATCATTTCTTAAAATGTAGCTGTGATGCACTGGAGGCTTCATTTAG
This sequence comes from Protopterus annectens, assembly GCF_019279795.1. Taxonomy (NCBI): domain Eukaryota; kingdom Metazoa; phylum Chordata; order Ceratodontiformes; family Protopteridae; genus Protopterus; species Protopterus annectens. The sequence continues at coordinate 1,443,331,268 of NC_056745.1, forward strand.
ATCAGCTATGACTGGGGCAGTTATTTGTAGGCATGCCTGGCTGAAGGAGCAATCTTTGCCAGACCATGTCAAAGCTAAACTCCTGGATGCTCCAATGGAGAAACAAAATTTATTTGGCTCCTCTGCTCAGGAGATCTTAAAAAAGGTTGAAGAAAAGGCAAAATCTGTGCAAACAGTTAAAGATTTCCTGCAAGTTCAACCACCGAGATTCAGCAGAAACTGGCCTACTAAGAATTGGTCCTTTCCAGACTCGGACAGAGCCCAGAGAGGCAGGAACAGGCGCCCTAGAGGCAGAGGTCAATCGAAGGGCTCATACAGAGGCCGTCAGTGGCAGCCTGTCAACCAGAGGAGTAGTGCAGCAGCAACAACAACAATTACTACACCAGGTCAAGGTCAATGACTTAACTCTGATTCCGCCTACCAGGGATCAACTAGAAGCACCCTTGGGCGGAAAGCTGACTTTATTCTCAAAAAACTGGCATTATATCACAAAGGATACATGGACACTGCAAATAATAGACAAAGGATACAGGTTCCACTTTCACACTTTGCCAAAAAGAGACGGAATGCCAAACCTTCCACCAAATCGGAGGGCAGAGGCTTTAAAACAAATCAGCAATTTACTTCAGATAAAAGCTATAGAAAAGGTACATGTTCAGAACAAGGCCAAGGATTTTACTCCAGACTATTCCTTGTACCAAGAAAGGAAAATCAATGGAGGCCTATTCTCGACCTGTCCGCACTGAACTCTTATCTCATTGTGCCAAAATTCAAAATGCTGACCCTACAGCAACTTCTTCCCATGTTGGGCAAGGAGTCTTGGCTGGTGACTCTAGATCTCAAGGAGGCATACCTGCACGTCCCTATTCGACCAAACTGCAGAAGACACCTCAGATTTCTTGCAGGATCAGAGCATTATCAATTCTCAGCATTGCCCTTTGGCTTATCTACTGCGCCCAGAGTATTCACGAAATGCCTGGCATCAGTAATTGCACATTGCAGACTACAGGAAATTCAAATTTACCCATACCTGGACGACTGCCTAATACAAGCGGACAACAAGGAAAATATGATAAAGGACTTGGCCGATGCCATACACCTGCTACAGTCCTTGGGATACACAGTCAACATCCAAAAGTCAAGACTAGTACCATCCCAAAGGATAACCTTTTTGGGTGCAGATCTGGACACAACCACCCAAATGGCCTTTCTCACAGAAGAAAAACAAAAACAACTTCCAGACTACTTCATGATTCTGACAAGATGAACTCAGCTTACTGCAAGGAAAATCCTGCAGGCCCTGGGTTACATGGCATCCTGCATAATTCTAATACCACATGCCAGGCTGCATATGAGGAAATTACAATGGTACCTCAGGAGTGTATGGTCTCAGCACAGTCACAGTTTAGAAACCATGATACCAATCATTCCATGCCTTCAAAAGGAATTCCTCTGGTAGGCTCAGGCCTGCCAGTCCAACACAGGGTTGCCTTTCAACAAACCAAAACCAAGGCAGACCATCACCACGGACGCCTCAGACCGAGGATGGGGAGCACACATGGAGGACAAATGTATCCAAGGCCTATGGCCTCAAGGACAGCTAAGCATGCACATAAACCAAAAGGAAATGCTGGCAGTGAGGCATGCAATCGAGGCATTCAAGCCCTTCCTCCAACAAGGACACCTGTTAATAAGGACAGACAACACCACGGTCATGTGGTACATAAACAAGCAGGGAGGCACGCATTCCTACCCTCTATGCCGGATGGCTATGAATCTGTGGGAACTATGCCTGAATCTCAATATCCAACTACAGGCCCAATTTGTGCCAGGGAAAGAAAATGCACTGGCGGACAGCTTAAGCAGAACTACCATGGATGCACACGAATGGATGCTGCACCCAGACATCTTCCAACTCATAGCAAAGACATGGGGAATGCCGGAGATGGATTTGTTCGCCTCCCCACTCAATCATCAACTGAAGACATTCTGCTCAAGGACATACCACCCACAGGCTTGGAAGGTGGACTCTCTCTCTTTTAGCTGGAAAGCCCTAACAGTATATGCCTTCCCACCTCTCCCATTGATGTACAAGGTTCTACTGAAGATCAGGGAGGAACAGCCAAAAGTGATACTAATAGCTCCGGACTGGCCAAGACAACACTGGTATCCATTATTGAGAAGCATGTCTCAGGCAAAATCATGGCCTCTCCCCCTATGGCCTCTTCTTCTGACGCAGAACAATTTCAAGACCCTGCATCCCAACTTGAAAACATTGCAGCTAACTGCCTGGAAAATTCCTTAAATCCCAATCAAACTGTTTTATCTCAGAGGGTGAAGGACATTATCCTGGAGGCTCGCAGGCCTTCCACAAGGAAGACATACTCAGCTAAATGGAAGAGATTTCTCATTTGGAGCACATCAAAGGGCACAGATGTCACAGTGGCAAACCTAACACATATCCTAGAATACTTAGCAGAATTGTTCCACAATGGCTTGTTCTATTCTTCCGTTAAGATTCATGCTTCAGCAATTTCAGCAGAATACAATGTGGATCCACCTATCTTCTCACACCCTCTTCTCAGACAATTTCTGAGAGGAATCAAAAATATTAAACCTCCAAGAAGACCCACTCTTCCTACCTGGGATCTCAACTTTGTGCTGGAGAAACTGACACTTCCTCCTTTTGAACCAGCAGCATCAGCGGATCTACAGTTTCTATCTTGGAAAACTGCATTCCTTCTGGCAATCACTTCAGCAAGAAGAGTATCTGAGTTACAAGCATTAATGGCAGTGCAGCCTTTTCTTATTTTCCACCAGGACAGGGTGTCACTAAGAACCAATCCTACTTTTATGCCAAAGGTGGTATCTAGGATATCCTTGAACCAAGCTATTCACTTGCCTACGTTCTTCCCTAATCCACAGAATAGAGGGGAAAAACTTTTGCACACCCTGGATATACACAGGCAACTACGCTACTACTTGGACAGAACAAAAACTAGCAGAAAAACTGACCAACTTTTTGTAGCATATGCAACTGGGGTGCAAGGAAGAGCAATTTCCAAACAGACAATTTCAAAATGGTTAGGAAATTGCATTCGCTTTTGCTACTCCTTTCATGGAAAGACAGTTCCTGAAAATATCAGGCCTCACTCCACAGGGGCAACGGCCACCACTACAGCCCTCCTACGGGGGTTGACTACCAAGGACATTTTAGAAGCTGCTACTTGGAGCTCCGTGCATACATTTGCCAAGCATTACAATCTACCTTTATTCTCTAGATCCAGAGCAGGGTTTGCAACTGCAGTACTGCAGGGGATCTTAACTACACCATCCTTTTCTTAGTACCTCCTCCCCCAGATTGGCTATGGTATTCTACCCATATGTTATGACTGCAGATGCATCCTTGAAGGACATAGTACAGTTTTGTACCTACCATAAATGTAGATGTCCGATAGGTATGCATCTGCAGTCAGGATTACCCTCCCTTCTTCCCCTCTGTGGTATTCCTAGGGTGTTTACCCCTCTTTTAGCTAGCTGGGGGAATCTATTATGGTGTATTTGTTTGTTTATTTATACATGTATATAATTTGCAAATGTTTGGAACTTTTCAGCATTTATCCAAATTTAGCCTTCCTGGAGGGCACCTGGCATCTGGGGCAAGAAAAACTGAGGAAAATGGCGTTGGCTGATGCTTTTATACCCCAGACGCTCTGACGTCGGGGAAAGTGCGACATCAGCCGAGGCCAGACCCAGACTTTGGAATCCGGCCGACCGAAGGGCTGCCTGAGGCAGGACAACCCATATGTTATGACTGCAGATGCATACCTATCGGACATCTACATTTATGGTAGGTCCAAAACTGTACTTTTCGTGTTTCTAATTATTTATATATATATATATATATATATATATATATATATATATATATATATATATATATATATATATTGCTCCCCATTTGGGGGGGCACCTCACATCTGGGGCAAGAAAAACTGAAGTAATGGCATCGGCTGCATGTTTTATACCCCTGACGACCTGACGTCATGGAAGAAAGGACAGTAACCGACACAGGACCCAAGATTTTGTTAATCAGGCCGACTGAGGGTAACCTGCCAGCAAATTACCCAAATGTAATGACTGCAACAGTGAATACACTCGAACATCTACATTTATGGTAAGTGTACACAATCCTGCTTGGGATATGAATTTCATAGTAGGAGCCTTCACAAAACTTGCTTTCAAGCCTGCATACTTGACAGACCTTAAATACCACTTTTCTCATAGCCATCATTTCAGCAAGAAGGATTTGTGAGCTCCATTCTCCATACACATCTTCTCATTATCTGATTTGTTTTCATAAATACACTGCAGCTCTAAGGGCAAATTCTTCCTTTATTCCTAGAGTTGCTGATGAGATAAGTGTTTCACAGCCAGTTCATCTATCATTCTTCTTTCCTAATTACCGAAACAGAAGAGAGTACTTACTACATACCTTCATGTACATAGACAGTTGCATTTCTGCGCTCACAGAACAGAATCATGGAGAAGCAACATGTTGTTTCATTCCTCAAAAAAAAAAAAAAATCGGAGGAAGAAAGGTGTCCATGGTATGTATCACTTTCAAGATGGTTGCCTGATTTCACCTCGATCATTTATACATATCTCAACAAACCTCTTTCATGTAGACCAAGAGCCCATTCTTTTAGAGCCATAGCAGCCTCTGCAACCATTTTCAGTGCCCATTCACTGGATGGTGTCTGTGAGGCTGCCACCTGATCTTACCTGCGTGCCTTTAAGTACCATGAGTTGTATTGTACCTCCAGGGTAGAACATTCTTCAGTGTCACCATCCTTATTAGTCTGTCATACCACCCAGAGTTTCCATAGCTTGGGATTCTGACCCAAATGTCTGATTGGAAGGACTGAATAAACATAATGTGCAAGTTATGTACATAACGTACAATAAATGTTTTCATTCCAGTCCGTCCAGTACAGCTCTGTCGCCTTTCCTCTTCAGAAGGATCATTAGGATTCAGCTCGTTCAGTCCAAAGCAGCACAAATTAGTGGTGTCTGTGTCTTACGACATCAAACTAGATCTGAGGTAACTAGGGGCTGGACATGTACATTGTGGGAAGGAAGAAATCTTAAAGCAGCTTAAGGCTGGAATGCTAATTCTGCCTGATTAGATCGAAAAAGTGGCACAGAGGCCCACATCTATCAAAAAGAGTGAAATTAAATGATTCATCATTATGATAAGTATATAACTTTCATTTTTACATCCCATGCTGGCATGTATCTGATCCCTTAGAGTGATACTATTTGCCATTTGTTAAAATGAATTATTTTGTCTTAGTATCCAGGAATCATTCTTGATGACAGAAAGGTACTGCCCAAATGAGGGTCTCGCTCTGGGCTCCAAATGGCCTAGGTGCTCCTCTGCTTGGAGGTTTTGGCAAATTTATCTTTTCAGGCTCAGCAAAAGTTATGGGTTTAGCAGTGTGTTGGAGAGTTGTGATGTTTACTGGTAGTGGGCTCACGTGAGAAGTTTGTCTCCATGTTTCTTAAATGTTTACAACTTTTGTGGGTTGCACTATAAACTGACAAAAGCAGTGATCGGTCATTGAGCATAAGGCAACTGCTACACTGCCTTAGAACAACTAAAGCACACAGACTAATCATAGATGGAGTTGGAGCCTATGTTGCCTTAGAACGTCTAATGCACGCAAAATGACAATAGAAGAAGTTGGAGCCTACACTCCATTACGACATCTAATGCACGTACTCTGACCATAGACGAAGTTGGAGCAGAGTGTTGAGCCTTGTTAACAGAGATTCCAGAATTAGAGTTGGCCAGAGTACTTAGGGGTCAGAGAAAGACTACTGTTGAAGTCCCTGAAGATTTATGGATGAAAATTTTAGGGTGATACTCTGAAGTTAGGTTGGATGATGGATAATCTAGCTGTACTTGGCAAAAAGGTAGAATTAAGTTTTCCAAGAATGATAAAAAGGAGTGATTTGCTTATTGGCACTTGTAATTGGCCTAATTGCAGCTGCATCAGCTGGAAATCAATGTCCCTTGCTCCTTCTCTCACCAGAAACAAAACAGTAGGACTAATCCCAAACTAGTTCATCTGAAGCAGGTGACAGGCTCTTTGGTGATCAGTAGTTGTGTCTCAAATGTTGCATGGATCTGTATGCTTGTTGTAGCTTTTCCTGGTAGATGCACCACATAGCACAACAGCTTAGTACAAGATTGCCAAGCTGTGCAATGGTCCAAAACCAGATCAGTCGGGGAAATGCCATGCACACTGCCCCAGCTGCAAATCAATGAATCCATGTTCCTTCTCTCAGCAGGTGCTTAATATTAGCACTCATCCCATTTTAGCTGCCAAGAAGCAGTTTCCAGGCTAGTTAGTGATCAGTAGTCTCTAGGAAGGCTGAAAATTAATGTTCTTGGGGCCTTCCCTCATCAGGAGCAGTGGTTTGTAAGCTACCAGAGATCGGTTGTCTTACCCAGGTGTTTGTGATTTTAAAAGTAGGATGAAAGAAAATGAATTAATATTCTGAGTATTGTAATGTTTAGTAAGCAGTAGGGAGATATGAAAGTAGGGGGATAACTAAGGATCTGAAGTAGTTAACTTAATTTATCTGCGACCTGTGGGTATTCGGATCCATATCGGATCCGAGCCGGCAACATTTTTCAAGCATCTACTCCAAGCTGCTCCCCTTACCCATAATCCCTCACATCTACGTTTGCCGCTTCATGCATATGCATCGTAGTCTCTATAGCTCCAAGTTGGGTGTAGTAAGTGGTACTTTTTCATATATATTTAGTGTATGTGTGTAGTTGTTTTTTCATCCCTTTCCTCCCCTTCGTCGTTCGTTGGTTTTCTGTCAAAAAAAAAAAAAAATAGTAGTTTAAAAAGTTAGAGTTTGTGAGGTAGTGTAGGCCTAACCCAATCTTAGTGTGTGTGTGTTAGTGGGTTTAGTTTTGGCTGAGTGGTTTTTGGTGATGGCTGAGCAGCCAAAACCAACCTTTAAGAAATGCACAGTGTGTGGCCACAAGCTTTCACCGGCTGATGGCTACACTCTGTGTGTTGTTTGCCTGGGTGTTCCCCACCTATCTTTGCCTTGTAGTGTGTGTGAAGGGTTCAACCCTAGGGCATTAAAGGAAAGGAAGGCAAAGCTGGTAGCTAAGGGCCTGCTGCCAGTTTCTGCATTGGACTCGATGACCTCGACCTCGGCTCCAGTAGCTGATCAACCCCCCACCTCAGGCTGGGACGCAACCTCCCTCTAAGCTATCTGCGATTGGGACAAAATCAAAAGACAAAGATAAGAGAGACGAGGATAAGAGAGGGGAAAGGCATCACAAACGGTCTCCAGAACAGGAGCCCTTTCCCAGCCCGCCTACTAAAGTTGTCAGGACCACCTCTCGTCCGCTCCACTCCCCGAAGATCTCCCCGGAGCCGACTGAGCCCTGAACCAGAGGCTTTCTTCGAGGTAGTCTCACAGACCAGCCAGATCCGAGTTGGTCACCTCCTCGCGGTCGACTCGGAGTCTGTCGGAGCTTGACATGAACAGGATGATGCAGAGGTTCATTCGGACCCAAATCCAAATGGGAGTCTTACCAGGCCCCTCTCCGGCTGGAGAGGGGACCTCTATACCATTCTTCCATCCAGTCTCTCCTTCCTCGATCCGACCTGCCGTTTCAGGATTTATGGATCCTCTGAGATGGGGGTTCTGTGCCGATGGTTATTCCTCCAACCTCAACGCCGGCGATTACCTTGAGTTCCTCGGATCTGACTTGTTCGGATCCGAGCAACTCTTGGGGCCGAGAACGGGGAGTCGGATCCGAGGGAACGGAGGTGTCTTCGGCTCCGATTTTGTCAGATCCGAGCCTTCCTTCGGAACCCCGTCTGCCTTGGCCTCGGCCCCGATCCTCATGGCGGAGCCGGGAGAGCTTTTTCCTTGTTGGTTGCTCAGGAGGTGCGCTCTCCTTCAGCCTTCGACTTGGTGGAGAGGGTTCTCTCCCAAGAATTGAGACCCCAGCCCATTGCCTTGGACTCCGGCCAGGCTCCCATGGATTTGCTCACGACTCCCATCAGCTTGTCCCAGGGGCAGCCCATGCTAGAGGACCCCCAGGTAGATCCCATCATGGAACCTCGTCTGTGACTTACGAGCCCTCTTCAAAGTCTCCCACTGAAGAGGGTCCCCATAAGCACTCGTATAAGAGGAGGCACATGGACTCCTCAGAGTCCCTCACAGAGGATACTGACTTGGATGAAGGTGAGGGTTCCCCCAGGTCACCTCCTGAGGATGTCTCCTTTGGAAACATCATGGAAATCCTCCCCCAGAGGGGAGGTTGGTCAGCCCCAAACCCTCTACGGATAAGTCAGTATTCTTGGAGGCCTTTGGCATGGGCCCATCTACATCCTGGGTGTCCCCTCCTGCAGATCCCTTAGTGGATCTCATTACCACGCTGGCATGGAAGGAGCCTGACACCATAGAGCCAATACCCAAACGCCCGGAAAGGATCCGTTATCCTCCCACAGACAGACAGGCCTGGTACAAGGGATCCCCTGTGGATTCTATGGTGGTTGCAGCTGCCACCAAGAGAGAACTGGCACAGGAAAGTTCTTCGGTCCACACTCCGGACAAGGAGTCTAGGATGGTGGATCGGTTTGGGAAGCGAGTCTTTTCTTCAGTGACGTTTTCCTTACGAGCACTGAATTATTTGGCACACGTCATAAAACTTCTGTGAGACCTAGTCACGGAATTTGCTGTGTCGCCCTCCCAGAGTCTTTGTCACCAGTGGACAAGCGGCTGTTCTCGGCGAAAATGTTGATTCTGACTCTGAAACCTGTTTCAAACACATCCATGCATCTTCTTTAGCAATACCTACTTGAAGTATTAGTTGTCACCCAAGTAGGCAAAAGAAAAACATTGTCAAGGGACAATGTATACGAGCTGCTCGTATGACCTCGGAATATCAGGATATGGTTCAAGAACTGGAATATATTAGTACCCTATTTTTGGAGAGAGGGTATCCGAAATATGTAGTCAAGGATGCCATAGGTTACTTCAGAAGTGAGTGGGGGAATAAATATAGACCATTATTGGGGGTGGAAATGGTTAAGAATAGTAATCAAGTTGAGGATCTGACATCCACTAGTTACAGTAGAGGATGTGTAATACCCTTCAATGGTTTCATGGGGGATTTCAAAAAGATTATTAGAAACAATTGGAACATTTTAAAATGTGACAATGAGATTTTCCAAATAGAGGGGTATGAACCAAAATTTGTTCCCAGGATAGGTTCCAACCTTAAAAGGAGATTTGAGAACAAAAGTCATATTATTCAGTCCACTAAGGGTGGTACCACCAAGTGTGGATATTGTAACCAATGCCATTCAATTTTAGAAGACAATACTCTGGTAGTAGACAACAAGGACCACACTGTATTGGGATTCAAGAAGGGTAATTGTCAGGTGCAAAATGTGATATACCTTGGTAAGTGTAATGGGTGTCTCAGTTTTTATGTGAGAAAGACTGGGAGGCATCTGAGATGTAGGATTTATGACCATCTGTACGCCATTAGGAAAGAGGATGGAAACAATGCCTTATACAGGCACATTAGGGGTAGTGATAGATGTTCCACCTTCGAATTTGCCATATTAGAGGTGTTGAACAAACCTATTAGAGGGGGTAATGTTAAAGCATTACTAGGAGAGAAGGAAGTTAGATGGCAAATTCTTTTGAATGCCACAACTCCAACAGGTATTAATGACCATATCCCCATTAAACCTGTTATTGAAGCCAAGATTCATTAAAATAGAGCTTAATTTTTTTTTTCATTTGAATGGGGATGTGACATCATCTCCTGAATATTGTAATCAGAGAATGAGGAACTGTGATGTTAAAGTATTTAAATCTTAATTGATTTATTGTATTTGTTTTGATGAAGTCTATATTTTTTAGATGAAAGCACTTAACTTGTAGTTTTTTAAGCCAGGGAATTGTTATGGCTAGGCTTGTATAGGCCCTAGGGCCGATAGCCTAGTACCAGCCTATGAACATATAAACGTTTTAACTTTGAACTGAACCGCATCCCGTGCATCAAACAAGTCTTTGGTATTCTTCACGTAATTGTTTGGTGTTTTATTCTGAATCAAATATTAACCAGATGATTAATCTGCCTGTTTTCTTTTCAAATTTTCAGAACAAGGGTGAATAGAAGCTGCATTTGCTAGATGTTCATAGACAGATTTGTTTCTATTTACATAGGACTAAACAATTTCGTAAGTCCGACCAGTTATTCATGTCCTTTTCTAGACCCTTATTAGGCAAAGCCATTTCCACGGTTTCTTTAGCTAGATGGATTACAAAATGTATACTGCAAGTCCACCTGATCCTGTTAAAGCTCATTCTACCAGATCTGTGGCAACTTCTGCTGCTTTTTGGTCTAGAGTTTCACTGGATGATAATCTGTGCAGCAGCGACCTGGGCAAGGTCACATACATTTGTCATTATAAGTTGGATTTGATCTCTAGAGTGAGAGCAACCTTTGGCTCTGCGGTGCTCAGGAATATCCTTCCATGAGGGCCTCCCAGGAGTTTTGGTAGCTGGGGACTCTGTCCCACAGGTTGCAGATAAATTAAGTTAACTACTTCAGATAAAGAAGTTATGTACTCACCATAACCTTCCATTTGAGTGGTTATACTTCATTTTCTGCAACCGTCCCACCCTCCTTCCCCAGAACCTTTTGTAGGTTAGTGCTGTTATTGAGTTGCTGATAGTTTGAATAGTGGCAAACTTGATCTGAGGGAAGGTAGGAGATGTGAGGGATTATGGGTAAGGGGAGGAGCTTGGAGCTTGAAGCAGATGCTTGAAAACCGTCTCAGATCCGATATGGATCTGAATACCCACAGGTTGCAGAAAGTGAAGTATAACTACTCAGATGGAAACTTATGGTGAGTACATAATTTCTTTTTTTTTAGAAGAATAAGGGGAGGGGACTTCTCAGTTTGTACTTCCAGTGCTCACTAGAATGTGCATACAAAGTGAAATTGTGAGGAGTTTCCAGTGTCAGATGTGCAGAAAGGGTAGGCCTCTCCAAGAGCCACTGAGTTGAATAAACACATCAGAGGAAGGGTGAATTAGTGTCACAGCAGCAGAAGTCACAGGTCAGTGGCAGCTGCAGAAGATTAAAACCTTTGCAGTAATAAATGCTACTTTTCAGCTCCTCCCATAGATCACCCTGATTTAAGCTCTTTGCAGTGATCGCAGAGAATACAAAAGAAACATTTGATAGTTTATCATTGCTAACTACTTTAAAAACTCCAAGGGAAAAAAATAAAATTTATTTTATTTATTTTTATGTTACATTTGTTGACCGGGCTAGTCTAGCTGGATATATGTCCATTTTCAGTAGAGGCCTGGGGAGATAAGCTCCAAACAGTTCAAATAAAGTTCTCATCTACAGCAGTAAATATTTAAAATGCAAATACATTCACCGTAAAGAAAAAAATAAAAATAAAAAATTCACCGTAAAGAAAAAAAATAAAAATAAAACATTTTAGGTGGTTACACATTTATAAAGTATAAAAAAATGCAAAATATTTGACTAGACTTAGTACAATTACTAATGAAGTTGCAATTAAATGTTCAGAAAAAATAATAGCTAAAAAGTACAGTATAAATGTAGATAAAAGGAAGATAAAAATAAGGTAATATGGAGTAGCAGTTGAGTTATACATCTAGTAGTACAACATGTCACTTTTTTGAGAATACAGTAATAAGTAAGACTATGATGGAGAGGTAGATCAGTAGTTGTTAAGATGAAATTGTTGCAGAGATGAGAAGGTTGGATTAAGTAACGAGTATGCTGGTCAGTCAGGGTTAGTACAGGGGCACATCCAGTGTGTTTTCAGGAAGAGCTTAAGTTTATTTTTGAACAGAGTAATAGAGGGAAGTGTGGAAAGTTCGGAGGGAAGTAGATTCCAGGTTCTTCCAACAGTATTAGAGAAGAGAGAGTCTCCAGCTCTATTGTTTGATTTATTGCTATATACAAGAAGTTTTTGTGAAGATCTTGGGGACTTCAGGTTATAGTAGGGGTGAATACGGTTAGATAGGATGGGTGTCTTGGCAGGTTGATAAAAGTATTTTATGGGCGATGGCAAGTTGATTAAATTTCAGCTGCTGCTATAATTGAAGCCACCCTAGATGCTTTAGATTAATACAGTGGTGTGTTCTGTAAGGGTTACCTGTGGCAAATCTGACTGTATTATTGTAGGAGTTTTCTAGTTTCTTAAGGTTATTTTTTGACAGATTAGTAAATATGGGTGAGGCATAAAGAAGGGTAGAGATTAGATGGGTGTGGGCAATAGTTATTCTAGTTGCAGGAGTGAGGAAGAGTTTGATCATATTTTTTATTAGTAGTTTTCAAAGTGTTGTTGATATGGGTGTCAAAGTTAAGGTTGTTGTCTATGGTGATACCTAGCAGTTTGGTAGTAAGATCTTGGGATATAAGAGTACCATTATTGGATGTTACAGTGAAGTCTATTGGGGGAGATTTACTGGTAGGTGTAAAAAGGAGAAGTTTAGTTTTTTTAGGGTTTATAGGAGACAGCATTTTGTAAACCATAGTTCTACAGAGTTAAATATGTCTTGAGAAAGGGAGTGAAGTTCAGATACAGATGTGGCTGAGCATATAAGTGTGGAGTCAGCATATTGTATACATGTAGCTTTGGCAACTACTTCGTGAAGGTCATTGATGAATATAGAAAACAAGAGAGGGCCCAGTATGGACCCTTGAGGGACACCAATATTAACAGGTAGATGGGTAGAAAGAACGGTGTTCCAGAGCACAGCTTGATGTCTGTTATGGAAGTAGGAATGGAACCATTTTATAGCTAGTGGGTCAAGAGACAGAGATTTGAGAATGTTTGAGTATATTGTGATTTACCATGTCGAAAGCCTTGGACAGGTCAATGAAAAGTGCAGAGGAAAGCTTGTTAAGGTTACGTTTTTTGTTGATGGTATCAGTAAAGGAAAGGAGGGCAGTAGTAGTGCTATGGGAAGGTCTGAACCCATGTTGGGAGTTGGAAAGCAGGTTATTATGGAGAAGGTGGTCTAGCAATTGCCTGTGGATACATCTTTCCATAATCTTAGATAAAGGAGAAAGTAGGGCTATGGGACGATAGTTGGAGAGTTCAGTGGAGTCCCCCCCCCCTTATGAAGGGGAATAAATGAGAGACTTTCCAAAGTTTGGGGATATATCCTTCAGTGATGGTTCTATTGACGAGAATGGATATGGGGTAACCAGTGCTGATGGTTCTATTGATAAGAATGGAAATGGGGTAAGCAATGGTGATGGTTCTTTTGATGAGAATGGTGATGGGGTAACCAATGGTGATGGTTCTATTGATGAGAATGGAGATGGGGTAACCAATGGTGATGGTTCTGTTGATGAGAATGGAGATGGGGTGAGCAATGGTGATGGTTCTATTGATGAGAATGGAGATGGGGTAAGCAATGGTGATGGTTCTGTTGATGAGAATGGAGATGGGGTAAGCAATGGTGATGGTTCAAGTGATGAGAATGAAGATGGGCTAAGCAATGGTGATGGTTCTATTGATGAGAATGGAGATGGGGTAAGCAATGGTGATGGTTCTGTTGATGAGAATGGAGATGGGGTAAGCAATGGTGATGGTTCTATTGATGAGAATGGAGATGGGGTAAGCAATGGTGATGGTTCTGTTGATGAGAATGGAGATGGGGTAACCAATGGTGATGGTTCTATTGATGAGAATGGAGATGGGGTAAGCAATGGTGATGGTTCTACTGATGAGAATGGTGATGGGGTAAGCAATGGTGATGGTTCTATTGATGAGAATGGAGATGGGGTAAGCAATGGTGATGGTTCTATTGATGAGAATGGAGATGGGGTAAGCAATGGTGATGGTTCTATTGATGAGAATGGAGATGGGCTAAGCAATGTTGATGGTTCTATTGATGAGAATGGAGATGAGGTAACCAATGGTTATGGTTCTATTGATGAGAATGGAGATGGGGTAAGCAATGGTGATGGTTCTGTTGATGCGAATGGAGAGGGGGTAACCAATGGTGATGGTTCTGTTGATGCGAATGGAGATGGGGTGAGCAATGGTGATGGTTCTATTGATGAGAATTGAGATGGGGTAAGCAATGGTGATGGTTCTATTGATGAGAATGGAGATGGGGTAAGCAATGGTGATGGTTCTATTGATGAGAATGGAGATGGGGTAAGCAATGGTGATGGTTCTATTGATGAGAATGGAGATGGGGTAAGCAATGGTGATGGTTCTATTGATGAGAATGGAGATGGGGTAAGCAGTGGTGATGGTTCTATTGATGAGAATGGAGATGGGTAAGCAATGGATTTGGCTGCTAACTGTAAGTATTCTGCGGGTAGTTGGTCAGCAGAGGGAGTGCATGGTTTGAGTTTTTGGATAAGGGTGAGAATGAATGCTGTTGGGACAGGTTGGAAGAGAAATGGAGGTGGTGGGTTAGTGTCAGAATTAGATATAGTTACGTTTTGAGGAGAGAGATGACAAGCAAGAGTTTGAATTGCTTTGGTGAAAAAGGTATTAAAGGCATTAGCAGTTTGTTTGGGATTGTCCTCATCAGTGCCTTGAGGGTTAGGTGTGATAGATTGACCAGGATGTAATAACTGATTAATACTTGACCAGTACTTTTGTGGTTTATTATGGTGGGTCTGTTGAGATTGTAGGTAATAGTTTTGTGTATCGGACAGTATAGCTTTATTTTGTTTCATTTCTCGTTTGTTTGTAGTTTTGAAGGTCAGCAGGGTTTTAGTTAAGTGTGATTTATTCCATTATTTATTTCTGAGATGGATTTTTTGCTTAGTTTCCTTAGAAAGCCAAGGAGCTGATTTAGTTCTTATCCTAATAGAGCGGATAGGAGCATGGTGGTTGAGTATGGCTAGGAAATTAGCATTAAAGTAATCAACAGCTTCATCTGGAGAAAGGTGTTTAAGGGGAACCAATTACATGCTCCAAGTTCACTTAGGAATAGATCCAAGTTGAAGTTTTTCTTGGTTCTAATTGCCTAAATATGGGTTGAATGGGTGGAATGATTTTCAGCCTGATAATGTAGGTTGGTGAGTGGTCGCTTACGTTGTCAGGGGGGATCCGGATTCATAAGTCTGGGGTTGATTATTAATGAGTATCCAATCTAAGGTGCTTTCTTTCTTATTAGTCTTGTTTATTCTAGTAGGGGAGGTAATAGTTTGGGTAAACCCATAGAGATTAATATGGCTAGTAGGGTAGTTGTTGTTGCAACATTTCCAATCAATGTTAAAATCACCTATAATAAAATACAGGTAAAGCAAAACAAACAAAGAGAGCAAATATATATATCTTTATATTTTTTTTAAATATAGATGCATATTTATATGTAAATACACACATATATATCGGTTCACTTTATAATCTCGAAATACTGAAATATCGAATTTCAGTATTTCGAGACTATAAAGCCCTAACTTCTGAAATAGTGAAACCCCATAACCGCAAATCTAGAAATGTCGAATTTGCGGTTTTGGTGGTGCGCTATGGGACGTGGGGTGTACTGTGTGCCTGATTTACACTTCGTATGTGGATATGGTTGGAGATTAAGGTAAGTCATTATTTTTTATGGGTTTTGGCTAGGGATTTGAGTGCATGTGAGTGTGTTCGGAGGTTTTAGGTGTGGATTAGGGGTAGGTCGGTAAGAGTATGTGTGTGTAGTGTTGAAAGTGGTGGTGTTTGTGCATTTGTGATGTGTGTGTGTGTGTGGGGGGGGGGACTGTAGTGTGTAGTGGCGAGTTTACTGTCCTTTCCTGTTTGGTGCGACCTCGGAGTTAGTGTATATACGTAGCGGGTGTGTGGGGGCGCAGCCCCCCACATGGAGGGATGCAGGGGGACTTGCCCCCCCTGCTTATAAATAGGGTAAGTTTATTTGTTTGTATTGTTGTGTTTGTTTTAATGTGGGGAGGGTGGTGTATGTGTTATGGGGTGTATGGTGTGTTTAAGTTCGATGTTTTGCGGTTTTTGGGTTTCTGTGTTTTGTTTTTTCGGCTTTATAGTCTCCAGATACGGTGAATTCAGTGAAATGAGCTTTCAATGAAACAAAGTAGACCCTATATATAGGGTCTATGTTAGATAAACGAAAGTGCATCTAATCGAGCACTCACATGAGCGAAAATTGCGGAACTCGAAACTGCAATTGTGAGATCGCGGTACAGTGAATATGGGAATATTTGCCCTTTCCTCACTGTAGTGCGATCTCGGAGTTGGAATATATATTTAGTGGGGGGACAGCCCCCCACACATTTCCAGTTTATATAAAAGCAATGCAAAATAAGAGAACTTGAGTTCCAAATTAGTGTCACAACAGCAGCAGTTAGAGATCAGTAGTAACTGCAAATGATTACAGTATTTATAGTGAAAAATAAGTAAAAGTTCATGCAGCAAATTGTGATTCCAAAATGTCAGTACTTTTCTTAGGTGTCTATAGAAAAACATGTTACTTCAAAGTTCCTTAAGGCTACCCAGAATAGATCAGTCCCAGTGGGAGATTCCTCCTTACAGCCTCAGGTACCAGTCAGAGCATCACTGTAGAAGAAGCACTAAAAGAAGAGGTCTAGACCTGAACCACGTTAAGGTATGTCTTGTGTTTAACTGGCCATGTGATTCCTGCTGTGCAAGAACTGACCTTTGGTTGGGAATGGTTTAAGCCCCTACCAGTCCTAAGCTTCAGTCAAGGACAGAAGTTTTGAGTGATATATGCTATCATTCCAACACTCACCCATAATCCCCCCTCCCCCACTTGGAAGTGGAGTGCAGTGTCCTGAGGCTCTTGTAGTAGTTTGCCATGAGCTGATTGGCTTGAGCTTGTGGTCAACCAGCTTAATCACAAGGAGTAATCTGTGGAGTCATCCTGTCATGGATAGGTGGTACATGACAGCAAGAACTCTCATCCATGGTCTAACAATTCCTGTTATGGAGAGTTCTGCATGTTTTCACACACTAAAGCTTGTGACTTGAAGGCTGGACATTGATGGAAGCTTGAATCATAGATTTTGAAGTTCACCATTGGATAGTGTCTGAGGTACATGCTAAGCCTAGTTAAAGCCCTTCCCCATTGTGAACTACATTTTAGCTAGCTTGTGATTAATACCTAAGATCTCATTTGCCACCTGGTCAGTCAACATGCAAGTGTGAAGGCTGAACAGTTTAGATAAGTGCATTTTTTCCTTCCTTTAGCAGTTGGTTGTTCTTTCTATGAGTTTTTCCGTTTGTGTAGTGTAGTTAGGTGGTATTTAAGTCTTTATTATAACATCTCAGGAGTTTTTCTTCATGCCTTTCTCCCCTACAAAAAAAGTAGAATAATACTTGTTATATTTAGATAACCGTTTGGTTTCTCAGGTATTGCTAATCTCTCTGTTTGTATTATTATTATTATTATTATTATTGATGGCTAGTTGGTGTTTTGCTGTGGCTATTGGTATTGCTGAATTTTGTCCTTAGGTTATAGCTGACAGTGTCTCTGGTTTTAAAAAATGTAGTACCTGCAAGCACAAGATCCTCCCCCAAGACCCTCTGTGTATTTACTATTTAGGGGTAGATCGTTTAGACATTGAGTGTGAGTACTGAACCTCCTTTGATGCCAGGGCTTTTGTTGGTAGAAAAAGCAAGTTTGTCCTTAAGGGTGTTCTCCCTGCCCAAGTGGGAGCTTCAACTGCTTCTGTTTTTGATTCTGCATCTCCTACTACAGAAAAGTCTGACAAGTCAAAAGACAACTAAAGAAAATGGAGAAGAGAGAGAGAGAGAAGCAAGGAGAAAGCAAGGGAAAAAAAGGAAAAGAGAGACCGAGAGAAGCAAGGAGAAAGCAAGGGGGGGAAGGAAAAGAGAGACAGAGAGAAAAGCATTGAGAAAAAAGGAAAAGAGAGACAGAGAGAGAAGCGAGGAGAAAGCAAGGGGGGGAAAGAGAGACAGAGAGAGAAGCAAGGAGAAAGCAAGGGGGGGAGAGACAGAGAGAAGCAATGAGAAAGCAAGGAGAAAAAATGAAAAGAGAGACAGAGAGAGAAGCAAGGGGAAAGCAAGGGGAAAAAAGGAAAAGCGAAACAGAGAAGCAAGGAGAAAGCAAACGGAAAAAGGAACAGAGACAGAGAGAGAGAGAGAAGCAAGGAGACAGCAAGGGGGAAAAAGAAGAGAGACAGAGAAGCAAGGAGAAAGCAAATGGAAATAGGTAAAGAGAGACAGAGAGAGAAGCAAGGAGACAGCAAAAATAAAAATCCTAAGAGATCTCTGAATCTGTCAAGCCAGTCAGACCCAGTGCCCGAAGCCCTGTACATGCTCTGATCCTTTCAGAGGGAACAGTATAGGATGCATTCAGCATCTCCACCTTGCCATTTCTTTCCGGAGCCAGCTATTCCTTGGCTCCACTCTTGCATACTACAAGAGAGACCCATTCATGGTTCTCCAGACCACCTTGCCTGCCTTTTTCTTTCAGGTTTTTTCGATGTCGAGGGGTCTTTTGGAAGTCAGTGTCAATAGGATGATGCAGAAGTTTCTCCAGACATCCGTTCCAGTTGGGGTTCTCCTGGACCCTTCCCCACTGGTGGCACTGGGCTTGGTCCTAACAATCCTGGCTATGATTTCTCCTTCTCCTTCTCAGAGCCAAGAGCTCCTTCAGCTTTGACTGCAGTGGTTTCCCTCACACTTTCACCTCCATCTCCATTCGATTGGCAAGTGTCTCATGGACAAGACATCATGGTTGAGGTATAGTGGTCAGAGTCGATCCAAGGTTTTTGGAGCCATCTTTACCCTTAGGTGCTTCAGCCTTGGACAGCTCAACACCAGTCTTTGCCTCGGAGCTGAGGTGGATGTGGGTTGGGTATGCTCCTTCTTTGGCTTCCTCTGGTCCAGGGTGTGAAACTTCTGCACCTTTTTTGGCTTTGGCTTTTGATGCATTTGAAAGGGTACTCTCCAGGTTAAAAGAGTAGGTATCTTGTATCCATTCAGTTCCATTCCAACTCCTCTTAGATCCTGTTGTTTTGGTGTTTGCTCATCCTACCATAGAGTGACAGTCAGCCTCTTTAAGCTTTGAGAGTTCTTGCTTGGCGACTTCCCTTTCCAATTTGACCTTTCTCTGGAAGCTCCCACCAGGGAAGGTCTAGGAAACTGGACTTACCAGAGGAGGCATGTTGATTCTTCCCAAGAATCTGTTACTGAGGATACCGATTTTGTGGAAGGGGAGGGATCCCCAAGATTTCCTCTAGAAGACATCTTCTATGAAGATTTCCTGGAATTAATGAAACAAAGAGAAGGTTGGTACACTGAAGCCCCCTTCCTGGAGGAGTCAGTATTCCTTGAGGCTTTCGGAGCTGGCTCATCTACTTCTTGGGTAATCCCACCCACTGACAAGCTCATGGACTTGGTCTCTCTCAGTGGGCCTGCAACAACTCAGTGTGGTGGATCCTGTTCCCAGGAAACCTGACAAAATATTGGTTTCTCCCAGGAACAGGTCTCATTGGAGCAAGTGTCCCCAAGTGGATGCCATGGTGGTTGCAGCAGTCACCAAAAAAGAGCTGTCAGAAGAGAACACATCTGTCCACCCCCTAACAGTGAGTCCAGGGTACTGAACAGATTTGGGAAATGGACTTCATAGACTTGTGCTTTAGAGAGGTTTGCTCTCCGCTTGTTGAACAACTTGACTTACTGGACTCATTTCCACAGGGATCTGACTAAAGAACTCTCCAGATTCCTCCTGGGTAACCAGCCTGCTGACATCCAAAGGACTGTGGAGTCACTCAGTCTGTGTCCACTGTGTTCATGTGTCAGACTGCTAATGTGACTGATAAATCATCAAGAATGGCAGGCACTGGCATTACTGTTCATTGGCATGCTTGGATGCATCTCTGCAATTTTGGAGCAAGTTTCAAGACATCCTTCATTAACATTTGTTTTGATGGTCCACCACTGTTTGGACCCAAGGTATAAAATACGCTCACTAGAAGTGAGCAGGAGGGCAAGACCCTGTGTACCATAGGTGTACACTTTTCCACCACCCCCCAAAGGACCTTTTCACAGAACCAGAAAGGTGAGAAGAAACTATGGATGTTCTTCATGTTTCACTGTTGCAGTCATCACATTTGTGTTATCCCTGGCAGGGTAGCCCTCGACCGGCCCGAATACCAGAGACTTAGTATTTCTGCGTCGGTTGCTGTTGCTTGAGGACTGATGTCAGGTCGTCAGTAGTATAAAGTAAGGCAGCCGACCCCATTACATCAGTCTTTCTTGCTGTGGAGCCTGAAGCAAAAGAAGGTTCACACGAGTGCCGGTCGGCCGCTACCTCAGTTTCATCTACCGAATTGAAGTTGAAGTCTTCTAAAGCTAAGTACCCCATTGGGGATCCTTTTTTCTTGCGCTAACCGATGTCAGAAAAAGTTAATAATTGTCTCGCCTGTGGAAAACAAATACCACATCGAGACTTCCACTCTTACTGCATCACTTGTTTAGGCCAAGACTGTGATGTCCTTTGTTGTCGCTTCTGTGCTTTGTTCAACGCCAGAACTATCTGTCGTCGGGCCCTTATTGTAGCCAGATATTTTCACTTACAGTCCTCTAATTCTGATATGGCTTTAGTAAGCCATCCAACAGCAGATCTTCTAAAAAACGTAAAGATAAAGACAAAGACAGACCGCAGAGGTACAGACCTACCAATGACGCTTCCGTTAAGCTAGTCATCAGTTCTCTGGTCCTCAGTGAGGCACTTTCACAGCCCCTGATGCCCGCTTCTGTTGATTCACAGGCCACTACCAAGACCCTTTTGGAGTCCGGTATGCCGTGAAACTCTTCGATTAAGGATCCTGCGATCATCTCAACCTTGGATGGGTCCAGAGCCGCTGAGCAGGCACCAGCTTCCGAGGAAGTACTTTGCACTACCAAATCTTGACACAAACAGACGTCTTTTTTCGCAACTACCATTCTTTCTAAAACTACCGAGTTTCATAGGCCCAGGGTACTAACCACACCCAAGAAACAAACAACCCACTCTCAGGCTCCTGCTACCTTGCTTCAGTCGCAAATGCTTAAAATGGCGGAAAACCTTATCATGCTGATCAGGGGAAGCCAAGCTACCCCATCCAAAAGGAAAAGAGATCTGTCCCCTGTAGTTTTGTCTGAACAAGAGTCAGATGAATTTGATGCATCTAAATATGAAGACATGCAACCCCTTTCCACTTATGAGGATTCTGATGCAGAGGATCCCATTCCTTTAGCCTCTCCCCCAGATGATTTTTCCTTTGGGGAAACCCTGCATACCTTAAGGGAGCATTTCCAGTGGGAGAGTCAGGACTACCCTCAGTCTAAAAAGAGACTCAGGGAATTCCTAGATCTTCCACAACACAGACCTTTGGCCATCCCCCCAGTCCTGGATGTTTTGGAGGATGTTTTCCTCAAATCCAGCTTGACTCCTGATGCCCTTCCTCCTGCTCCCAGAAAACCAGACAGGTAATGTAGAGTCCCTGACTCCCACAAATATCTTTTTAAAAAATCCTACAACTGACCCTGAGGTCATTTCTCTAGGGCCAAAAGGAATTAAAGCAACCTCTACTAAGAATCCCACCCCCTCAGACAGGGATTCCCAAGCTTTAGACAGATGTGATAAGAAAGTATACACCTCAGCTACTCTTGCTATCAGGGCACTAAATTGTCAGTTCCATATGCTGAAATCTCAGCAACATACCTTGGAGCTCCTTAAACAAAAAATGTCTTCCTTTCCTGCTTGGGCAGAATCTAAAGATTTACAAGAGTTACTGCATTCTGCAAGTCAGGTAACTAAACACACCTTGCACTGTGGTTTTGACACCCTAGAAGCTTCTTGCAGGGCAGCAGTCACTGGATCTGTCATTAGAAGGCATGCATGGCTTAAGGAACAGCCCCTGCCAGATCATGTCTAATCTAAATTGTTGGATGCACCCTTGCACAAAGATAACTTATTTGGCACTAAGACCGAAGAGGTCTTAAAAAAGATGGAAGAAAAAGTAAAATCTATGCAAACAGTTAAGGATTTTTTGTAGGTCCAGCAGGCATTGTCCCTCCAAACACTGGTCCTTTCCTGTTCCCAGTAAATCGGCCCAGCCTAGGCCCCATGGAAGCATTCACCCCCCCGGGGGGTGCAGAGTGGAGAATAACTTCAGTGGACATCACCCCAGGAGCAGGAGCAGACCTCAGAATCAAGAGTTTTGTGGACCCTTTACCGAGAAGGTCATACACTACTTCTGAATGGTTGTACAACTGCCAAATGTCTGGATGCAGTTAGGGGGTGCCTATCCCTGCACCATCACACCTAGCTGGCCATCACTCAAGATTTGTGGGTGCAGATGATATTTTATTCCCTTTGCTTTCCCTCCAAAAAAGAAAATGAGAATCCCCAATATTTCACCAAGTCTGAGAGAATCGGCAGCAGCAGAGATAGCAAAGCTGCTAGAAAAACGAGTCACCCAGAAGGTTCCACCAGATCAGTTAGTATCCAGAGTCTATTCAAGGTTCTTTTTAGTTCCAAAAAGCAGGGACCTTATGCCCATTTTGGACCTAAGCCAGCTCAGCCAGTTTTGGGATACATTGACTAAAAATTATAGATGTTCATCGTGTTTCACTGTTGCAGTCATTACATTTGGGTAATCTGCTGGCAGGTTGCCCTCAGTTGGCCTGATTAACAAATTATTGGGTCCTGCGTCGGTTGCTGTCCCTTCTTCCATGATGTCAGGTCGTCAGGGGTATAAAACATGCAGTCAACGCCATTACATCAGTCTTTCTTGCCGCGCAGTGCCTGAAGCAGAAGCAGTTCGCAAGTGCCCGTCGGCCGACTCCTGAAATTTTCGTTTTCAAGTTTCAGAACCAAAGTCTTCAACTTAAAGCTAAGTACCCCATTGGGGAAAGTTTTTCTTGCTCCTTACCAATGTCAGTAAAAGTTAATAATTGTATTACTTGTGGGAAGCAAATACCTCATAAGGATTTTCATTTGTACTGTATTCCTTGCCTAGGCCCCCGACCACAACGTATCTTACTTTCCATTTTGTGCTTTATTTAATCAGCGCACTATCCGTCGTCGGTACATTTTTGCTTCAAAATATTTTGGTTCTTGGTTTAGTTATCCAGAAATTACGTCATTTAGCCATCCGACTACCGGAATACCGAAAAAACGCAAAGAAAAAGAGACAGGCTGTTGAGGTCCAAAACTGCCTACGACACTTCACCTAAGCCAGTTGCCAGTTCGCCGGTACTCAGTGAGGCGCTTTCGCAGCCCCTGATACATGCTACTTCTGATTCGCAGGCCTCTACTGAGATCCATTCGGAGTCCGGTATGCCACGAGATTCTTCAAGTATTCAACCCGCGGATGTCTCTCCTTTGGATGGGTCTGGAGCCGCTGAGCAGGCAACGGCTTCTGAGGGTGTATTCAGGCCTACAGACTTTCATATTAAACCGACTCCAACTTCAGTGATAAGGCCTAAATCTCGATCTACGTCTAAAAAAACGACGCTCAGACCACATGTTCAGGCCCCTATATCTAAAAAACAAATGATCAAAATGGCTGAAGATTTAATTACTCTTATCAGGGGTAGTCAAACCCCCCCCCCCCCTCCAAGAGGCCTAGGAATTAATTTGACTATGACTCTTCTGAATGGGACTCTGTTTCTTCTAACTCTTCTAATGATCTGGATTTGTCCATGCCTACTTATGAGGACTCTGATGCAGAGGATTCCATTCCCTCTGCTTCTCCGCCTGAGGATTTCTCTTTTGGGGAAACTTTACATACCTTAAGGGAGCATTTCCACTGGGAAAGTCAGGATTTCTCTGAATCCAAAAAGAGGCTAAGGGATTTCCTTCTTCTTCCTCAGCATAGGCCTTTGGCTATAACTCCAGTTCTAGATATTGTTGATGATGTGTTTTCGGAATCCAATATGGCCCCTGATTCCTTGCCTCCAGCCCCTAGCAAACCAGACAGGTACTACGGGGTTCCTGAGTCCCACAAATTCCTTTTCAAAAATCCTGTTGCAGACCCTGAAACCATTTCTTAGGGGCCCAAGGGCATTAAGGCTTCTACTGCTAAAAATCCTACCCCTTCTGATAGAGACTCCAGGGCACTGGATAGATGGGGTAAAAAGGTTTATACTTCTGCACCCTTAGCAATCAGGGCTTTAAACTGTCAATTCCATATGCTAAAATATCAACAGCATATCATGGGACTGCTTTAACAGAAAATGATGTTGATTTTCTGACTATGTGGAGAATAAAGATTTGCAGGATTTATTGCATTCAGCTTGGCAAACATACTTTGCAATGTGGTTTTGATTCTTTAGAGGCCTCTTGTAGGGCTGCTGTTACTGGATCTGTGCTTAGAAGGCATGCTTGGCTTAAGGAGCAATCTCTGCCTGATCATGTTAAAGCAAAACTTTTGGATGCTCCCTTACAGCAGGACTGCTTATTTGTCAGTAAAGCTGAAGAAGTCCTAAAAAAGATGGAAGATAAAGCTAAATCTATGCACACTGTGAAAGATTCCTTACAAGTGCAACCTCCTAGATTTAGTAGGCATTGGCCTACTAAGAACTGGTCCTTTCCAGCTCCTTCCAGAGCCACTACAGCCAAACCCAGACATTCCATAACCACCAGATTTCAGTCCCAAGGGACTTTCAGAACTAAGCAATGGAGTACTTCCATTTCCAAATCTGGAAACAACAAGGCACCGCCCTATGGTAAACAGTCTCAATGACTTCCCTTTGAAATTACCAAGCACTTACCTCTTAGCCGCCCCTTTGGGGGAAAACTGGCTCTTCATTCAAGAAACTGGCAACTTATAACCCATGACAAATGGGTTTTAAATATAGTATCCCAGGGATACAGATTTCATTTTCACACACTGCCAACTCCGAACGGGTGGCCAGACCTGCCCCCAAATCAATGGGCAGATGATCAGAAACAAGTACTTTCCCTCTTAAACATGGGGACTATTCAACTAGTACCAGAAGAGGAAAAGGGTCAAGGTTTCTATTCCAGACTTTTTCTGGTACCCAGAAAAGACAAATCATGACGTCCAATTCTGGACCTGTCTACTCTAAACACCTTTCTGGGCATTCCAAAATTCAAGATGCTGACTCTGCACCAGTTACTTATTATGCTAGGCAAGGATGCCTGGTTGGCAACTCTCGACTTAAAAGAGGCTTACCTGCATATCCCAATCAGGGAATATTGCAGAAGATTCCTACGCTTCAAAGCAGGCTGCATGCATTATCAGTTCTCTGCACTGTCCTTTGGCTTGTCTACTGCGCCCAGGGTATTCACAAAGTGCCTGGCTCCAGTAATTGCATTTTGCAGGCAAAGAAGTATTCAAATCTATCCATACCTGGATGAATGTCTAATTCAGGCAGAAAACCAGGCCATTCTTCTAAAACATCTGGCGTTTGTAAAAAGACGTCTAACCTTAAACAAAAATAAATCTCAACTGGTACCCTCTCAAAGAATTACATTCCTGGGTGCAAGCTTGAATACAACTGCCCAGATGGCTTTCCTTACACCAGAAAAGCAAATTAATTTGGTGACTTACTTCAAACAGGTGGCCACAAAAGTCCTGCTGTCTGCAAGGCAAATACTGCAAGCCTTGGGGTTCATGGCCTCCTGCATTCTTCTTATTCCATTTGCAAGACTGCATATGAGGAAACTTCAGTGGTACTTAAAAAGCTTATGGAGTCAACATTGTCACAGCCTGGAAGCAATGATTCCTATCATACCTTGCCTGCGCCTAGAGTTCCTATGGTGGGCAGAGACCTGCCACCAAAACAAGGGACTGCCATTCACACCATCCCCTGCCGCCCAAACCCCAACAACAGACGCATCAGACTGTGCATGGGGAGCTCATCTGGCAGGGAAGTGCACTCAGGGCAAATGGAGCCCAAATCAAATGCACCTTCATATCAATCAAAAAGAAATGCTAGCTGTACAGAATGTACTGACAGCCTTCAAGAAATACCTTCATCCAGGAAAATTACTGATAGACGGACAACACCACGGTTATGTGGTACATCAACAAGCAGGGGGGTATTCATTTCTACCCCCTCTGCAGACTAGCCATGGCATTGTGGAACACGGCCTTGAGCTACCAAGTACAACTACAAGCTCAATTCCTGCCAGGAAAGCAGAATGTTCTGGCAGACGAACTAAGCAAAAATCTCATGGACCCTCATGAATGGAAACTGGAACCACGGATTTTCAACATGTTGACACGTAAATGGAGGAGCCCAGACATAGATCTTTTTTGCCTCACCCCAGAACTACCAGTTGGACAAATTTTGCACAGGAACTCATCACAAAAAAGCCTGGAAAGTGGATGCTCTGTCCTTCAGCTGGAAAAACCTATCAGTCTATGCCTTTCCCCCTCTGCCTCTGCTCTCCAAAGTTCTACTAAAAGTCAAACAGGACAAACCAAAAATGATTTTGATTGCTCCAGACTGGCCTCGCCAACACTGGTACGCACTCCTGCGCAGTGTGTCACACATTTCTCCGTGGCACCTGCCTCAGACACCTTCCTTACTGTCTCAGCAGGAGAACCAAATTCTGCACCCTCAGCTCCAAACATTGAATCTTGCAGCTTCAGCTTAGCTAATCGCTTAAATTCCCCCTTAGCATCCCTCAGCAAACCTGTGATGGATGTTATTTTGGTGGCAAGAAGGCCTAGTACTAGAAAATCTTATGCTGACAAATGGAAAACATTCTGTGCCTGGAATCAATCTCAAGGGATGAGCACAGCAGTGCCCAATTTACCTCAGATTTTGCAATAATTAACTGAGGTGCTTCACAAGGGCCTGTCTTTTTCTTCCCTAAAAATCCATGCCTCAGCCATTTCAGCTTGTTACAACACAGACCCTCCCCTCTTCCCTCATCCTGTTCTAAAGCAGTATCTCAGAGAGGCCAAAAACTGAGACCACCCAGGTGAGCTCCAACCCCTGCCTGGGACCTTAACTTTGTATTGGAGAAACTCACTCTACCTCCTTTCGAGCCAGCTGCAACTGCAGACTTAAAATATCTTTCCTGGAAAACAGCCTTCCTTTTAGCAATCATTTCAGCTGGAAGGATATCTGAATTACAGGCCCTTATTGCAGTCGAGCCTTTCATCATCTTTCATGCGGACAGGGTGCCACTCAGGACCAATCCATCATTCATGCCCAAGGTGGTATCCAGTGTGGCTCTTAATCAGTCCATTCATTTGCCAACTTTCTTTCCCAATCCACAGAACAAGGGAGAGTGGATTCTGCATTCATTGGATGTACACAGACAACTTAGATTCTACATGGACAGGACTAAAACTCGAAGAAAATTTGAACAACTGCTGGTAGCATTTGCTGCAGGGGCAGAGGGGAAGGCTATTTCAAAGCAAACCATTTCTAAATGGATAAGCCATTGTGTTCATTTCTGTTATAAGCACCATGGAAAACTTATCCCCCAGAGGATCAGATCTCATTCCACCAGGGCTGCATCTACTTCAGCAGCCTTTCTCAGAGGTGTTCCTACCAGGGATATTGTAGAAGCTGCTACCTGGAGTTCAGTTCATACTTTCGCCATGCATGATCACTTACCAATTTTCTCTAAATCCAGAGCTGGCTTTGCTACTGCTGTTTTGCAGGGCCTTATAGCTGGTCCTAATGCTGTATAAATCCATTCTCCCAACCTTAGCTTTGGGAATCTACCCAAATGTAATGACTGCAACAGTGAGACGCGATGAACATAGTACAGTTGTGTACACTTACCATAAATGTAGATGTGTGAGTGTATTCACTGGTGCAGTCCTGGTTACCCTCCCTCCAGCCCCCTGTTTTTCTTTTACTATACCTCTTCTTGTTTTATTATGCTTAAAAGCCTTTTTGGTGTATTTGCTTTTGTTTGGAGGTATATTTTTGTGTTTCTAATTATATTTATATATATATTTTGCTCCCCATTTGGGGGTCACCTGACATCTGGGGCAAGAAAAACTGATGTAATGGCATCGGCTGCATGTTTCATACCCTCTGACGACCTGACATCATGGAAGAAGGGACAGCAACCGACGCGGGACCCAAGACATTATTAATCAGGCCGACCAACTGAGGGCATCCTGCCAGCAGATTACCCAAATGTAATGACTGCAACAGTGAATACACTCGAACATCTGCATTTATGGTAAGTGTACACAACTGTACATTGCCACTGATAGAGGGGCCACTTATGAGATAGAGGGATAGACCTGTTTGTTTGCTTGCCAAAACAATGAAACTCCATGGGATGTGCATTGCCACCAGGAGGCATTGAGAAGACATTGCCTACTGCAACACCAAACCGAATCTCTAACATCTCTCTGAAAATTTTTAAGGCCTTTTTGTCTGAAATTTTCCATATTAGACCTCCAGTCAGATGTCCAGTTCCTCCATGGAATGCTATTGTTATGCTTCAGGTCCTAACCAGGTCCCCTTTGAGCAAGCAGCCTTGGCAGAGCTAAAATTTCTGTCTTGGAAAATAATTTTATTAGTAGCTGTTACCTTAGCTAGGAGAATTTCTGTGTTGCAAGCTTTGTCCTACATATCTCCCTACTTGATTTTTTTTTTTAAGGATAGTGTATCGCTGCAGACCAGTCCACATTTTCTTCCTAAAGTGTCCTCAGAAGCAATTAACCTGCTCAGTTTTCTTACAAAACTTTTCATACAAAGGGGAATATATTTTACATTTGATGGATGTTCTTCAACTGAGAATTTTATCTGCATTGCACAAAAGACATTATGAAAAACACACCAGCTTTATATTTCCTTTTCTAAGGCTAAACTGGGTGAAGGAGTTTCTAAAGTGACTATTCATGTGGCTCTATAACTGCATTGCCATTGTTTATAAGGACGTTAACCAGAGCAGTGGCAACCTCTCCTGCCTACTTTGCCAGAGCCCCCATTAATGAGACTTCTGCTGTGGCTACTTTGTCTACTGGTCATAGTTTTGTATCACATTCAAGTTAGGTGTATACTTTGGATCCCATGCATCTTTTGGCTGCACAATTCTTTTGGAATGTCCTTCCAAAGAGATTTCCCGGTGGTTTTAGTAGCTGAGGAATCTATCCAATCTGTTGAGTCAGACGGAAAGACAACATCAGATATGAAAGTTAAGTACTTACCATAACCAAAGATCTGTGTTATCTTGTCCCATCCTGCTCAACTTTCCCTCCCTCTCTTCCTTCTTTTCTCCCTCCTAAATTGTCACTTAGTGGTCCTTGACTGATCATTTGGAACTGACCAAGACTTTGTATTGTATTCAGCCTGGAGATAGTGCCTCATCCAGTTCATATTTGGTATGTTCTTAGGTGCATACTAGGCTGACTGCCCTGAAGTGTCATTTTAACATTACCCAGTAACCCAGGGTCAAAACCAAACCATGTACCTTGTGTCCATAAAGTGAAAACCTTAACCATTATGTCAAACCCACCCTGCTAGGCTATCCAAATGTCTTTGTGCCCATTAGATAAAGTACTAGGTATAAGCCGGCAAACTCAATCTGTGGAATACTAGGGATGAGGGAATTATGGGTAAGGTTGGAGCCTGAATACTGGATCCAAGAGATTGAAAAAAAGGAGCAGAGGTTATATCCAATAACCCATCTGTTTGAAGTAGACTGAACTAGGCAACATAAATTTAGCATCACGATAAACAGCTTATCTGATTCCTCAGTGGCAGCACCTGTCTGTCACATTATCATCTGAGTGCGATCCCATGCACAAGCTCATGCCTGATGTTTCTCGTGTTTCACTGTTGCAGTCATTACATTTGGTAATCTGCTGGCAGGTTGCCCTCAGTCAACTTGAATTCCAAAGTCTTGAGTCCTGTGTTGGTTGCTGTCTCCTCTTCCATGATGTCAGGTTGTCAGGGATATAAAACAAACAGCCAACGCCATTTTCTTTTGTCTTTCTTGCCGCGTGGTGCCCGAAGCAGAAGCATTTTGCAAGTGCCGGTCGGCCGACTCCCGAAATATTCGAGTTTGAGTTTCAGAACCGAAGTCTTCACTAAAGCTAAGTACCCCGTTGGGGAAACTTTTTTCTTGCTCCATACCGATGACAGAAAAAGTTAATAATTGTATTACTTGTGGGAAGCAAATACCTCATAAGGATTTCCATTTATACTGTTTTCCTTGCCTAGGCCCTGATCACAACGTGCCTGGCTGTCGATTTTGTGCTAGATTTAACCAACGCACTATTAAGCATCGGTATATTTTTCCCTCAAAGTATTTTGGAAACAGATTTAATTACCCAGAAATGTCGTCTGATAGCAATCCGACTACCGGAGTACATAAAAAACGCAAAGAAAGGGACAGAGAGAGACAGTCGAGGTCCAAAACCGACGACGAAGCTTCTCCTAAGCCAGTCGCCGGTTCACCGGTACTTAGTGAGGCGCTTTTGCAGCCCCTGACACCCACTACTTTCAAGTCGCAGGCCCCTACCGAGACCCATGTGGATTCCGGCATGCCGCGAGATACTCAAAGTGTTGGACCCACGGATGTATGTCCCTTGGATGGGTCCGGAGCCACTGAGCAGGCACCGGCTTCTGAGGGTGTATTCCGGACTCAACATTTTTATATCAAACTGACGACAGCTGCAAAACCAAAGATAAAAGCAACTTCTAAAACTAAAAAAACGACGCATGAGCCACGTGCACAGGCCTCTATGCCTAAAAAGCAGATGATCAAAATGGCTGAAGACCTTATTACCTTGATCAGGGGTTCCCATTCCCCTCCAAATAAGAGGCCTAGGCAAGACACTGATTATGAATCTTCAGATCAGGTTTCTATTTCTTCTGATTCCTCTTCTGATCAGGAATTATCTATACCTCCCTATGAGGATTCTGATGCAGAGGAGTCTATACCATCTGAATCACCACCTGAAGATTATTCATTTGGAGAAACCACCACCTGAATATTATTAATTTGGGGAAACCTTGCATACTTTGAGGGAGCATTTTCACTGGGAGAGTCAAGATTTCTCAGAATCAAAAAAGAGGCTCAGGGATTTCCTTCTTCTCCCTCAGCACAGGCCTTTAGCCATACCCCCTATTTTAGACATTGTGGATGATGTATTTTCGGAGTCAAGCTTGACCCCTGACTCCTTACCTCCGGCTCCCAGCAAGCCTGACAGATATTACCGGGTCCCTGACTCACACAAATTTTTATTTAGAAACCCTGCTGCTGATCCTGAAACTATTTCACAGGGTCCAAAGGGAGTTAAAGCCTCAACAGCAAAAAATCCTACCCCCTCTGACAGAGATTCAAGGGCACTGGATAGATGGGGAAAAAAGGTTTATACATCTGCAGCCTTGGGAATTAGGGCCTTAAACTGCCAGTTTCATATGCTCAAGTATCAACAACATGTTATGGGATTGCTGAAACAGAAAATTATGCTGATTTCTGAATGTGCAGAAAGTAAAGAATTGCAGGAATTATTGCATGCAGCTGAACAGGTTGGAAAGCATACTTTGCACTGTGGTTTTGATTCCTTAGAGGCCTCCTGCAGGGCCGCAGTTACTGGTTCTGTGATTAGGAGACATGCCTGGCTAAAAGAGCAAAATTTACCTAATCATGTTAAAGCTAAATTACTAGATGCACCTTTACATCATGATACTCTGGTATTAAGGCAGAAGAGGTTTTAAAGAAAATGGAAGACAAAGCTAAGTCTATGCAAACTGTAAAAAACTTCTTACAAGTGCAGCCGCCAAGATTCAGTAGACACTGGCCTACAAAAAATTGGTCCTTTCCTGTGTCCGACAGAGCTCAAAGGGGCAATTCCAGACGTCCTAAGGGTTCCAGATACCAGGCACAAGATTCATACAGGTCGAAGCAATGGGGTGCTTCTACCTCCAAATCTGGAGGCGATAAAGCGCAAACCTACAGAAAACAGTCCCAATGACTTCTCCCTGCCTTTGCCAAGCACTTATCTTTTGGCAGCACCCTTAAGGGGAAAATTAGCACTTTTTGCTCAGAATTGGCAGTTAATAACCCAGGACAAGTGGGTGCTAAACATAGTGTCACAGGGATACAGATTCCATTTCCATACTCTACCAATGGCAAACGGTTGGCCAGATCTGCCAAAAAATCAATGGGCAGAGGCACAGAAACAGGTTACGTCCCTCATGGATATGGGGGCCATTCAGCCAGTACCAGAGCAGAAAAAAGAACAAGGTTTTTACTCAAGACTGTTCTTGGTACCGAGAAAGGACAAGACCTGGCGGCCAGTACTGGATTTATCGATTTTGAACACATACCTGGACATTCCAATATTCAAAATGCTGACTTTGCAGCAGCTTCTGCCCATGCTGGGCAAGAATGCTTGGCTTGTGACATTAGACCTAAAAGAGGCATACCTACATGTCCCAATAAGGCAATCGAGCAGGATACACCTCTGATTCAAGGCTGGCATAATGCATTACCAATTCTCTGCATTGTCCTTTGGCTTATCTACTGCGCCCAGGGTCTTTACAAAGTGCCTGGCACCAGTAATTGCATTTTGCAGACAAAGAAGTATACAAATATATCCTTACTTAGACG
Source organism: Protopterus annectens (assembly GCF_019279795.1). Taxonomy (NCBI): domain Eukaryota; kingdom Metazoa; phylum Chordata; order Ceratodontiformes; family Protopteridae; genus Protopterus; species Protopterus annectens. The sequence continues at coordinate 1,443,363,917 of NC_056745.1, forward strand.
ACTGTCTCATTCAAGCAGAGAACAAGGACATTCTTCTTCAACACCTGGCGTTTGTGAAAAGGCTTCTAACATGCCTAGGGTACACAGTAAACGAAAATAAATCACAACTGGTACCCTTTCAGAAGTTAACATTCCTGGATGCAAGCTTGAATACAACTGCCCAGATGGCTTACCTCACGCCAGGCAAGCAAAGGCAACTGACTACTTACTTCAAACTGATGGCAACAAAAACCTAGTTATCTGCAAGACAAATTCTGGAGGCTTTGGGGTTCATGGCATCCTGCATTCTACTGATTCCATATGTGCAAGACTGCATATGAGGAAACTTCAATGGTTCCTAAAAAGTTTATGGAGTCAACATTGTCTCAGTCTGGAAACAATGATTCCTCTCATTCCCTGCCTACAACACGAGCTTCTATGGTGGGCAAAGGCATGTCACCAAAACATGGGACAGGCCTTCATTCTACCCCCCGCCAGCCAAACCTTAACAACAGACGCATCAGATTATGCCTGGGGGGCCCACATGGCAGGAAGATGCATTCAGGGCATAAGGACTCCAAATAAATGCATCTGCATATCAACCAGAAAGAGATGCTAGCTGTTCAAAATGCCCTGACAGCCTTCAAGGACTTACTTCATTCCAGGACAGCTACTGATAAAGATGGACAACACCACAGTCATGTGGTATATAAACAAGCAGGGGGGCACGCACTCATACCCCCTTTGCAGATTAGCTATGGCACTGTGGGACACAGCTTTGACTTACCAAATACATCTTCAAGCTCAATTCCTGCCAAGAAAACAAAATAGTCTGGGAGACTATTTAAGCAGAAGCCTTATGGATCCTCACGAGTGGAAACTCGATCCGCAAGTCTTCAGCATGATAACAAAGAAATGGGGGAGCCCAGACATAGATCTATTTGCCTCTCCTCAAAATTATCAATTGAAAAGATTCTGCACAAGGACTTGTAACAGACAAGCATGGAAAGTGGACGCCCTATCCTTCAGTTGGAAAAAACCATCATTTTACGCCTTTCCTCCTCTGCCTCTTCTTCCCAAGGTCCTCCTAAAAGTCAGACAAGAGAAACCAAAGATGATACTAATTGCCCCGGACTGGCCCTGCCAATACTGGTACCCAATCCTAAGGAACTTGTCTCCATACCCAGCTTGGACCTTACCTCAAAGACCTCAACTACTGTCCCAGCAAAACAATCAGATCTTGCACAGTCAGCTCCAGACACTGAATATGGCAGCATGGCTGATCATGTAGTTATACAAACACCTCTCAGTAAAGCTGTGATGGATGTCATTTTGGAAGCTAGAAGGCCTAGAACTAGAAAATCTTATGCTGATAAATGGAAGAGATTCTGTGCTTGGAGTCAAGCACAAGGAACAGCAGAAACAAATATTCCTCAGATATTACAATACTTGACTGAGATGATGCTTGACAAAGGCCTATATTTCTCATCAATTAAAATCCATGCCTCTGCCATTTTGGCTCATTACAATACAGAGCCACCAGTCTTTTCTCATACTTTACTAAAGCAGTATCTTAGAGGAGCCAAAAATTTAAGGCCTCCTAGAAGATCACCATTACCTGCATGGGACCTCAATTATGTGTTGGAAAAGCTCACCCTGCGTCCATTTAAACCAGCTGCTACTGCTGATTTAAAGTTCTTATCATGGAAAACAGCTGTGCTACTAGCAATTACTTCAGCAAGAAGAGTCTCAGAGCTACAGGCCCTCATGGCTGTGGAGCCTTTTATCATATTTTACCCAGACAGGGTGTCTCTGAGGACAAATCCAACATTTATGCCTAAGGTGGTTTCCATTGTGGCTCTTAACCAAACTATTCATCTGCCAACCTTTTATCCAAATCCACAGAACAAGGGGGAGAGAATTCTGCATTTCTTGGATGTACACAGACCGCTAAGATTCTACTTGAGCAGGACTAAAGCTGTAAGAAAAAGTGAGCAATTACTAGTGAAATATGGTACAGGATCAGAAGGAAAGGCTATTTCAAAGCAGACTATTTCAAAGTGGATAAGCCACTGCATTAATTTCTGCTACTTACACCATGGTAAACCTGTGCCCAAGGGCATTAGGTCTCATTCCACCAAAGCTGCAGCTACTTCAGCAGCCTTTCTCAGAGGAGTACCAACCAAAGACATTCTAGAGGCTGCTACTTGGAGTTCTGTTCACACCTTTACAAAGCATTATCATTTGCCTCTCTACTTTAAGTCCAGGGCTGACTTTGCCACTGCAGTTCTGCAGGGCCTTATAGCCGCACCTAATGCTGTTTAGCTCCAGCCTCCCAACCATAACTTTGGGATTCTACCCAAATGTAATGACTGCAACAGTGAAACATGAAGAACATAGTACAGTTGTGTACACTTACCGTAAATGTAGATGTTCGAGTGTATTCACTGTTGCAGTCCAGGTTACCCGCTCGCCATCCCCCTTTCATTCTGGAGTTTGTCTTCCCTTCTCTACCTTCTACAACCTATGTGGTGTATTTGCTTGTAGATGAAGGTAAAGTTTATATTGATGCATGTATAAATAGCTTTTATACATATATATTTTTGCTACCTTTTTGGGGGTACCTGACATCTGGGGCAAGAAAAACTAAAGAAAATGGCGTCGGCTGCTTGTTTTATACCCCTGACGACCTGACGTCATGGAAGAGGAGACAGCAACCGACGCAGGACCCAAGACTTTGGAATTCAGGCCGACTGAGGGCAACCTTCCAGCAGATTACCCAAATGTAATGACTGCATCAGTGAATACACTCGAACATCTACATTTATGGTAAGTGTACACAGCTGTACTTTGTTTGTGGGGGGAGGGCATAGCAGAGTGGTATTTTCTTGCATTGCAGATCCTGTGATGGTTTGGAGTATTCTGAGGCCACTGTTCCTGAGATGGACAAGCACAGTGAATCCACATCCCTGTTTACATCTCCTCTAGATGATCTCTTCTCTGGAGACACTCTTAGGCTTCGTGAAGAACTGCTTCTTGTGGCTTTGAGACTCTTAACTGTACGTTCCTACTACAGTAGAAGGTCCTATAAATGGTTTAAGGAACCCTTAGCTCTTTGTTCTTTAAAATGCCATCAAGCAACCTGGAAGCATATGGTTTGTATGCCTGTGGTCCCTCTAAGAAGGTTGATGTCTTCTGTAAACATCCACCAGACCGGGCGGAATCCACCTGACCGGGCGGAATGACAAAACAAGCATCTCATTGTTCACTCTTTGGTGACCACTTCTACATAAGTAGATCCCAGAGACCACAGCATTTAGCCACCTTACCGTCTGGCAAAAACTGTAGCGCTCTGTACACCTGTCACAACATAATGTACTTCTTTGACATTTTGGGTCTTTGAGATCTTTGTCGAGTTAGGAAGGCTGTGGAAATTTTTAGAACCAGTCCAAGTTTGATCTCGGTAAGTATTTTCTTGAAACTTTGTGGCTTCAGCTTTTGGAGAGCATGTGGCTTGTTATAACCTAGACTGTACTGAAGCTTTAGCTATGGTCACCAGCCTTAGGTGTGCGGCTGCAGATGTTCTTCGTGTTTCACTGTTGCAGTCATCACATTTGGGTTATCTGCTTGCAGTAGCCCTCAGTCAGCCTGATTATCAAAGTGTTGGGTTCTGCGTCGGTTGCTGTCTCATCTTCTGTGACATCAGGTAGTCGTATATAAAGCATGCAGCCGACGCCGTTACATCAGTCTTTCTTGCCTTGCGGTGCCCGAAGCAGAAGCAGTTCACAAATGCCCGTCGGCCGACTCCTGAAATTTTAATTTTCGAGTTTCAGAACCGCAGTCTTCAACTAAAGCTAAGTACCCCGTTGTGGAAACTTTTTCTTGCTCTAATCCGATGTCAGTAAAAGTCAGTAATTGTATTTCTTGTGTCAAGCAAATGCCTCATAAAGATTTTCATTCATACTGTATTCCTTGCCTAGGCCCTGACCACGATGTACCTCGCTGTCGGTTTTGTGCCTTATTTAAACCACAAACTATTCATCGTCGGTACATTTTCGCTTCTAAATATTTTGGTACTCGGTTCAGTTATCCAGATATATCTTCGGTAAGCCACCCGACTACTGACTTTCCGAAAAAAAAACCCAAAGATAAAGACAGAAAAGGCCGCCTAGGTCCAAAGCTGCCGACGATGCTTCTCCTAAGCTAGTCGCCAGTTCACCGGTACTCAGTGAGGTGCTTTCACAGCCCCTGATACCCGCTACTTCAGATTCGCAGGCCTCTACTGAGACCCATTCGGAGTCTGGCATGCAGCTAGATGCTTCAGCTGTGGAACCTGCGGATGTCTCTACCTTGGATGGGTCCAGAGCCGCTGTGCAGGCACCAGCTTCTGAGGGTGTATCAGGCCTACTAACTTGCATTTTAAACTGACGCCATCTTCTTCTTCTAGGCCTAAAACTCGAACCATGCCTAGGAAACTGACGCCCAGACCACATGGTCAGGCCTCTATGCCTAAAAAATAAGTGAGAAGAATGGCTGAAGACCTTATTACTTTAATCAGGGGAAGCCAACCTTCCCCCTTTAAGAGTCCTAGGACTGAATTTGCTTATGATACTTCTGACCAGGATTCTGAAATTTCTGTCTCCTCTGATGACCAGGATTTACCCTTATCTACCTATGAGGATGCTGATACACAGAGGACTGTAATCCCTCTGCTTCCCCCTCCCCAGAGGATTTTTCTTTTGGTGAAACCTTGCATATTCTTAGGGAGCATTTTCACTGGGAAAGCCAGGATTACTCTGATTCTAAAAAAAGGCTTAGAGATTTCTTACTCCTGCCCCAACACAGGCCTTTAGTTGTCCCTCCTGTGCTGGACATTGTTGATGATGCCTGTTCGGAATCTAGCTTGTCCCCTGGCTCTTTACCTCCTGCTCCCAGAAAACCTGATAGATATCATGATTCTCACAAGTTCCTTTTTAAAAATCCTACTGCGGATCCTGAGACCATTTCACAGGGACCCAAGGGCATTAAGGCTACTACTGCCAAAAATCCTACCCCCTCTGATAGAGATTCCAGGGCCCTGGATAGATGGGGTAAGAAGGTATACACCTCTGCAACCTTGGCCATTAGGGCCTTAAACTGCCAGTTTCATATGTTAAAGTATCCGCAGCATATTATGCGAGTACTTAAACAGAAAATGATGTTGATTCCTGACTGTGCTGAAAATAAAGAATTACAGGATTTAATGCATTCTGCTGAGCAAGTTGGAAAACATACTTTGCAATGTGGTTTTGACTCTCTAGAAGCATCTTGCAGGGCTACTGTCACTGGGTCTGTACTTAGAAGGCATGCTTGACTTAAGGAGCAAAATTTGCCAGATCATGTTAAAGCTAAATTACTGGATGCTCCCTTAAACCAAGACTACCTGTTTGGCAACAAAGCAGAAGTCGTCCTTAAAAAGATGGAGGAAAAAGCTAAGTCTGTGCAAACGGTTAAAGATTTCCTGCAAGTATAGCCTCCTAGTTTTAGCAGGCATTGGCCTTCTAAGAATTGGTCCTTTCCTGTCTCTTCCAGGCCTTCTCAGTCCAAACCCAGGAACAGCAGACCACCTAGGCTACATTCTCAAGGTACTCACAGGCCTAAGCAGTGGGGGGCTCCCAGTGGGGGGCTCCCACTTCCAAAGCTGGAAGTAGTAAGACACCCCCCTATGGAAAAATTTCACAATGACTTAACCTTAAACGTTCCAAGCCCTGCTCAACTGCCTGCTCCCTTAGGGGAAAAGATCGCCATGTATGCAAAAAACTGGGAACTCCTTACCCAGGACAAATGGGTTTTAAATATAGTTTTCCAAGGATACAGATTCCACTTCACACTTTACCATCCCCAAACGGTTGGCCAGATCTACCCCCAAATCAGTGGGCAGAGGCTCAACAGCAGGATGTTCTTCGTGTTTCACTGTTGCAGTCATTACATTTGGGTTATCCTGCTGGCAAGTTGCCCTCAGTCGGCCTGAATTCCAAAGTCTTGGGTCCTGCATCGGTTGCTGTCACCTCTTCCCTGACGTCAGGTCGTCGGGGGTATAAAAGATGCAGCCGACGCCATTTTATTTAGTCTTTCTTGCCGCGCGGTGCCCGAAGCAGAAGCAGTTCGCAAGTGCCGGTCGGCCGACTCCTGAGATTTATGTGTTCGAGTTTCAGATCCGAAGACTTCATTAAAAGCTAAGTACCCCATTGGGGAAACTTTTTTCTTGCTGCAGACCGATGTCAGAAAAAGTTAATTGTATTTCTTGTGGGAAGCAAATACCTCATAAGGAATTTCATTCTTACTGTATTCCTTGCCTATGCCCTGACCATGACGTTGCTAGTTGCCGGTTTTGTGCTAGATTTAACCAACGCACTATTAAGCATCGGTATGATTTTGCATTAAGCTATTTTGGGCGAAGATTTAATTATACGTCGTCGGATAGCCATCCGACTGCCGGAGTTCACAAAAAACGCAAAGAAAAATCAGGCAACCGAGGTCCAAAACTGACAACGAAGTTTCTCCTAAGCAAATCACCGGTTCTCAGTGATGTGCTTTCGCAGCCCCTGACGCCCACTACTTTAGAGTCGCAGGCCACTACCGACTCCCACGTGGTGTCGGCCAGGCCGCAGAAAACTCAAGGTATTGAAGCCTCATTGATTATTCCCTCAGATGGGTCCAGAGCCGCTGAGCAGGCATCGGCTTCTGAGGGTGTATTCAGACCTAAACAATTATATATTAAACTGACTTCAAAGACTAAAACACCTTTAAAGGCAAAGAAACAAGTTCACCAGTCACAAGGACAGGCCTCCATGCCCAAAAAAACAGATGCTCAAAATGGCCGAAGACTTAATTACCTTGATCAGGGGTTCCCATCCCCCTCCTGATAAGAGGCCTAGGCAAGAGACAGACTATGAATCTTCAGATCAGGTTTCCATTTCTTCTGATTTCTCTTCTGATCAGGAATACTCTCTTCCCCCCTATGAGGATTCTGATGCTGAAGAATCAATTCCTTCAGCTTCTCCTCCTGAGGACTACTCTTTTGGGGAAACCTTGCATACCATGAGGGAGCACTTCCACTGGGAGAGTCAAGATTTTTCAGAATCTAAGAAAGGCTCAGAGACTTCGTTTTACTACCTCAACACAGGCCTCTAGCTATTCCACCTGTGTTGGACATTGTAGATGATGTGTTCTCGGAGTCCAGTCTGACCCCTGACTCTTTACATCCAGCTCCTGTTAAGCCGGACAGATACTACAGGGTCACTCACTCTCATAAATTCCTTTTCAGAAACCCTACTGCAGACCCAGAAACTATTTCTCAGGGTCCAAAAGGGGTCAAGGCTTCTACTGCAAAAAATCCTACCCCCCTCTGACAGGAATTCTAGGGCTCTGGATAGATGGGGAAAAAAGATTTACACATCTGCTACTTTGGCTATAAGGGCCTTAAATTGCCAGTTTCATATGCTCAAATATCAGCAATATATCATGACACTGCTTAAACAGAAAATGATGGCAAATTCTGAATGAGCAGAAAACAAAGAAATGCAGGATTTATTGCATGCAGCTGAACAAATTGGAAAGCATACTTTGCAATGTGGGTTTGATTCTCTGGAGGCCTCCTGCAGGGCCGCTGTTACGGTTCTGTCATTAGGAGGCATGCTTGGTTAAAGGAACAAAATCTGCCTGACCATGTTAAAGCAAAATTATTAGATGCTCCTTTACAACATGATACCTTTTTTTTATTTTATTTAACATTTGTTGACCGGGAAAGTCCGACTAGGTTCCACTGATCCTGTTTTCAGCAGAGGCCCGGGGAGAAATGCTCCAGAAGCATGTCTTTTAGAATGTGGGAGGAAACAGGAGTACCCGGAGGAAACCCACACGAACGCAGGGAGAACATGCAAACTCCACACAGAAGGCACCCCAGCCAAGAATCGAACCAGAGAACTTCTTGCTGTGAGGCGACAGCATTAACCGCTGCACCACTGCACCACCCTTACTTGGTGTTAAGGCAGAAGAGGTGTTAAAGAAAATGGAGGACAAAGCTAAATCTATGCAAATGGTCCAGGATTTCTTACAGGTACAGACACCTAAATTTAGCAGACACTGGCCTACAAAGAATTGGTCCTTTCCAGTCTCAGACAGACCTCAAAGGGGCAAATCCAGACGCCCTAGAGGCAGATCACAGCCGCAAGGATCCTACAGGTCTAAGCAGTGGAGTGCTTCTACCTCCAAAGGTGGAGAGGACAAATCACAATCATATAGGAAACAGTCCCAATGACTTCCCCCTGCCTGCGCCAAGCACTTATCTTCTGGCAGCACCGTTAGGGGGAAAACTAGCACTTTTTTGTCAAAATTGGCACATTATAACCCAGGACAAATGGGTTCTAGACATAGTGTCACAAGGCTACAAGTTTCATTTCCATACCCTGCCAAGGGCAAATGGTTGGCCAGACCTGCCAAAAAATCAATGGGCAGAGGCTCAAAAACAAGTCGTAGCTCCCATGGATATGAGGGCTATTCAACAAGTACCACAGCAAGAGCAGGGACAAGGATTTTACTCAAGATTGTTCTTGGTACACAGAAAGGACAAAGCATGGGAACCAATACTGGACATATCTATTCTAAACACTTTCCTGGATATACCAAAATTCAAGATGTTGACCTTACAGCAGCTTCTGCCCATGCTGGGCAGCAAGGCTTGGCTCGTGACTTTAGACCTAAAAGAGGCATACCTGCATGTCCCAGTCAGACAATCATGCAGAAGATACCTTAGATTCAAGGCTGGCTTAAAGCATTACCAATTCTCTGCACTGCCCTTTGGCTTATCTACTGCGCCCAGGGTCTTCACAAAGTGCCTGGCACCAGTAATTGCTTACTGCAGACAAAGAGTAATACAAATATATCCTTACTTGGACGACTGCCTCATACAAGCAGAGAACAAGGACATTCTACTACAGCATCTGAGTTTTGTGGTAGGACTTTTAACATGCCTAGGGTACACAGTCAACAAAACGAAATCAAAATTAGTACCCTCTCAAGAGATAATATTCCTGTGTACAAGCTTAAATGCAACTGCCCAGATGGCTTATCTCACTCCAGACAAACAAAGGCAACTGACTACCTATTTCAAGGAAATGGCAACAAAGGCCCAGTTATCTGCAAGAAAAATTCTGCAGGCTTTGGGCTTCATGGCATCCTGCATCTTACTAATTCCATATGCAAGACTGCATATGAGGAAAATTCAATGGTACCTAAAAAGTGTCTGGACACAACATTGCCACAGTCTGGAAACAATGATTACTCTAATTCCCTGCTTGCAACAGGAATTTCGATGGTGGGCAAAGGCTTGTCACCAAAACAAGGGACAGCCATTCTCACTTCCCCCAACCAGGCAGAGCCTAACGACGGATGCATCAGATTATGCCTGGGGGGCACACATGGCAGGAAGAGGCATTCAGGGCACCTGGTCCACAAACCAAAAACATCTACATATCAATCAAAAAGAGATGCTAGCTGTTCAAAATGCAGCCTTCAAGGACCAACTTCATCCGAGACAACTACTGATAAAGACAGACAACACCAGGTCATGTGGTACATAAACAAGCAGGGGGGCACTCATTCCTATCCCCTGTACAGACTAGCCATGGCTTTATGGGACACAGCATTGACTTACCAATTTCATCTGCAGGCACAATTCCTGCCAGGAAAGGAAAATACTCTGACAGATGAACTAAGCAGAAATCTCATGGATTCCCACGAGTGGCACCTGGATCCACAAGTCTTCAGCATAACAATGAAATGGGGACGCCCGGACATAGATCTATTTGCCTCCCCTCAAAACAATCAACTAAAAAGATTCTGCACAAGGACTTATCACAGACAAGCTTGGAAAGTGGACACCTTATCTTTCAACTGGACAAACCTATCAGTATATGCCTTTCCTCCACTGCCTCTCCTCCCCAAGGTACTTCTAAAGGTCAGGCAGGAGAAACCTAAAATGATTCTGATTGCGCCAGACTGGCCATGCCAATACTGGTATCCGATCTTAAGGAACTTGTCCCAATGCCCAGCCTGGACCTTACCTCAAATACCTCATCTACTGTCCCAGCAAAACAATCAGATTCTACACAGCCAACTCAGGACCCTAAACCTGGCAGCATGGTGGATAATGTAGCCATACAAACCACACCTCTCAGTAAAGCTGTGATGGATGTCATTTTAGAAGCCAGAAGTCCTAGTACTAGAAAATCCTATGCTGGGAAATGGAAGAGATTTTGCGCTTGGAACCAAGCTCAAGGAACTGATACAGCTGTCCCAAATATTCCTCAGATTTTGCAATATTTAACTGAGATGCTGGACAAAGGCCTATCTTTTTCATCAATTAAAATCCATGCCTGTGCCGTTTCGGCTCATTACAATACAGAGCCACCACTCTTTTCTCATCCTTTATTAAGACAGTACCTCAGAGGAACCAAAACATTAAGGCCTCCAAGGAGAACACCAATACCTGCATTCCTAGCAATAACTTCTGCAAGACGAGTTTCAGAGCTACAGGCTCTCATGTCTGTGGAACCCTTTATCATTTTCTATCCAGACAGGGTCTCTGTGAGAACAAACCCTACGTTTATGCCTAAGGTGGTATTCAATGTAGCCCTTAACCAAACAATTCATTTGCCAACCTTTTATCCAAATCCACAGAACAAAGGGGAGAAAATTCTGCATTCTTGGAACGTAGACAGACAACTTAGATTCTACTTGGACAAAGCTAAAGTTTTCAGAAAGACAGAGCAATGATTAGTGGCATATGCCACAGGATTACAAGGAAAGGCGATCTCCAAGCAGACTATTTCAAAGTGGATAGGTCACTGCATTCGTTTCTGCTACTCACAGCATGGCAAACCAGTGCCTAAGGGCATTAGGCCACATTCATCCAGAGCTGCAGCCACTTCTGCAGCCTTTCTCAGGGGAGTACCAACCAAAGACATTTTGGAGGCTGCTACTTGGAGTTCAGTGCATACCTTTACAAAACATTACAATGTGCCTCTTTACTCTAAATCCAGGGCAGGCTTTACCACTGCAGTTCTGCAGGGCCTCATAGCCGCTCCTAATGCTGTTTAGCTCTAGCCCCCCAACCATAGCTTTGGGACTCAACCCAAATGTAATGACTGCAACAGTGAAACGTGAAGAACATAGTACAGTTGTGTACACTTACCATACATGTAGATGTTCGAGTGTATTCACTGTTGCAGTCCAGGTTACCCACCCGCCATCCCCCTTATTTTTGCTGGAACTTGTCTTTGCTTCTCTAATCTATACAACCTAGGTGGTATATTTGCTTATAGATGAAGGTAAAGCTTATTTTGGTGCATGTATGTTTTATTTACATAATTTTAGCCTACCTTTTTGGGGGCACCTGACATCCGGGGCAAGAAAAACTAAATAAAATGGCGTCAGCTGCATCTTTTATACCCCTGATGTCAGGGAAGAGGTGACAGCAACCGACGCAGGACCCAAGACTTTGGAATTCAGGCCGACTGAGGGCAACCTGCCAGCAGGATAACCCAAATGTAATGACTGCAACAGTGAATACACTCGAACATCTACATTTATGGTAGGTACACAACTGTACTTTCTCTCTCTTCTAATTATCAGGGCTATTCAACCTGTCCCAGCAGAAGAAATGGGACAAGGATTTTACTCAAGACTTTTCCTGGTACCCAGAAAAGATGGCTCCTGGCGTCCTATCCCGGACCTCTCTATTCTAAACACCTTTTTGGTAATCCCAAAATTCAAAATGCTAACACTTCAACAGCTGCTTCCTATGCTAGGCAGAGATGCCGGGTTAGACTTAAAGAAAGCTTATCTGCACATTCCAATAAGGGAATCTTGCAGGAAATACCTACGCTTCAGAGCAGGCTCCATGCACTGTCAGTTCTCTGCACTTCCCTTTGGCTTATCTACTGCGCCCAGGGTGTTCACAAAGCTCCAGTTATTGCATTTTACAGGCAAAGAAATATTCAAATATACCCATACTTGGACGATTGTCTAGTTCAGGCAGAAAGCCAGGACATGCTACTAAAACATCTGGTATTTGTAAAGACACTTCTAACCTCACTGGCGTACACCATAAACAAAAAGATATCTCATCTAGTACCGTGCCAACAAATTGTATTCCTGGGAGCAAGCTTGAACACAACTTCCCAGATGGCTTACCTCACGCCAGAGAAACAAGTTTATTTGACAGCCTACTTCAGATTACTGGACACAAAGACCCAGCTATCTGCAAAGAAAATCCTGCAAGCCCTGGGGTTCATGGCCTCTTGCATTTTTCTAATTCCATGTGCAAGACTGCATATGAGAAAACTACAATGGTATCTAAAAAACCTATGGTGTCAACATTCTCGGGATCTGGAATCAGTGATTCCTATCATTCATTGCATAAAGACAGAGTTCCTTTGGTGGGCAGAAGCCTGCTATCACAACAAGGGGCTCCCATTCACTCTACCCCCTGCCACCCAAACCCTAACAACAGACGCATCAGACTATGCATGGGGGGCTCACTTGGCAGGGCATTGCATTCAGGGCAAATGGAACCCGAGTCAGATGCACCTGCATATCAGTCAAAAGGAAATGTTAGCTGTACAGAATTCCCTGACAGCCTTCAAGGAGCACATTCTTCCAGGACAATTATTGGTAAAGACAGACAACACCACTGTTATGTGGTACATAAACAAGCAGAGGAGAACTCACTCGTACCAACTCTGCAGACTAGCCATGGCTCTGTAGAACACAGCCTTGAGCTACCAAGTGGACCTACAAGCTCAATTCACTGGCAGATGACTTAAGCAGAAATCTCATGAACCCACATGAGTGGAAACTGGAACCAAAGGTATTTAACCTTTTGAGAAACAAATGGGGGAATCCAGAGATAGACCTGTTTGCCTCCCCCCTCTACCTCTCCTCTCGAAAGTTCTGCTAAAGATAAAACAGAACAAACCAAGGACAACACTGATTGCACCAGACTGGCCACGCCAACACTGGTACCCTCTCTTGTGCAGTATGTCACTGCTGGAACCATGGCGCCTGCCTCAGACCCCTTCCCTGCTGTCCCATCAGGAGGGCCAGATTCTGCACCCTCAACTTCAAACCCTGAACCTTGCAGCCTGACTAATTCCTTGAGCTCTCCAATAACATCCCTCAGGCAGCAGGTGCTAGATGTCATTCTGGAGGCAAGGAGGCCTAGTATTAGAAAATCCTATGCTGAAAAGTGGAAAAGATACTGTTCCTGGAGCCAGACTCAGGGGATGGGCACATCGGTGCCCAGCCTACTGCATGTTCTTCAGTACTTAACATGGATGCTCCACAAAGCCCTTTCCTTCCCGTCAATTAAAATTCATGCCTCTGCTATTTCAGCTCATTATAATACTGAACCACCCCTGTTCTCCCACCCCCTGCTAAAAAAATTCCGCAGAGGGGCCAAAATTTTAAGACCACCCAGGAGAGCCTCTAATCCAGCCTGGGACCTTAACTTTGTATTCGAAAAGCTCACTCTACCTCCTTTTGAGCCAGTTCCAACTGCAGAGTTGAAATTCCTTTCTTGGAAAACAGCCTTCCTTCTAGCCATCACTTCAGCAAGAAGAGTGTCTGAATTACAGGACCTCATGGCAGTGGAGCTGTTCATCATCTTCCATACAGACAGAGTGTCCCTCAGGACCAATCCTTCCTTTATGCCCAAGGTGGTGTCTAGTGTGGCCCTTAATCAGTCCATTCATTTGCCTACCTTTTTCCCAAATCCACAAAACAAAGGAGAACAAATACTGCACTCTTTCGACGTGCACAGGCAACTTAGATTTTATTTGGACAGGACTAAGCCTCTCTGAAAATCTGAACAGCTGCTAGTTGTCTTTGCTGCAGGGGCAGAGGGGAAGGCCATTTCAAAACAAACCATTTCTAAGTGGATAGCCCATTGCATTAATTTCTGCTATAAGCACCATGGAAAACCTATCCAACAGGGGATAAGATCACATTCCACCAGGGCTGCATCTACCTCTACAGCCTTTCTCAGAGGTGTCCCTACCAGGGACATCCTAGAAGCTGCTACCTGGAACTCTGTACATACCTTCACCAAGCATTACCACATGCCTATTTTTTCTAAATCCAGAGAGCTGATTTTGCCATTGCAGTTATGCAGGGCTTAATAGCTGGTCCTAATGCTCTCTAACTTACTCCTCCCTTCCTTAGCTTTGGGAATCAACCCAAATGTAATGACTGCAACAGTGAAACATGAAGAACATAGTGCAGTTGTGTACACTTAACATAAATGTAGATGTTCGAGTGTATTCATTGTTGCAGTCCTGGTTACCCTCCCTCCAGCCCCCTGACTTCTCTTCGCTATACTTATTTTTTTTTGTTTAGTGTATTTCAGCTTTCTGGTGTATTTGCTTTTTGTTGGAGGTGTAACCTAACATATAATTGCTTTCCATTATGGGGGCACCTGACATCTGGGGCAAGAAAAACTGATGTAATGGCGTCGGCTGCATGTTTTATACCCCTGACGTCATGGAAGAAGAGACAGAATCCAATGCAGGAATCCAAGACTTTGATATTCTGGCCGGCCGAGGGCTACCTGCAGACAGATAACCCAAGTGTAATGACTGCAACAGTGAATACACTTGAATATCTACATTTATGGTAACTGTACACAACTGTACTTTTTTAGTACTCGTTGCTCTTTAGGAGACTTTTTTGGGAATTTCTGCTCCTTCTCTTACCATAAAGGCATTGTTGGCCTGCTGCTGGATTAAGACTTTTCTCCTTTGGGTTGTCTCAGGGCTTTGTCCCTTTCTGGTATTACTTCTTGATGTTCTTCGTGTTTCACTGTTGCAGTCATTACATTTGGGTAATCTGCTGGCAGGTTGCCTTCAGTCGGCCTTAATAACAAAGATGTCCTTCAAGGATGCATCTGCAGTCCTAACAAATGGGTTGTCCTGCCTCAGGCAGCCCTTCGGTCGGCCGGATTCCAAAGTCTGGGTCTGGCCTCGGCTGATGTCGCACTTCACCCGACATCACTGCGGCTGTCAATTGGGTATAAAGGCATCAGCCGACGCCATTTTCCCCAGTCTTTCTTGCCGCGTGGTGCCTGAAGCAGAAGCTGTTCGCAAGTGCCGGTCGGTCAGATCCAGAGTTTTCTACTACCGAAGACTTCTAAAAAGCTAAGTACCCCGTTGGGGACTCTTTCTTGTCTCAGCCGATATCAGAAAAAGTAAATAATTGTTTAACTTGTGGGAAACAAATACCTCATAAGGATTTCCACTCTTACTGCCTTCCTTGCTTAGGCCCAGACCACGACGTAGCAGCTTGTCTAGCCTGTGCTTCCTTCAACCGACGGACACTTAGACGTCGGTCGGAGTTCTTGACGCGAGTTTTTTGGTCCCGCTTTTGCTTACAAAATGCCGTCGGAGACTCCGACTTCGCATTTAGCTAAAAAGCGTAAGGAAAAGGACCGACACTCGCGGTCCGTGGTTTCGGCCGAAACCACGGTTAAGCCAACCGCGAGTGTCTCGGTTTCGGCTGAAACCAAGTCCTCGGTTCTTCCTTTGGCCGAAAACATTCCTCCTGCAGCCGAGGCCTCACACAGCATGGCTGAATCTGCTACTGAAATTTTTCCTGCTGTGGCAGGCACCCAGGATTTATCAGATACTATTCCTTTGGACATATCTACTCCTGCACGTGGAGCTGCTAGGCCCCCTGCATCCATGTCTATCAAGGCTTTCTCTAGGGCTAAAGCAGCTAAATCTTCTAAGGCCTTGCCTTCTAAAACCTCCTCACACAGGCCTAGCTCTAGTTCCCAAATGCTTAGCCTGGCAGAGGATCTCATTTCTTTGATCAGGGGATCCCAACCTCACCCTGACAGGGCCTCTCATCCCCCTCCAGAGAAGAGGCCTAGAGCAGAGCCCCCTGAACCAGTTTCTACGGATTATTCTTCTGATGATTCAGAAAACTCAAATCCTCCTGAAGGCCCTTATTCTCCATATGACGATTCTGACGCAGAAGACTCCATTCCTTCTGCCTCTCCTCCTGAGGAATTTTCTTTTGGGGAAACCTTGCATGCTATGAGGGAACAATTTCAATGGCAGGGCCAGGATTTTTCTGATTCAAGGAAACGGCTCAGGACCTTTCTGCATTTGCCACAGCATAGGCCTTTAGCCATTCCTCCAGTACTAACAGTTGTGGATGATGCATTCAATGATGCTTGTACTGCCCCTGACTCTCTTCCTCCGGCCCCTGCTAAGCCCGACAGATACTACAGGGTCCCGGACACACATTATCACCTGTATAAGGCTCCTATTGCAGATCCTGAAACTATTTCTCAAGGCCCCAAAGCTGTAGCAACTACCAAAAACCCCCTCCCCTCTGAAAGAGAATCTAGAGCATTAGAGATGGGGTAAAAAAGTTTATACTTCTGCTACTCTTTCGGCTAGGGCTTTAAACTGTCAATTCCACATGATTCAGTATCAGGAATTTTTGTTAGATCAGTTAAATAAAAAAACTATCCTCTCCTGAACCTATAGACCGTAAGTCCCTTCAGGATTTGGTACATAACACTCAGCAGGTCAGTAATCATTCCTTAAAATGCGGCTATGATGCACTGGAGGCTTCCTTTAGATCAGCTATGACTGGTACAGTGATCAGAAGGCATGCATGGTTAAAAGAGCAATCCTTACCAGACCATGTAAAGTCAAAGCTCCTGGATGCACCCATGGAGAAACTCAGTTTGTTTGGCTCCCCTGCACAGCAAGTGTTAAAGAAGGTGGAGGAAAAAGCAAAATCTGTCTAAACAGTCAAGGACTTCTTACAGGTCCAGCCTCCTAGGTTTAGTAGAAATTGGCCTTCGAAGAATTGGTCCTTTCTAGACACCAGAGCACAGAGAGGCAGAAATAGGCGCTCAAGAGGCAGAGGTCAATCCAGAGGTGCCTACAGGGGACGTCAGTGGCAGCCTAACAACCAGAGAAGTACTGCCACAGATCCAGCTACTACCACTTCCACAGGACAGTCACAGTGACTTGGCTGTGATACCGCCTACCAGGGAACAACTGGAAGCACCCTTAGGCGGAAAGCTAGCCTTATTTTCAGTAAACTGGCATTACATTACAGGAGACAAATGGATTTTACAGACAATAGACAAAGGTTACAGGTTTCACTTCCATACTCTACCAAGGAAGAGAGGAATGCCAAACCTACCAGCAAACCAAAAGACAAACGCTCTAGAACAAATCAACCACTTACTAAGGATGAGAGCTATAGAAAAGGTACCGGCTATGGAACAAGGACAAGGATTTTATTCCAGGCTGTTCCTGGTGCCAAGAAAAGAAAACCAATGGAGGCCTATTCTCGACCTGTCCGCTCTCAACACATATCTCATTGTTCCAAAATTCAAAATGCTGACCCTACAGCACCTTCTTCCCATGCTGGGCAAGGAGGCTTGGCTGGTGACTCTAGATCTCAAGGAGGCATACCTGCACGTCCCTATTCGACCAGATTGCAAAAGATACCTCAGATTTCTTGCAGGATCAGAGCATTATCAATTCTCAGCATTGCCCTTTGGCTTATCTACTGCGCCCAGAGTATTCACGAAATGCCTGGCATCAGTAATTGCTCATTGCAGGCTTCAGGGAATTCAAATTTATCCATACCTGGACGACTGCCTGCTACAAGCGGACAACAAGACCAAATTAACAAAAGATTTGGAAAAGGTTATTCACCTACTGCAGGCCTTGGGATACACAGTCAACATAAAAAAGTCAAGGCTGGTACCATCCCAAAGGATTACATTCTTGGGTGCAGAACTGGACACATCAAATCAAATGGCATTTCTCACAGCAGAAAAACAAAAACAACTACCACTCTATTTCAAGGCATTAACAAAGCAGAATCAGCTTACAGCAAGGAAAATCCTGCAAGCCCTGGGTTACATGGCATCCTGCATAATATTGATCCCACATGCCAGACTGCATATGAGGAAGTTGCAATGGTACCTAAGGAATTTATGGTCTCAGTACAAGCACAGCCTAGAAACCCAAATTCCAATAATTCCATGCCTGAAGCAAGAATTCCTGTGGTGGGCTCAGGCCTGTCAGTTGAATAAAGGACTGCCTTTCCACAGCCCGCACCCAAGCCAGACTATCACCACGGACGTCTCAGACCTCGGTTGGGGGGCACACATGGCAGACAAGTGCATACAAGGCCTATGGACACAGGACCAGCTGAACCTGCACATAAATCAAAAAGAGATGCTGGCAGTGAAACAGGCAATTCAGACATTCAGACCGTTTCTTCAACAGGGTCATTTGCTGATAAGGACGGACAACACCACAGTTATGTGGTATATCAACAAGCAAGGAGGCACACATTCATACCCTCTATGCCGGATGGCAATGGACCTGTGGAATATGGCCCTGAACCTCAACATTCAGCTCCAGGCCTTATTTGTGCCAGGAAAAGAAAATATATTAGCAGACACATTAAACAGAACTACCACGGATGCCCACGAATGGATGCTGCATCCGGACATCTTCAAAACCATTACAGAGAAATGGGGGCTACCACAAATAGACCTGTTCGCATCCCCACACAACCACCAATTGAGAAAATTCTGCACAAGGACATACCACCCACTTGCTTGGAAGGTGGACTCCCTATCCTTCAGTTGGGAAAACAGCATATGCATTCCCACCTCTTCCTTTGATGCACAAAGTGCTACTGAAGATCAAAGAAGATCACCCAAGGATCATACTGATAGCTCCAGACTGGCCGAGACAGCATTGGTACCCGCTTCTGAGAAGTATGTCTCGGACACACGCATGGCCTCTACCTCTAGTTCCTCTGCTGCTAACACAGAACAACTTCAAGATCCTGCATCCAAACTTGAAAACACTGCAGCTAGCTGCCTGGAATCTTACATGAAACAAAATAACCCAGATTTATCCCAGAGGGTTAAAGACATTCTCCTGGAGGCTCGCAGACCCTCCACAAGGAAGACTTATTCAGCAAAATGGAAGAGATACCTCATTTGGAGTGCAGCAAAAGGAGAAAATGTATCATTGGCTAACATAGCTAACATCCTGGAATATTTAGCAGAACTTTTCCACAATGGCCTGTCTTACTCCTCCATCAAGATTCATGCATCAGCAATTTCAGCAGAATACAACATGGATCCTCCAGTCTTCTCTCATCCTCTACTCAGGCAGTTTCTGAGAGGAATTAAAAATGTAAAGCCTCCAAGGAAGCCACCTCTACCTACATGGGACCTGAACTTTGTGCTGGAAAAGTTAACACTTCCCCTTTTGAACCAGCAGCAACAGCAGAATTACAGTTCTTATCTTGGAAAACTGCTTTCCTGCTTGCAATCACTTCAGCAAGAAGGGTTTCTGAATTACAGGCATTAATGGCAGTACAGCCTTTCCTTATCTTCCATCAGGATAGAGTGTCCTTGAGAACTAACCCTACTTTTATGCCAAAGGTGGTCTCCAGGGTATCATTGAACCAAGCAATCCACCTACCAACATTCTTCCCCGACCCACAGAACAGGGGGGAAAGACTACTGCACACCTTGGATGTACACAGGCAATTGCGCTACTACCTGGACAGAACCAAGAACAATAGAAAAACTGACCAGCTTCTGGTAGCATATGCAGCAGGAATGGAAGGGAAAGCAATTTCAAAACAAACAATCTCAAAATGGATAGGAAATTGCATTAGATTTTGTTACTCCTTTCATGGGAAGACAACTCCAGAAAACATCAGACCTCACTCCACAAGGGCTACAGCCACTACTACAGCTTTCTTACGAGGAGTGGCTACCAAAGACATTTTAGAGGCTGCTACTTGGAGCTCCGTGCATACATTTGCCAAGCATTATAATCTGCCTTTATACTACAGATCCCGAGCAGGTTTTGCAACTGCTGTTTTGCAAGGGATCTTAACTACACCATAATCTTCTTAGTGCCTCCTCCCCCAGTTTGGCTGTGGTATTCTACCCATTTGTTAGGACTGCAGATGCATCCTTGAAAGACATAGTACAGATGTCCTTCATGGATGCATCTGCAGTCATAACAAATGGGTTGTCCTGTCGTCAGGCAGCCCTTCGGTCGGCCGGATTCCAAAGTCTGGGTCGGCTTGCTGATGTCGCACTTCACCCGACGTCATCTCTGCTGGTCTTTGGGTATAAAGGCATCAGCCGACGCCATTTTCCTCAGTCTTTCTTGCCACGTGGCGCCCGAAGCAGAAGCTGTTCGCAAGTGCCGGTCGGTCAGATCCAGAGATTACTACTACCGAATACTACTTCGAAGACTTCTAAAAGCTAAGTACCCGTTGGGGACTCTTTCTTGCCTCAGCCGATGTCAGAAAAAGTCAATAACTGTTTAACTTGTGGGAAACAAATACCTCATAAAGATTTCCACTCTTACTGTTTGCCTTGCTTAGGCCCAGACCACGACGTAGCAGCCTGTTCGGCCTGTGCTTCCTTCAACCGACGCTTAGGCGTCGGTCGGAGTTTGCTGAACAGTTTTTCGGCTCAGATTTTGCGTACATTATGCCGTCGGATCCTCCGACTACCCAAATTGTTAAAACGCAAAGAAAAGACCGACACTCGCGGTCCGGTTTCGGCCGAAACCACGGTTAAGCAAGCCGCGAGTGTCTCGGTTTCGGCCGAAACCGAGAAAACTGGTCAATCTTCAGCCGAATCAGTGACTACTACTGAGGCTCCTGCTACCTTACCTGAATCAGCCTCAGAAATTTTGCCTACAACTGTGGTTCCTACTGATTTATCAGACACCATCCCTTTGGATATCTCTACCCCAGCATGTGGTGCTGCTAGGCCTCCTGCAGCCATGTCTATTAAGGCCTTTGCCAGGGCTAAAGCAGCCAAATCAGCTAAATCAGTGCCTGTTAAACCACCCTCACTCAGGCCCACTTCTAGTTCACAAATGCTTACTCTGGCAGAAGATTTAATATCCTTAATTAGGGGATCCCAATCTCACCCAGACAGGGCCTCTCAGCCCCCAGAAAAGAGACCTAGAGCAGAGCCCCCCGAGCCTGTGTCCTCTGATGATTCTGCGGATGACTCAGACATTACAGACCAGCCAGAGGCTCCTTTTTCAAATTATGAAGATTCAGATGCTGAAGAATCCATTCCAGCTGCCTCTCCGCCAGAGGAATTCTCCTTTGGGGAAACCTTACATGCCATGAGAGAACAATTCCAATGGCAGGGACAAGATTTCTCAGATTCAAGAAAAAGGCTTAGGACTTTTCTGCACTTACCACAACATAGGCCCTTAGCTATACCTCCTGTCCTATCTGTTGTGGACGATGCATTTAATGATGTCTGCACTGCACCTGATTCTTCACCTCCAGCCCCTGCCAAACCAGATAGATTTTACAGGGTGCCAGACACTCATCACCACCTATACAAGGCCCCACTTGCAGAACCCGAAACTATATCCCAGGCGCCTAAGGCAGTAGCCTCGACCACAGCCAAAAACCCTATTCCCTCTGAAAGGGAATCCAGGTTCTTAGAGAGATGGGGAAAAAAGTCTACACCTCTGCTACTCTCTCAGCTAGAGCTTTAAACTGTCAGTTTCACATGATCCAATACCAAGAGTTTATGCTTGATCAGTTAATTAAAAAGCTGTCCTCTGATGAATCTTTAGATAATAAATATGTATTAGAAATGGTGAATAACATCCAACAGGTTAGTAACCATTCTTTAAAATGTGGCTATGATGCACTGGAGGCTTCATTTAGATCAGCCATGACTGGCACAGTGATAAGAAGGCATGCATGGTTGAAAGAACAGGTCTTACCGGATCATGTTAAAGCTAAGCTATTGGATGCTCCTATGGATAAGGCCAGTCAATTTGGGGAACCTGCCCAGCAGGTAATGAAGAAAATGGAAGAGAAGGCAAAATCTGTACAAGCAGTTAAAGAATTCCTACAGGTTCAGCCCCCAAGGTTTAGCAGGAACTGGCCTGCCAAAAATTGGTCCTTTCCTGACTCCACAAGATCACAAAGGGGCAGGAACAGACGCTCTAGGGGCAGAAATCAATCCAGAGGAGGTGCCTACAGAGGACGACAGTGGCAAGGCAATAACCGAGGCACAGACACAACCACTGCCACTGCAACAGGACAATCACAGTGACTTGGCTCTGACTCCGCCTACCAGGGAGCAATTAGCAGCACCATTAGGCGGAAAGTTAGCCTTATTCTCGAAAAATTGGCACTATATCACAAAAGACAAGTGGATTTTGCAAACCACAGACCAAGGCTACCGGTTCCACTTCCACACTTTACCAGTAAAAAGAGGAATGCCAAACCTGCCCCCAAATAAAAAAATAGAAGCCCTGCACCAGATAGCGGAATTAATAAAAATGAGAGCTGTGGAAAGAGTACCAATAACAGAACAGGGCAAAGGATTCTACTCCAGACTCTTCCTAGTACCAAGAAAAACTGGAGACCTATTCTCGACCTGTCCATCTTAAACACATACATCATTGTCCCAAAATTCAAAATGCTGACCCTCCAGCAACTTCTTCCCATGCTGGGCAAGGAGTGTTGGCTGGTAACTCTAGATCTCAAGGAGGCATACCTGCACGTCCCCATTCAACCAAATTGCAGAAGATACCTCAGATTTCTTGCAGGATCAGAGCATTATCAATTCTCAGCATTGCCCTTTGGCTTATCTACTGCGCCCAGAGTATTCACAAAATGCCTGGCATCAGTAATCGCTCACTGCAGAGTCAAGGGAATCCAAATTTATCCATACCTGGACGACTGCCTGTTACAAGCGGACAACAAAAGCAAGCTGACAACAGATTTACAAAGGGTCATTTACTTGCTACAAGCCCTGGGATACACAGTCAATTTACAAAAGTCAAGGCTGATACCATCCCAGACAAGAACCTTCTTGGGCGCGGAATTGGACACAGTAAAACAGATGGCATTCCTAACTGCAGAAAAACAAAAAGAGCTCCCTCTTTACTTTTTGGCATTAACAAAGCAGAACAAACTAACAGCAAGAAAAGTTCTGCAGTTCTTGGGCTTCATGGCATCATGCGTAATCTTGGTCCCACATGCCAGACTGCATATGAGAAAGTTACAGTGGTACCTAAAGAATTTATGGTCTCAACACAGGCACAGCTTAGAAACAGAAATACCACTAATCCCATGCTTAAAACAGGAGTTCCTATGGTGGGCTCGGGCATGCCAGTCAAATCCAGGCTTACCCTTCCACAACTTTCGAGCAAACCAAACCATCACAACGGACGCCTCAGACCTAGGATGGGGGGCACACATGCTGGACAAATGCGTACAAGGGCTGTGGACTCAGGACCAGCTGCACCTGCACATAAACCAAAAGAAATGCTGGCAGTAAAACTGGCAATCCTAAAATTCAGACCATTCCTCAAAGAAGGCCATTTGATGATAAGGACAGACAACACCACAGTCATGTGGTACATCAACAAACAGGGAGGCACTCATTCTTACCCCTATGCAGAATGACTTTGGACCTTTGGAATCTGGCTCTCAGCTACAACATCCAGTTACAGGCAATATTTGTACCGGAAAAGAGAACACCCTAGCAGACATTTTAAGCAGAACCACCTCGGATGCTCACGAATGGATGCTACACCCAGACATCTTCAAGGCCATCACAAAGAAATGGGGAATGCCACAAATAGATCTATTCGCTTCCCCACAAAATCACCAGCTCAAAAAATTCTGCACAAGGACATTCCACCCACTTGCATGGAAGGTGGACTCTATCCTTCAGCTGGAAAGGCCTGACAGCATATGCATTTCCACCTCTTCCCTTGATGCACAAGGTACTACTGAAAATCAAAGAGGAACGTCCAAGGATAATTCTGATAGCTCCGAACTGGCCAAGACAACACTGGTACCCATTGCTGAGGAGCATGTCTCGAGAAAATGTGGTCAATACCCTGATGCCTCTGATGTTAACTCAGAACAACTACAACATCATACATCCAAACCTAAAACCTTGCAACTGACTGCCTGGAACATCACATAGCAGTGACTAACCCAGACCTTTCACAAAGGGTTAAAGACATTATCCTTGAAGCCCGCAGACCTTCAACAAGAAGGAACTATGCAGGGAAATGGAAAAGGTTCGTCATTTGGAGTACTGAAAGAGGAAAAGATGTGTCGAACATAGATATTGCTAACATTCTGGAGTACTTGGCAGAGCTTCTACATACAGGCCTGTCCTATTCTTCCATCAAGATACATGCATCAGCTATTTCAGCAGAATACAGCTTTGATCCTCCTGTCTTTTCACATCCTCTACTCAGGCAGTTCCTCAGAGGGATCAAGAATGTAAAACCTCCTAGGAAACCACCATTACCAGCATGGGACTTGAATTTTGTACTGGAAAAGTTGACACTCCCTCCGTTTGAACCAGCAGCAACAGCAGATGTACAACACCTGTCATGGAAAACTGCTTTCCTACTGGCTATTACTTCAGCAAGGAGGGTTTCGGAACTACAGGCCTTAATGGCAGTGCAACCCTTCCTAATCTTCCATCAAGATAGGGTGTCCATGAGAACTAATCCTACATTTATGCCTAAGGTGGTATCCAGAGTGTCTTTAAACCAGGCAATCCACCTACCTACCTTCTTTCCCAATCCACAAAACAGAGGTGAAAGAATAATGCATACCTTGGATGTACATAGACAGATGTCCTTCATGGATGCATCTGCAGTCATAACAAGTGGGTTGTCCTGTCGTCAGGCAGCCCTGCAGTCGGCCGGATTCCAAAGTCCGGGTCCGGCTTCGGCTGATGTCGCACTCCACCCGACGTCATCTCTGTTGGTCTTCGGGTATAAAAGCATCAGCCGACGCCATTTTCCTGAGTCTTTCTTGCGGCGCCAGCAGAAGCTGTTCGCAAGTGCCGGTCGGTCGGATCCAGAGATTACTTCTACCGAATACTACTTCGAAGACTTCTAAAGCTAAGTACCCCGTTGGGGACTCTTTCTTGCCTCAGCCGATGTCAGAAAAAGTTAACAATTGTTTAACCTGTGGGAAACAACCTCATAAAGATTTCCACTCTTACTGTCTGCCTTGTTTAGGCCCAGCCCACGACGTAGCAGCCTGTTCGGCCTGTGCCTCTTTCAACCGACAAACGCTTAGGCGTCGGTCGGAGTTTGCAGAACAGTTTTTCGGTACTGATTTTGCGTACATTATGCCGTCGGATCCTCCGACTACCCAATCTACCAAAAAACACAAAGATAAAGACCGACACTCGCGGTCCGCGGTTTCGGCCGAAACCACGGTAAAGCAAACCGCGAGTGTCTCGGTTTCGGCCGAAACCGAGAAAACTGATCAAAGTACAGCTGAACCTATTCTTACAACTGAGGCCCCTGCTACAACTCTTGAATCGACCTCAGAAATTGTACCCACTACGGTGGTTGACTTATCAGACACCATCCCCTTGGATGTCTCTACCCCAGCACGTGGTGCTGCTAGGCCTCCAGCAGCCATGTCCATTAAGGCCTTCGCCAGGGCTAAAGCAGCCAAGACTACTAAATCAGTGCCTGTTAAACCCCCACATCCAGGCCCTCTTCTAGTTCTCAAATGCTTTCTTTGGCAGAAGATTTAATTTCTTTAATTAGAGGATCTCAATCTCACCCAGACAGGGCCTCTCAGCCCCCAGAGAAGAGACCTAGGGCAGAGCCCCCTGAACCAGTGTCTTCTGATGATTCTGCTGATGAATCAGACATAACTGACCAGCCAGAGGCTCCCTTCTCCAATTTTGAAGATTCTGATGCTGAAGAATCCATTCCAGCTGCTTCCCCACCAGAAGAATTCTCCTTTGGGGAAACCTTGCATGCCATGCGAGAACAGTTCCAATGGCAGCAACAGGATTTTTCAGACTCCAGAAAAGACTTAGGACCTTTCTGCACCTCCCACAGCACAGGCCCTTGGCTATACCTCCTGTTCTCTCTGTGGTGGATGATGCTTTCAATGATGTTTGCTCCTCCAGACTCTTTACCCCAGCCCCTGCCAAACCAGACAGATTTTACAGGGTGCCAGATACTCATCACCACCTTTACAAGGCCCCTCTTGCAGACCCAGAAACTATATCCCAGGGTCCCAAGGCAGTAGCAGCGACCACAGCTAAAACCCTATTCCTTCTGAAAGGGAAGCAAGGTCATTAGACAGATGGGGTAAAAGGTCTACACTTCAGCTACTCTCTCAGCTAGAGCTTTAAACTGTCAGTTTCACATGATACAATACCAAGAGTTTATGCTTGATCAGTTAACTAAAAACTAACCACTGATGAATCTCTTGATAAGAAATATGTATTAGAGATGGTAAATAACATACAACAAGTTAGCAACCATTCCTTAAAATGTGGCTATGATGCACTGGAGGCTTCATTTAGATCAGCCATGACAGGCACAGTGATAAGAAGGCATGCATGGCTAAAGGAACAAGCTTTACGGATCGTGTTAAAGCTAAGTTGCTAGATGCTCCTATGGACAAGACAAGTTTGTTTGGTACACCTGCCCAGCAGGTTATGAAGAAAATGGAAGAAAAGGCAAAATCTGTTCAAACTGTCAAAGATTTCTTGCAGGTTCAACCCCAAGGTTTAGCAGGAACTGGCCTGCCAAAATTGGTCCTTTCCTGACTCCACAAAATTTCAAAGGGGCAGGAATAGTCGTTCCAGAGGCATAAACCAATCCAGAGGAGGGGCCTACAGAGGACGACAGTGGCAAGGTAACAACAGAGGCACAGACACAGCCACTGCCACTACATCAGCACAACCACAGTGACTTAATCCTAACTCCGCCTACCAGGGAACAAATAGCAGCTCCTCTAGGCGGAAAGTTAACCTTATTTTCAAAGAACTGGCACTACATAACAAAAGACAAGTGGATTTTACAAACCATAGATCAAGGTTACCGGTTTCACTTCCACACTCTACCAGTCAAAAGAGGAATGCCAAATCTACCTCCAAATCAAAAAACAATGGCTCTACGCCAGATAATGGAGTTAGCAAACATGAGAGCTGTGGAAAGAGTGCCAACAGCAGAACAAGGAAAGGGGTTCTATTCCAGACTATTCCTAGTTCCAAGAAAGGAAAAAAGTTGGAGACCAATTCTCGACCTGTCCACCTTAAATACATACATCATTGTCCCAAAATTCAAAATGCTGACCCTACAGCAACTTCTTCCCATGCTGGGCAAGGAGTCTTGGCTGGTAATCTAGATCTCAAGGAGGCATACCTGCACGTCCCCATTCGACCAATCTGCAGAAGATACCTCAGATTTCATGCAGGATCAGAGCACTATCAATTCTCAGCATTGCCCTTTGGCTTATCTACTGCGCCCAGAGTATTCACAAAATGCCTGGCATCAGTAATCGCCCATTGCAGACTACAGGGAATTCAAATTTACCCATACCTGGACGACTGCCTACTACAAGGGGACAACAAAAGCAAGCTGACAACAGATTTACAAAGGGTCATTTACTTGCTACAAGGACTGGGATACACAGTCAATTTACAAAAGTCAAGGCTGATACCATCCCAAACAAGGACATTCTTGGCTGGAATTGGACACAGTACATCAAATGGCATTCCTGACTACAGAAAAACAAAAAGAACTTCCTCTTTACTTCTTGGCACTAACAAAACTGAACAAGTTAACAGCAAGAAAAGTTCTGCAAGCCTTGGGCTTCATGGCATCATGCATAATCTTGGTCCCATTTGCCAGACTACATATGAGGAAACTACAGTGGTACCTAAAGAATTTATGGTCCCAACACAGACACAGTCTAGAAACAGAAATCCCACTAATTCCATGCTTAAAACAGGAGTTCCTATGGTGGGCTCAGGCATGCCAGTCAAACCCAGGCCTACCCTTTCGCAGATGTCAACCAAGCCAGACCATCACAACAGACGCTTCAGACCTAGGATGGGAGGCCCACATGCTGGACAAATGCGTGCAAGGATTGTGGACACAGGATCAACTTCACCTACACATCAATCTAAAAGAAATGTTGGCAGTAAAACTGGCAATCCAAAAGTTCAAACCATTCCTCAAAGAGGGCCAGTTGATGATAAGGACAGACAACACCACAGTCATGTGGTACATCAACAAACAGGGAGGCACTCATTCATACCCCGTATGCAGAATGACCTTGGAGCTGTGGACCCTGGCACTCAGCTACAACATTCAGTTACAGGCAATATTTGTACCGGGGAAAGACAATACTCTAGCAGACATATTAAGCAGAACCACTTCGGATGCCCACGAATGGACATCTTCAAGACCATCTCAAAGAAATGGGGAATGCCACAGATAGACCTATTCGCATCACCTCTCAATCACCAGCTCAAAAAATTCTGCACAAGGACATTCCACCCACTAGCATGGAAAGTGGACTCACTCTCCTTCAACTGGAAAGGCCTAACAGCATATGCATTCCCACCTCTTCCTTTGATACACAAGGTACTACTAAAAATCAAGGAAGAACGTCCAAGGATAATCCTGATAGCTCCAAACTGGCCAAGACAACACTGGTACCCACTACTGAAGAGCATGTCTCGAACAATATGTGGCCAATACCCTGATGCCTTTGATGTTAACTCAGAACAACTACAGCATCATACATCCAAACCTAAAACGCTGCAACTGACTGCATGGAACATCACATAGCAGCAGCTAATCCAGAACTTTCCCAAAGAGTTAAAGACATTATTCTTGAAGCACAGACCTTCAACAAGAAGGAACTATGCTGGAAAATGGAAAAGGTTTGTCATTTGGAGTACGGAAAGAGGAAAAGATGTGTCAAACATAGATATGCCTAACATTCTGGAGTATCTGGCGAACTTCTTCATTCAGGCCTGTCCTACTCCTCCATCAAGATACATGCATCAGCTATTTCAGCAGAATACAGCTTTGATCCACCTGTTTTTCGCACCCTTTGCTCAGGCAGTTCCTCAGAGGAATCAAGAATGTAAAACCTCCAAGGAAACCACCATTACCAGCTTGGGATTTAAACTTTGTGCTAGAAAAGTTGACACTATCACCCTTTGAACCAGCAGCAACAGCAGACCTACAACACCTGTCATGGAAAACTGCTTTCCTACTGGCAATTACTTCAGCAAGGAGGGTTTCAGAACTACAGGCCTTAATGGCAGTGCAACCCTTCCTAATCTTCCACCAAGATAGAGTGTCCATGAGGACTAATCCTACATTTATGCCCAAGGTGGTATCCAGAGTATCTTTAAACCAGGCAATCCACCTACCTACCTTCTTTCCCAACCCACAAAACAGAGGGAAAGAATACTGCATACCTTGGATGTACATAGACAGCTACGCTACTACTTGGACAGAACAAAAATAGCAGAAAGACTGACCAACTTTTGTAGCCTATGCAACAGGAAGGGAAGGAAAAGCTATTTCCAAACAGACAATCTCCAAATGGATAGGAAATTGCATACGATACTGTTACTCCTTCCATGGAAAACCAATTCCACAGAACATAAGACCTCATTCTACAAGGGCAACAGCCACTACCACAGCCTTCTTACGAGGAGTGGCAACCAAAGATATTATTGAGGCGGCTACTTGGACCTCCGTGCATACATTTGCCAAGCATTATAATTTGCCTCTATATTCCAGATCCCGAGCAGGATTTGCCACTGCTGTACTGCAAGGGATCCTAAACACACCATAATCTACTTTTATCCTCCTCCCCTAGTTAGCTATGGTATTCTACCCACTTGTTATGACTGCAGATGCATCCACGAAGGACATAGTACAGTTTTGTACCTACCATAAATGTAGATGTCCGAACTGGATAGCATCTGCAGTCAGGATTACCCTGCCGCCTTCCGCTCTGTGGTACTCCTAGGGTGTTTACCCTCCTAATAGCTAGCTGTTGGGGAGTCTTTATGGTGTATTTGTTTGTATATATGTACATATATGCTTATTTTTGTGTTTACCTCTATCTATTTGGAAACATTGGCATCTATCCAAATTTTAGCCTGCAAGAGGGCTACTGGCATCTGGGGCAAGAAACACTGAGGAAAATGGCGTCGGCTGATGCTTTTATACCCGAAGACCAACAGAGATGACGTCGGGTGGAGTGCGACATCAGCCGAAGCCGGACCCGGACTTTGGAATCCGGCCGACTGCAGGGCTGCCTGACGGCAGGACAACCCACTTGTTATGACTGCAGATGCTATCCAGTTCGGACATCTACATTTATGGTAGGTACAAAACTGTACTTTACGCTACTACCTGGACAGAACCAAAGGTAACAGAAAAACTGACCAGCTCTTTGTAGCCTATGCAACAGGAAGGGAAGGAAAAGCAATTTCCAAACAGACAATCTCCAAATGGATAGGAAATTGCATAAGATTCTGTTACTCCTACCATGGAAAACCAATTCCACAGAACATAAGACCTCATTCTACAAGGGCTACAGCCACTACCACAGCTTTCTTAAGAGGAGTGGCAACCAAGGACATTATTGAGGCGGCTACTTGGACCTCCGTGCATACATTTGCCAAGTATTATAATTTACCTCTATATTCTAGATCCCGAGCAGGGTTTGCCACTGCTGTACTGCAAGGGATCCTGACTACACCATAATTTTTATTCCTCCTCCCCTAGTTTGGCTATGGTATTCTACCCATTTGTTATGACTGCAGATGCATCCATGAAGGACATAGTACAGTTTTGTACCTACCATAAATGTAGATGTCCGAACTGGATAGCATCTGCAGTCAGGATTACCCTCCCTCCTTCCCCTCTGTGGTACTCCTAGGGTATCTTCCCTCCTAATAGCTAGCTGGGGGGGGGGGGTCTCTTATGGTGTATTTGTTTGTATATATGTACATACATGTTTATTTTTTGTGTTTGCCTTCTACTATTTTGGAAACATTGGCTTTTATCCAAAATTTAGCTTTCCAAGAGGGCAATTGGCATCTGGGGCAAGAAACACTGAGGAAAACGGCGTTGGCTGATGCCTTTATACCCGAAGACCAGCAGAGATGACGTCGGGTGAAGTGCGACATCAGCGGCCGACCCAGACTTTGGAATCCGGCCGACCGAAGGGCTGCCTGACGACAGGACAACCCATTTGTTATGACTGCAGATGCTATCCAGTTCGGCCATCTACATTTATGGTAGGTACAAAACTGTACTTTTTGTACCTACCATAAATGTAGATGTCCGAGAGGTATGCATCTGCAGTCAGGATTACCCACCCTCCTCTGTGGTACTCCTAGGGTATTTGCCCATCTTGTAGCTAGCTGGGGGAATCTATTATGGTGTATTTGTTTGTATATATGTACATACATGCTTATTTTTTGTTTGCTCTCTACTGTTTGGAATCATTTGCATTTACCCAAATTTAGCCTTCCTAGAGGGCACCTGGCATCTGGGGCAAGAAACACTGAGGAAAATGGCGTCGGCTGATTCCTTTATACCCAATTGACAGCTGCAGTGACGTCGGGTGAAGTGCGACATCAGCCGAGGCCAGACCCAGACTTTGGAATCCGGCCGACCGAAGGGCTGCCTGAGGCAGGACAACCCATTTGTTAGGACTGCAGATGCATACCTCTCGGACATCTACATTTATGGTAGGTACAAAACTGTACTTTTTGGGTCCTGCGTCGGTTTCTGTCTCCTCTTCTGTGACGTCAGGTCGTCAGGGGAATAAAACATGCAGCCGATGCCATTTTACCCAGTCTTTCTTGCCGCACGGTGCCCAAAGCAGAAACAGTTCGCAAGTGCCGGTTGGCCCTGAAATTTTCGTTTTCGAGTTTCAGAACCTAAGTCTTCAAACTAAAGCTAAGTACCCCATTGGGGAAACTTTTTCTTGTTCCTTACCGATGTCAGTAAAAGTTAATAATTGTATTACTTGTGGGAAGCAAATACCTCATAAGGATTTTCATTTGTACTGTATTCCTTGCCTAGGCCCTGACCACAACGTGCCTTTCTGTCGGTTTTGTGCTAAATTTAACCAACGCACTATTAAGCGTCGGTATATTTTTGCTTCTAATTACTGTGGGTCTAGATTTAACTATCCTGAAATGTCGTCGGTTAGCAATACGACTACCGGAATTCACAGAAAATGCAAAGAAAAAGACAGAGACAGACCGTCAAGGTCCAAAACCGACGACAAAGCTTCTCCTAAGCCAGTCGCCGGTACTCAGTGTGGTGCTTTCGCAGCCCCTGATGCCTGCTACTTTTGAGTCGCAGGCCTCTACCAAGACCCATTCGGATTCTGGTATGCCTTGAGATTCTTCAAGTATTGAACCCACGGATGTCTCTCCTTTGGATGGGTCCAGAGCCGCTGAGCAGGCAGAGGCTTCTTAGGGTGTTTTCAGGCCTAAAGATTTGTATATTAAACCGACGCCATCATCAAAAACAAGGCCAAAACCAACTTCTTTGTTTAAAAAACCGAAGCATGAGCCACGTGCTCAGGCCCCTATGCCTAAAAAACAAATGATCAAAATGGCTGAGGATTTAATTATGTTGATCAGGGGTTCCCAACCCCCTCCTGCTAAGAGGCCTAGGCAAGGCACTGATTATGAATCTTCAGATCAGGTTTCCATTTCTTCTAATTCCTCTTCTGATCAGGAATTTTCTATTCCCTCTTCTGAGGACTTTGATGCAGAAGAATCCATCCCTTCTGCTTCTCCTCCTGAGGATTTTTCTTTTGGAGAGACTTTGCATACCTTAAGGGAACATTTTCATTGGAAGAGTCAGGATTTTTCAGAATTCAAAAAGAGGCTTAGGGATTTTCTTCTTCTTCCTCAGCATAGGCCTTTGGTTATGCCTCCTGTTTTAGACATTGTTGATGATGTTTTCTCAGAATCCAGTATGGCTCCTGATTCCCTGCCTTCGGCTCCTAGTAAGCCAGACAAATATTACAGGGTTCCTGACTCCCACA
Source organism: Protopterus annectens (assembly GCF_019279795.1). Classification (NCBI taxonomy): domain Eukaryota; kingdom Metazoa; phylum Chordata; order Ceratodontiformes; family Protopteridae; genus Protopterus; species Protopterus annectens. The sequence goes on from NC_056745.1 coordinate 1,443,396,905, forward strand.
ATTTTCTTTTCAAAAATCCTACTGCTGATCCTGAAACAATTTCTCAGGGTCCCAATGGTGTTAAGGCTACTACTGCTAAAAATCCTACCCCTTCTGATAGAGACTCCAGGGCACTGGATAGAATGGGTAAGAAGGTTTATACATCTACAACCCTGGCAGTCAGGGCTTTAAACTGTCAATTTCATATGCTTAAATATCAACAGCATGTCATGGGCTTACTGAAACAGAAAATGATGTTGATTACTGATTGTGTAGAAAATAAAGAGCTACATGATTTATTGCATTCAGCTGAACAAGTTGGAAAGCATACTTTGCAATGTGGTTTTGATTCCTTGGAGGCCTCTTGCAGGGCCGCTGTAACTGTATCCGTGATAAGAAGGCATGCTTGGCTCAAGGAGCAAAATCTGCCTGATCATGTTAAAGCTAAATTGCTGGATGCTCCTTTACGGCAGGACAGTCTGTTTGGTAGTAAGGCAGAAGAAGTTTTGAAAAAGATGGAAGACAAAGCTAAATCTATGCAAACTGTAAAATATTTCTTGCAAGTGCAGCCACCCAGGTTCAGTAGGCACTGGCCTATTAAGAATTGGTCCTTTCCAGTACCCAACAGAGCCGCTCAGGTCAAAACCAGACATTCCAAGGGCTCCAGGTTTCAGTCACAAGGATCTTGCAGGACAAAACAGTGGGGTGCCTCCACCTCCAAATCAGGAAGTAACAAAGCACCACCTTACGGTAAAACAATCTCAATTACTTTCCTCTGCCATTTCCAAGCACTTATCTTTTGGCAGCCCCTTTGGGGGGAAAATTAGCACTTCATGCTCAAAATTGACATCTAATTACCCAGGGCAAGTGAGTCTTAAATATAGTATCCCAGGGATACAAATTTCATTTCCACACATTGCCAACTTCAAATGGCTCGCCAGATCTGCCTCCAAATCAGTGGGCAGAGGCCCAGAAAAAAGTCATGTCCCTCATGGATATGGGAGCTATTCAACCAGTACCAGAAAAGGAAAAAGGACAAGGTTTTTATTCAAGACTTTTCCTGGTACCCAGAAAATACAAATCATGGCGTTGAATTCTGGACTTATCCATTCTAAATACTTTCCTGGACATTCCAAAATTCAAGATGCTGACTCTACAACAGCTACTGCCTATGCTAGGCAAGAATGCCTGGTTGGTAACTCTAGGCTTAAAAGAGGCATACCTGCATATCCCAATCAGGGAATCTTGCAGAAGATACCTCCGCTTCAAAGCAGGCTATTGGCATTACCATTTCTCTGCACTGCCCTTTGGCTTACCTACTGTGCCCAGGGTCTTTACAAAGTGCCTGGCACCAGTAATTGCATTCTGCAGACAAAGAAGCATACAAATGTATCCTTATCTGGACGACTGTCTCATTCAGGCAGAGGACAAGGACACTCTTCAACATCTGACGTTTGTAAAAAGGCTTCTAACATGCCTAGGGTACACAATAAACGAAAAGAAATCACAACTTGTACCCTCTCAAATAATTACATTCCTGGGTGCAAGCTTGAATACAACTGCCCAGGTGGCTTACCTCACGCCAGACAAACAAGTTCAATTGATAACATACTTCAAACAAGTGGCCACAAAAACCCAGCTATCTGCGAGACAGATTCTGCAGGCTGTGGGGTTCATGACATCCTGCATTCTACTAATTCCATATGCAAGACTGCATATGAGGAAACTTCAATTTTACCTAAAAAGCTTATGGAGTCAACATTGTCACAGCCTGGAAACAATGATTCCTCTCATTCCTTGCCTGCAACAGGAGTTCCTTTGGTGGGCAGAGGCCTGTCACCAAAACAAGGGACTGTCATTCATTCTACCTGCTGCCACCCAAACCCTGACTATAGATGCATCAGACTATGCTTGGTGGGCCCATCTGGCAGAGAGATGCATTCAGGACGAATGTAGCCCAAATCAGATGCACCTACATATCAACCAGAAAGAAATGCTAGCTGTACAGAATGCTCTGACAGCCTTCAAGGACTTCCTTCATTCAGGACAACTACTGATGAAGACAGACAACACCACAGTTATGTGTCACATAAACAAGCAGGGGGGGGATACCCACTCCTACCCCCTTTGCAGACTAGCCTTGGCCTTGAGGAACACAGCTTTGACTTACCAAATACATCTACAGGCTCAACATCTACAGGCTCAATTCCTGCCAGGAAAGCAAAATACTCTGGCAGATGACCTAAGCAGAAATCTTATGGACCCACATGAATGGAAACTGGATCCACAAATCTTCAGTATGTTGACACGAAAATGGGGGAGCCCAGACATAGATCTTTTTGCCTCTCCCCAGAACTACCAGTTAGACAAGTTCTGCACAAGAATTCATCGCAAAAAAAGCTTGGAAAGTGGATGCTGTATCCTTCAGCTGGAAAAACCTATCAGTCTATGCCTTTCCCCCTCTGCCTCTGCTCTCCAAGGTTTTACTAAAAGTCAGACAAGGAAAACCAAAAATGATTCTGATTGCTCCAGATTGGCCTCACCAACACTGGTATCCACTTTTAAGGAATATGTCACACCTTCCTCCATGGTACTTGCCTCAGACACCTCATCTATTGTCTCAGCAGGACTATCAAATTCTGCACACACTGCTCCAAACTCTGAATCTTGCAGCATGGCTAATCAACTAATTTCATCAATCACATCTCTCAGTAAACCTGTGATGGATGTCATTTTGGGGTCTAGAAGGGCTAGTACTAGAAAATATTATGCTGATAAATGGAAGAGATTCTGTGCCTGGAACCAAGCACAAGGAATAAACACAGCAATGCCAAATATTCCTCAGATTCTACAATATTTAACTGAGATGCTTCACAAGGGCCTATCTTTTTTTTCTATACAAATCCATGCCTCTGCCATCTCGGCTCATTACAACACAGAGCCTCCTCTCTTTTCTCATCCCCTGCTAAAGCAGTACCTCAGAGGAGCCAAAAATTTGAGACCCCCCCCCCCCCGGTGAGCACCAACTCCTGCATGGGACCTCAATTTTGTGCTGTAAAAACTCAGCCTATCTCCTTTTGAACCAGCTGCTACTGCAGACATAAAATTTCTTTCCTGGAAGACAGCCTTTCTTTTAGCAGTCACTTCAGCTAGAAGGATTTCATAGCTACAGGCTCTCATGGCAGTGGAGCCTTTCATTATCTTTTATCCGGGCAGGGTGGCCCTCAGGACCAGACCTTCTTTTATGCCTAAGATGGTATCCAGTGTGGTTCTTCACCAGACCATTCATCTGCCAACTTTTTTCCCAAATCCACAGAACAAGGGGGAGCAGATTCTGCATTCATTGGATGTACACAGACAACTAAGATTCTACTTAAACAGGACAGAATCTCTAAGAAAGTCTGAGCAACTACTGGTGGCATTTGCTGCAGGGACAGAGGGGAAGGCAATCTCAAAGCAGACTGTTTCAAAATGGATAAGCCATTGTATTCGTTTCTGCTACATGCATCAATCTAATTCCATCAGGGCTGCATCTACTTCGGCAGCTTTTTTCAGAGGGGTTCCTACCAGAGACATTCTAGAAGCTGCTACTTGGTGCTCAGTTCATACGTTCACAAAACGTTACCATTTACCTCTCTTCTCTAAACCCAGGGCAGGTTTTGCCACTGCTGTCCTGCAGGGCCTTATAGCTGCTCCTAATGCTATATAATTCCATCCTCCTATCCATAGCTTTGGGATTCTACCCAAATGTAATGACTGCAACAGTGAAACACGAAGAACATAGTAAAGTTGTGTACACTTACCATAAATGTAGATGTTCAAGTGTATTCACTGTTGCAGTCCGGGTTACCCACCCGCCAGCCCCCTTTCTTCTCTATTATTGTACCTCTTCTTTCCTTCACTATGCTCAAAAGCCTTTTTGGTGTATTTGCTTTTTAGTTGGAGGTACATTTTTTTGTGTTCTAAATTACATGTATATATATATATATTTTTTTTTTTTTTTTTTTTTTTCTTCCTCTCCCCATTTGGGGGCACCTGACATCTGGGGCTAGAAAAACTGATTAAAATGGCATCAGCTGCATGTTTTATACCCCTGACGTCATGGAAGAGGGGACAGCAACCGACGCAGGACCCAAGACTTTGTTATTCAGGCTGACTGAGGGCAACCTGCCAGCAGATAACCCAAATGTAATGACTGCAACAGTGAATACACTCGAACATCTACATTTATGGTAAGTGTACACAACTGTACTTTCCTATGAGAAGTGCGACTGTGGCTTGTTCTTATGAGAAGTGCGACTGTGGCTTGTTCCTATGAGAAGTGCAACTGTGGCTTGTTCCTAGGAGAAGTGTGACTGTGGCTTGTTCCTAGGAGGAGTGCGATTGTGGCTTGTTCTTAGGAGGAGTGCTACTGTGGCTTCTTCCTAGGAGAAGTGCGTCTGTGGCTTCTTCCTAGGAGGAGTGCGACTGTGGCTTGTTCCTAGGCGAAGTGCGTCTGTGGCTTGTTCCTGGGCGAAGTGCGTCTGTGGCTTGTTCCTAGGCAAAGTGCGTCTGTGGCTTGTTCCTAGGCGAAGTGCGTCTGAGGCTTGTTCCTAGGCGAAGTGCGTCTGTGGCTTGTTCCTAGGCGAAGTGCGTCTGTGACTTGTTCCTAGGCGAAGTGCGTCTGTGGCTTGTTCCTAGGCGAAGTGCGTCTGTGGCTTGTTCCTAGGAGAGAAGTGCGACTGTGGCTTGTTCCTAGGAGAAGTGCAACTGTAGCTTGTTCCTATGAGAAGTGAGACTGTGGCAAATCATCTGCACTAGCAGTCATAACGAGTGTCTGTCGGAGTCTTGTGACACTTGTGTCAGGTTTAAGGAAACTAGTCTAAGGAGATGATAGAAGCAGCTTTGTGCCTTTTTCTTAGAATTACAAGTTCAGGAGGAGCATTTCCTTGTTGCTTCATACAGGCAGAGGGGATCTCCATCCTGTCCTCAGCTTCTCTCCTCCTAGTAATCCAGAGAAATATGGTTCATATAGAGCCGTTTGGTCTTTTAAAAAGCTTTTCTTTGTTATTTTGAATGAGCCAGTTAAGCATTCTTTAAAGCTAAACCTACTAAATTGGTAGGATCAGCGCAATGCCTTCTGTAGGTGCAGGTTTTTGGAAACCACTGTGATAGCAGATTTCCCCTACTTCTCATTGTTCAGGAGTGGAGTTAAGTTTGAGAGCATTAATGGTCTTTTTACCTGCATACTCCATACATACTTCAGCTCAAGGAGCTGCCTCCTGTCCCCTTAATTCTGGAGGTCTCCTCTTCCTGCTATTGATTTTGCTGAACTTGTCAAGGCCATTGTAGAGTTTTGAGGCAGGCAGGTAATTTATTGGTCCATGTCTTGCTTTGAATTTACAGTTAAAAGTGAGTAAAGGGCTGTTTTTGCATCTGAGTTGTAAAAGGGATGGGAGACAGGTGTGACAGTGAGAATATGTGCTGGAGAAAATAAAGTGTTTGAAATTGTTTATTAAGTGCTTCTTTTGGCCATTGCCCAGATAAACGAGTTAGATTTTTGTGGCATTTCTACTAGGAGATTAAGAAGAGTATGCAATAGTATTGTGTGTGTGTGTGTGTGTGTTATATATCTATATATATATATATATATCTATATATATATATATATATATATATATATCTATATATATATATATATATATATAGCTATCTATCTATATCTTTATCTATATATATATATATATATATATATATATACACACACACATACACACACACATGCATATAAAATGAGTTATAGTGATGGTTTTCAGAATACATTTCCCCCATTAAATATCTAAAGCACTAAACATTTATTTATTTAACATTTGTTAACCAGGAAAGTCTGACTTAGAACGAAGCCAGTTTTCAGCGGAGGCCCGGGGAGAAATGCTCCAGACGCATGTCTTTGTAATGTGGGAGGAAACTTGTGCACCCGGAGGAGACCCACACGAATGCAGGGAGGACATGCAGACTCCACACAGAAGGCACCCCAGCTGAGAATCGAACCAGGGTACTTCTTGCTGTGAGGTGACAGCGCTACCGCTGCACCACTGCGCTGCCCAGACACGTGATGCATTTATAATGTATTATTTATAAAATATGCATTTGAATATAACAATGCATACTGTCAATTTGACTATGAGATGAACTTATGATACTTATAAATAAATTTATAACAAAAAGCTTTTTTCAGCAATTGTCTGCTATATAGTAGTAAAAAAGTGCAATGCATTTATAAAAATTGTAATGAATTTTTACTTATAATCATTTAATAGTTCAGCCGTAGCTTCATTTACTTAGCATTCACTAGTGGGTCTTTACGTGGGTGGCAATATCACCACAGTGCACAATGTACGTGAGGCATCATGGTACGATGTAGCATGATCCCCCTAAACATAAAGTGAGGCCCATTGTAAAATATCACTGCACATTCTCTGTAGTCAGCAGTTCAGTGGGGCAGGTGACATTTAACACTGCAGAAGGAGCTGCCAGGCTGGCCAGATGTGACATAGCTGTGTCCCACCACTCCTGCTAGTGAGGACAATGAACCCACAGCTCATTGCCAAAAGAGCCATCAAGAGGGTTTATCACACCAGTAAGGATGCAAGTATGCCACAAGCTACTAACATACTACCACTTGTAGCAGACCCTTTGCAGGGATGTTTAAATGCAAGTCTGCTGTGTTTAACTTTACTAATGTTTATGAACACTTAAAGACGTAATTAATAGATCATTTCTGTTTTCTTGCTGGTACAATATTCAGCATGTGAGATTTATGGAAATTTGGTCTGGGTTTAAAATGTACTGTAGTTTGCCAAGCACAATTCAGTAGACGTACTTTAAATTTTGTCAAGTTTATGTTACAAGTTAATATTCTGTTTGAGTTGTTACTGTTGAAAAAGAGGCTAATATACTTTAATCCGAGTTAATTACATAAAGTTGAAGCCTACCGAAGGACACTTTTATACATAGTGTGTAGTGTTTATTAGACTTTTCATCCTTTTTCTTCCACAAGATGAAAGACGGAAGACGAACATCTAGTTTAAAAGCTAGCTATGAAGCCTTCAAAAATAATGATTTTCAGATCACACGAGAATTTTCCTTACCGAGAGAAACTTCTGGGTATTCTTCTTCAGCACTAGCATCTACATTAACACAAAGTTTGAGTTCATCGTCTGCTGATTCCAGGAGTGGGCGAAAAAGCAAGTATGTTTTATTTGTTTGCTTATTTTTTGTGAACTTTTCTTATAGTTTAAAGAAAGACTACACAATGTGCAGTTTTTTTATATGTTATATTTTTTATATTTACTGGTGTTGTACTGCTATTCACAGTAACAGATGTTCTTAGTGTTTCACTGTTGCAGTCATCACACTTGGGTTATCTGCCTGCAGGTAGCCCTCAGTCGGCCCGAATACCAGAGTCTTGGAATTGCTGCATCGGATGCTGTCGCCTCTTCCATGACGTCAGTCATCAAGGGTATAAAACATGCAGCCGACGCCATTACATCAGCTTTTCTTGCCGTGCGGGAGCCCGAAGCAGAAGCGGTTCACAAGTGCAGGTCGGCCGCTAATTGAGTTTCAAAACTCAAGTCTTATAAAGCTAAGTACCCTGTTAGGGATCCTTTTTTTTTGCTCTAACCGATGTCAGAAAAAGTTAACAATTTTCTTGCCTGTTGAAAGCAAGTACCTCACAGAGATTTTCATTCTTACTGCGTCACCTGTTTAGGCCCAGACCACGATGTCCCTCGCTGTCAGTTTTGTGCCTTATTCAACCCCCAAACTATTCGTTGTTGGGCTATTTTTGTGTCTAAATTCTTTTGCTTTCGTTCTCCGTATTTCGAATTGGCTTTGATAAGCCATCCGACTACCGATATTCTAAAAAAACGCAAAGATAAAGACAGAGACAGACCGCATAGTCCAAAACTGCCGACGACGCTTCCGTTAAGCTAGTCGCCAGTCCGCCGGTACTCAGTGAGGTGCTTTCGCAGCCCCTGTTACCTGCTTCTGCAGATTCGCAGGCCTCTACTGAGACCCATTCAGAGTCCGAGATGCTTCTCAACTATGGAACCTGTGGTTGTCGCTACCTTGGATGGATCCGGAGCTGCTGTGCAGGCACCGGCTTCTGAGGATGTATTCAAACTTTCCGATGTTCGTATTAAACCAACTACTGTGTTAATGACTAAAACTACCGAATTTCTCAGGCCAGAGTTCGTACTATGCCTAGGAAACCGACGACCAAAGCGCATTCTCAAGCTCCCATGCCACAGAAACAAATCCTTAGAATGGCTGAAGACCTTATTACTTTAATTCGCGAAAGCCAGCCTTCCCCCTTTAAAAGACAAAGAATTGATTTTCCTTCTGATTCTACAGACCATGAGTCCCATGACTCTGACCCCTGTGATTGCCAAGAGATACCCTTATCTACCTATGAGGATTCAGATGCAGAGGATTCCATTCCCTCTGCCTCCCCCCCAGAAGACTTTTCTTTCGGTGAAACCCTGCATACCTTAAGAGAGCATTTCCGCTGGGAATGCCAGGACTACTCAGAGTCCAAAAAGAGATTCAGGGAATTTTTAGACTTGCCTCAGCATAGGCCTCTAGCTGTACCCCCTGTCCTGGAGACTCAGGGAATTTTTAGACTTGCCTCAGCATAGGCCTCTAGCTCTACCCCCTGTCCTGGATATTGAAGATGATGTCTTCATGGAATCCAGCCTTACCCCTGATACTTTACCTCCAGCTCATAGAAAGCCTGACATGTACTACAAAGTACCTGGCTCTCTCAAATTTTTCTTTAAAAATCCCACTGCGGATCCAGAGATCATTTCCCAGGGATCTAAAGGTATTAAGACTACTACAGCCAAAACCCTACTCCTTAGGACAAGGATTCTAAGGCTCTAGACAGGTGGGGTAAGAAGATATATACCTCTGCAACTCTTGCTATCAGGGCTTTAAATTGCCAGTTTCACATATTGAAGTACAAGCAGCATATTATGGAACTAATTAAACAAAAAATGTTGATTCCTGATTGTGCAGAAAATAAAGACTTACAAGAGTTAATGCATTCTGCAAACCAAGTTGGTAAACATACTTTACAGTGTGGTTTTGATGCCTTAGAAGTATCTTGCAGGGATGCTGTCACTAGGTCTTTTCTGAGAAGGCATGCTTGGCTGAAGGAACAAATCTTGCCAGACCATGTCAAAGCAAAATTACTAGGTGCTCCATTAAACCAAGAATATTTGTTTGGCTCAGAAGCAGAAGTTCTTAAAAAGATGGAGGAAAAAGCTAAATCTATGCAAACTGTTAAAGATTTCTTACAGGTACAGCCATCTAGATTCAGTAGGCACTGTCCTTCAAAAGCTGGTCCTTTCCAGTCCCTCCCAGACCTTTCGCAGTCCAAACCCAGGGGCAACAGACCACAAAGACTACAGTCTCAGGGTATGCACAGATCTAAACAATGGAATGCTCCCTCCTCAAAAACAGGGAGTGGTAAGCCACCCCCGTACGGAAAAAGTTCACAATGACTTGTCCTTCATCCTTCCCAGCCATGCCCAAGTACTTGCACCCCTAGGAGGAAAACTCGCCCTGCATGCAAAAAACTGGGAGTATATTACCCAGGACCGATGGGTCTTAAACATTGTATCCCAGGGATACAGATTCTACTTCCACTCACTGCCACCCCCAAGCGGATTGCCAGACCTTCCTCCAAACCAGTGGGCAGATGCCCAAAAGCAAGTACTTTCTCTTCTCAGTATCAGGGCTATTCAACCTGTTCCAACAGAGCAAAGGGGACAGGGTTTCTACTCCAGACTGTTCCTGGTGCCCAGAAAAGAGAACTCTTGGCGCCCTATTCTGGATCTGTCAACTCTCAACACCTTCCTGGTGGTACCAAAATTCAAAATGCTTACACTCCAGCAGGTGCTTCCTGTGCTAGCCAAGGACTCCTGGTTAGTCACCCTAGACTTAAAAGAAGCTTATCTGCGCATCCCCATAAGGAAATCTTGAAGGAAATATCTACTGTTCATCGTGTTTCACTGTTGCAGTCATTACATTTGGGTAATCTGCTGGCAGGTGGCCCTCAGTCAGCCTGATTAACAAAGTCTTGGGTCCTGCGTCGGTTGCTGTCCCTTCTTCCATGACGTCAGGTTGTCAGGGGTATAAAACATGCAGCCAACACCATTACATCAGTCTTTCTTGCTGTGCGGTGCCCGAAGCAGAAGCAGTTGGCAAGTGCCGGTCGGCCGACCCCTGAAATTTTCGTTTTCGAGTTTCAGAACCGAAGTCTTCAACTTAAAGCTAAGTACCCCATTGGGGAAACTTTTTCTTGCTCCTTACCGATGTCAGTAAAAGTTAATAATTGTATTACTTGTAGGAAGCAAATACCTCATAAGGATTTTCATTTTTGCTGTATTCCTTGCCTAGGCCCTGACCACAACGTACCTTGCTCTCGGTTTTGTGCTTTATTTAATCAACGCACTCTCCGTCGTCTGTACATTTTTGCTTCAAAATATTTTGGTTCTCGGTTTAATTATCCAGAAATGACGGTTAGCCATCCGACTACCAGAATACCAAAATAACGCAAAGAAAAAGACAGAGACAGGCCATTGAGGTCCAAAACTGCCGACGATGCTTCTCCTAAGCCAGTCGCCAGTTCGCCGGTACTCAGTGAGGCGCTTTCGCAGCCCCTAATACCCGCTACTTCTGATTCGCAAGCCTCTACTGAGGCCCATTCGGAGTCCGGTATGCCTCGAGATGCTTCACATATGGAACCCACGGATGTCTCTACCTTGGATGGGTCCGGAGCCACTGAGCAGGCACCGGCTTCTGAGGGTGTATTCAAGCCTACAGACTTGCATATTAAACCGACTCCAACTTCAGTGCTAAGGCCTAAATCTCACTCTGTCTAAAAAAACGATGCCCAGGCCACATGTTCAGGCCCCTATGCCTAAAAAACAAATGATCAAAATGGCTCAAGATTTAATTACTCTTATCAGGGTTAGTCAACCCCCCCCCCCAGAGAGGCCTAGGATTGAATTTGACTATGACTCTTCTGAACAGGACTCTGTTTCTTCTAATGATCTGGATTTGTCCATGCCTACTTATGAGGACTCTGATGCAGAGGATTCCATTCCCTGTGTTTCTCCGCCTGAGGATTTCTCTTTTAGGGAAACTTTACATACCTTAAGTGAGCATTTCCACTGGGAAAGTCAGGATTTCTCTGAATCCAAAAAGAGGCTTAGGGATTTCCTTCTTCTTCCTCAGCATAGGCCTTTGGCTGTACCTCCAGTTCTAGATATTGTTGATGATGTGTTTTCAGAATCCAGTATGGCCCCTGATTCCTTGCCTCCAGCCCCTAGCAAACCAGACACGTACTACAGGGTTCCTGTATCCCACAAATTCCTTTTCAAAAATCCTGTTGCAGACCCTGAAACCATTTCTCTGGGGTCCAAGAGCATTAAGGCTTCTACTGGTAAAAATCATACCCCTTCTGATAGAGACTTCAGGGCGCTGGATAGATGGGGTAAAAAGGTTTATACTTCTGCAACCTTGGCAATCAGGGCTTTAAGCTGTCAATTTCATATGCTTAAATATCAACATCATATCATGGGACTACTTAAACAGAAAATGATGTTAATTTCTAACTGTGTGGAAAATAGATTTACAGGATTTATTACATTCAGCTGAACAAATTGGAAAACATACTTTGCAATGTGGTTTTGATTCTTTGGAGGCCTCTTGCAGGGCTACTGTAACTGAGTCTGTGCTAAGAAGGCATGCTTGGCTCAAAGAGAAAACTTTCCCTGATCGTGTTCATAGGTTTCATAGGTTCATACTAGGCTATCTGCCCTAGGGCATTTATAAGCCTAGCCAGAGTATGTTTGGCTTTCGCCACCCATTTTAAATTAATTTTGCTATGCCCTTTTTCGAGGTTAGTATACTGTGCCTCTGTCTAACAGTGACACAGAAGTGATACCCGGGGTAAACCTATGATCTCCCATCCACTCATCAAGATTCCTCTTGAAGAGAGTCATTGAGGGACTCTGCCTAACCTGGACTGGGATTTTATTCCATAGTGAAGGGAGCCTCTGGGTTATGAATCTGTCCCTCCAGCATGTCCTATTTATTTCAGTGCTGAGGGACAGATTCAGTGTAGCTCGATGGGATTTGGATTTTTTGAGGTGCAGCATGTCCCTTAATTCCGGGTTGGACATGGCCTTATACGTCAGGCATAGGTCACCTCTGAGCAGTCGGTATGCCACTGAGTAGAGCTGGAGTTTCTTTAACCGGGCAGCATATGGCATCTGTTTGAGCCCTTTGATCCTCTTGGTGAGGTACTTTTGGGGTCTTTCCAGTTGCTGCAGGTGTTTGGTAAGGTACATCCCAAAAGGGGCATTGTACTCTATTATGGGCCTGATGAGGGATGAGTAAAGAGGCACGATGACCTCCCCTAATCTAGATGTGAATCCCTTCATGATTAGGTGGGCTATATAAAATGTTTTTCTAACCACTTTGGCCACGTGGTTGTCAAATGAGAGATTGCTATCAACTTGGGTCCCCAGGTCCCTAATGACTTCTTCTGTACTTAATGGATTACCACCTATGTGGTAATTTGTGGGCACGTTGTTTTTGCCAAAGGGGATGACTATACACTTTTTGGCATTTAGCTTGAGGCCATGGCTCTGGCACCAGTTGTCTGTTTCTATGAGGCCCTTTTGGAGGATGCTTGTGTCGGCTGGAGAGTCGATTATGGCACCCAGTTTCCAGTCATCTGCGAACTTGGTCAGCCACAGTCCTTCCGTGTTGGCCTGTACCTCCGAGAAATATATACCAAACAAGAGAGATCCCAGGACTGAGCCTTGTGGGACGCCACTTGTAACTGGTTTGGAGTCTGACATGGCTCCAGCAATTCTAACCATGTGGGTTCTGTCCTTGAGCCAGTTTGCAACCCATCTAGTGACATAGGGGTTTATATTTAAGCTGGTGAGCTTATCTATAATGCCCGAGTGGGGTATTGTATCGAAGGCTTTTGAGGTCCAGATAGGCTGTGTGGACCACCTTCCCTTCGTCAGTGGCCTTGGTGACTGTTTCAAAGAAGTCAACCAGGTTTAAGAGGCAGGATCTGCCCTTAACAAAGCCAAACTGGGTAGGATCCAGTGTCTGTAGGTCCCCAATATCTTTATTTATGAGGTCCATAATGATCCTTTCCATAGCTTTGCAGACCAAGCTAGTCAGGCTTATGGGGCGATAGTTTCCAGGGTCCGTTGAGGCACCACCTTTGTGGAGAGGGACCACTGTTGCTGTACGCCACTCTTTGGGTACTTATCCTGTAGTAAGGCTGAGATTGAACAGTAGTTTTATGTTTGGGTTTAGCTCTTCTTGGAGTTCATGTAGGACGCAGCCTGGGACACCGTCTGGTCCCATTGATGCTGTGTTTTTTGCTTTGGAGGCGGCTCCCACCTGAGCATCTGAGATGTCGGGGGGGGGGCAGCACTCTGCTGGGATAGATATTTGCCCTTTTGGTGGGGGGGGGGGAGTTTGCACTGAACCTGTCAGCTAGGATGTTGGCAATGTCTGTGGGATCAGTGTATTTTTTGTCATTTTGGACTAATTCTGAGCATATCTGCGAATTCCCACCCAGGTTCCTAACATAACTAAAGAAAGCCTTGTGATTATCTTTAGTGTCCGGTGCAATTTTTCTCTCGAAGCTGGCCTTTGACGATTTTATGAGTGCCCTTAGTTTTTTGCTGATACTGATCAGAGATGCCTTCCCTTTTTGGGATTTTGCTCTATCATGTAGTAGCTTCCTCCTTCTATTGTATAGTTTGTTTATGGCTGGGGTCCACCAGACAGGTCGTCTGCCTTTGGAGGATTGGGTCTTGGTTTTATTTGGGATTGCATGATCCATGCATTCCTGAAGGTGTTCATAGAATGCATTTATAAAGGATTCTGCGGTCTGGGCCGTATTTTCCACAGGCCCAGGGGCTTTGAAGGATTCCACCTCGGTTTTGAGGAGTGTGAAATTTGCTTTAGAGAAGTTTTTCACTGTGGTTTTCTGGGCAGGGGGTGGGGTCGGGATGTGAATATCCAGTGAAATCAGTTTATGGTCTGATCTTACCAGTGAGGGATACACTTCTGGTCTGGAGCATAGAGTCCCCATGTTGGTGATGATCAGGTCCAGTATGTTTTCCCCTCTTGTGGGAGTGGTAACAAGTTGTTCCATAGCATTTGAGTTTATGAATTCTAGGAACCTTTGGGCAAGGGTGTTGGAGCTAGAGTAATGCTCCCAATCTATGTTTGGGTAGTTGAAGTCACCCAATATAATGGTGTTGGAGAGACCTTCATATTTTCCAGTGTTCTCAGGAAGGCCGAGTGGGGTTCCTGGGTTTGGGAGGGTGGTCTGTAGCAGGCTATAAACTGGAAGGCAGTTTTACCCACTGTTAGTTGCACATGGATAGTCTCTGATGCTTCGTGCTTTGCCACCAACCTGGAGGTGTGGGTATCTTTGATGAATATCGATACTCCCCTCCTTTTGTGGTTCGGTCCAAGTTTTGGGGCGAAAAGCATGGTATGAGGTATAACCTGGTAGTGCTGGGGTGCTCTCGAGTCCTGAACCAGGTTTCTGTTACTGCACAGATATCGATGTTCTCCATGCTAAGGAGAGTTTCGAGTCGTGCATCTTGAGGTTTAGACTTCTAGCGTTGAGTAGCATTACTCTTAGTTTCTTATCCCTTGTGATACCTATGGAGGTGGGTTTGTCTTTTGAGCCTTGCCTAAAAAAGGCACTATGAGGGTAGCAAGAGCCTTTGCCAATATCCGAAAGCCCAGGGGTGACAGGTGCAAGCCGTCCCTAGCAAAGCATCGTGGCTTGTCGTGCATATCATCCCACGCTGACAGGCATTGGATCCCCTTTGAATGACACCAATACTTAAGCCTTGTTGAAATTGATCATCTTGTCTTCATATTGTGGCATCATTCTTGGTGAGGGTAAGATGCTACTCAAGGTCAGGGTCATACCAGCCTGGGCTACATGCTCAGAGAGCTCCTCTATGTCTCTTTTCATGTAGTCCAGGGAGGTACGTCTCAGGTCATTCACACCAGCATGGACAATGACTGAGTCATATTTGTACTTGCCTTGGAGTGACCTGAGTGCTTGTGTTATGTGGCGGATCCTAGCGCCAGACAGGCTGCTCACCGTGACCTTCTCCTTGTTCAGCCTGGTGAGCGGGACGTCAGTGTGCCTGACAATAGAGTCACCTATTACAAGTGTATCAGGTGTGTTGTTTAGCCTTAAGGGCTGTGACTGTTTGGCACACTGGCTTTGTGAGATATGTGTTTTGTTTTGGGGTAGCGGTTGCTTGGGTGTCTGCTTTGGAGGTCTCTGCTGCTTAGGCAGATCTTTATTTAGAGCCTCCAAGTATGTTTTTGTGTGATTATGTGTTTGGTTTGCTGTCGTGGTAGGTCTATGTGAGACTGGAATTGTAGTGAGTGTGGTTTCCTTCTCCTCCTGACTGGTTATGCCAGTACTGAGTTGAGAGAGCTTAGCTTCCAGTTTGGCTATATGGTTGCATCTCTCACATGTGTTGGAATTTGTTGGGAGGAGGAGAGGGTTGTCTGTGTACATGAGGCAGTTGTAAAATTGCCTCAAGATTCCCATATTCACCAGCTGGACCGGAGAGGAGATTGACAACTGACCTTTGGACATGCTAGAATAATATTGGGAATTCCTTTATAATTGAAAACAAGGGCCAATGGGGAGCGAAGGTGTAGTGCTTTTAATTTTTAGTGGTGACTTATAATTGCTTTAGTGAGCAAGTGCCAGGTAACAAGTGCAATGTGTTACAGGTAACTTAAATGCAAAAACGACAAACAGTAACTTTCTTTCAAGCGAAGCAAGGAAATAAGTACAGTAAGCAATGCAGATATCACTAGGGATCCACAGAAGCGCTGAGAAGCCGCGTTTTAGGTGGAATTAGCGTTCCAGGGAAATAACAAGCATACAAACAAAGCTAGATTCAGCAGGCCTGGATCTAGTCTATGCTACAGCAAACAAGGTGTACCAATTTCAATAAGATACAGTTCAAATATTCAGGCACTATAAACCTTTAATCAGAAATTCCCAGCTCAGAAGGGCAGAGTCCAGCCTCTCCTCCCACAAGAGTGCAGACCACGAACCTTCTTAATGTAAAATAACTGGCCTGAAGCCCAAGTGCTTAAACCAGAGCTAATACACTTTAAGAATAACAGACACTGAGCTCTCAATCAGCAGTTCCCAACTTAGAAGGATGAAAGCTACCTGTCCTGCCACCACAGTGCATGCCACAAACCTTCCTAATGTAGAACAACTGGTCTGAAGCCCAAGTGCTTAATCCAAAAGACTTAGAGTGATAGCTACACTTTAACCAAGTTACTACCAAGCAGTAATAAATACAACTGAATACTTTAAATAATGCCTGGATTAGTGCTCAAGTTATACAAACAAAGCTAGATTCAGCAGGCCTGGATCTAGTCTATGCTACAGCAAACAAGGTGTACCAATTTCAGTAAGAAGAAATTCAGATATGCATGCACTGTAAGCCTTCAACCAGAAATTCCCAGCTCAGAAGGGCAGAGTCCAGCCTCTCCTCCCACAAGAGTGCAGACCACGAAACCCTCTTAATGTAAAATAACTGGCCTGAAAGCCCAAGTGCTTAAACCAGAATATACTTTTAGAATAACAGACACTGAGCCCTCAATCAGCAGTTCCCAACTTAGAGGGATGTAAGCTACCTGTTCTGCCACTACAGTGCAGACCACAAACCCTCTCAATGTAAAACAACTGGTCTGAAGCCCAAGTGTTTAAACTAAAAGGCTTAGAATGAGTTACACCAAGCAGTAATAAATACAATTGAGAACGTTTAAGATGACGCAAATTAGCAAATTAAAGTAGGAAGAAACACAAGTACAGTAAAAGCAGAAGATTTTTTTTTTTTTTAGAAAAGTAGCAAAAGCAGTAGTAAATACAATTCTCATGCAGTGCAAGCTGGCACACTTGAATATGTAGCAATATTAGTCCACAGACAGTTTGAAAAAATGTAATTAAATTAAAAAGGACTAAAAGCAAGTGCAGAAAGGGTTTATTAGGTAGAATGCGGTAAAGAGATGTCCTGGGGGAGTGTCTTAGATCAAATCTACAGTGGGGTGGGCACTGCAAAAGCCACCAAATTTAAACTACAACCAAGAATAGGGAGGGGGGGTGGCGGAGCAGTTTCAACACAGATGTAAGGAATGTGCAAATTATAAAAAAATATATATACTGATGTCCTTCAAGGATGCATCTGCAGTCTTTACAAATGGGTTGTCCTGTCGTCAGGCAGCCCTTCGGTCGGCCGGATTCCAAAGTCTGGGTCTGACTTCAGCTGGTGTCGCACTTCACCTGACGTCATTGCGGCAAGTTATTCGGGTATAAAGGCATCAGCCGACGCCATTTTCCTCAGTCTTTCTTGCCGCGTGGCGCCCGAAGCAGAAGCTGTTCACAAGTGCCGGTCGGTAAGATCCAGAGATTACTACTACCGAATACTACTTCGAAGACTTCTATAAAGCTAAGTACCCCGTTGAGGACTCTTTCTTGCCTCAGCCGATGTCAGAGAAAGTTAATAACTGTTTATCTTGTGGGAAACAAATACCTCATAAAGATTTCCACTCCTATTGCATACATTGTTTAGGCCCAGACCACGACGTAGCAGCTTGTCTAGCCTGTGCTTCTTTTAACCGACGGACGCTTAGACGTCGCTCGGACTTTGCTGAACAGATTTTCGGCTCCGATTTTGCCTACATTATGCCGTCGGATCCTCTGACTACGCAAATAACTAAAAAACGCAAAGAAAAGGACCGACACTCGCGGTCCGCGGTTTCGGCCGAAACCGCGGTTAAGCAAACCATGAGTGTCTCGGTTTCGGCCGAAACCGAGCAAGCGGTTCTTTCTTCAGCCGATAACATGCCTTCTACCGAGGCCTCTTCTAACCTGGAAGAAACGGCTTCTGAAATCCAACCTTCTGTTGCGGTTTCACAGGATTTATCAGACACCATTCCCCTGGATATTTCAACCCCTGCACGTGGAGCTGCTAGGCCTCCTCCAGCTATGTCTTTTAAGGCCTTTGCCAGGGCTAAAGCAGCCAAAGCATCAAAACCTGTGCCTGCCAAGCCCCCCTCTCACAGGCCCAGCACCAGCTCCCATATGCTTTCTTTGGCTGAGGATCTCATCTCTTTAATTCGTGGAGCCCAGCCTCATCCAGACAGGGCCTCTATCCCTCCTCCAGAAAAGAGGCCTAGAGCAGAGCCCCCTGAGCCAGTATCCACAGATGATTCCTCTGATGACTCAGAACATACAGACCCTCCTGAGGCTTCTTATTCTCCTTACGAAGACTCTGATGCTGAGGAGTCCATCCCTTCAGCCTCTCCTCCTGAGGAATTTTCCTTTGGGGAAACCTTGCATGCTATGAGGGAACAATTTCAGTGGCAGGGCCAAGATTTCTCAGACTCTAGAAAAAGGCTTAGGACCTTTCTACATTTGCCACAGCATAGGCCTTTAGCTACACTCATCACCACTTATATAAGGCTCCTTTTGCAGATCCAGAGACTATCTCCCAGGGTCCTAAAGCTGTAGCAGCTACTTCTTCTAAAAACCCCCTCCCCTCTGAAAGGGAATCCAGGTCCTTAGAGAGATGGGGTAAAAAAGTTTACACCTCTGCTACTTTGTCAGCTAGAACTTTGAACTGCCAATTACATATGATTCAATATCAAGAGTTTATGCTTGACCAGTTGACTAAAAAGCTGTCCTCTGAAGAATCTTTAGATAAAAAGTATGTTCAAGAAATGGTACATAACATACAGCAGGTTAGTAACCATTCTTTAAAATGTGGCTATGATGCACTGGAGGCTTCCTTTAGATCAGCCATGACTGGCACAGTTATCAGGAGGCTTGCATGGTTGAAAGAACAGGCATTACCAGACCATGTCAAATCTAAGCTTTTGGATGCACCTATGGACAAGGTCAATTTATTTGATTCCCCTGCACAGCAGGTACTAAAAAAGATGGAAGAGAAAGCAAAATCTGTGCAAACAGTGAAAGATTTCTTACAAGTTCAACCTCCAAGGTTTAGCAGGAACTGGCCCTCCAAGAATTGGTCCTTTCCGGACTCCTCTAAGGCACAAAGAGGCAGGAATAGGCGCTCTAGAGGCAGAAACCAATCCAGGGGTGCCTACAGGGGTCGCCAGTGGCAGGGTAACAACCAGCGAGGCACGGATACAGCCACCACCACGAGAACAACTCGATCAGAGTGACTTGGCGGTGGCACCTACCAGGGAACAACTAGAAGCACCCTTAGGCGGAAAGCTAACCTTATTTTCAAGAAACTGGCACTGCATTACAAGAAAAATGGATTTTGCAAACTATAGACCAAGGTTACAGGTTCCATTTCCATACTCTACCAGGAAAGAGAGGAATGCCAAACCTACCACCTACTCAAAGGACAGAAGCTCTAAAACAAATATCTCAATTATTAAGAATGAGAGCTGTGGAAAAGGTACCATCTATGGAGCAAGGAAAGGGATTTTACTCCAGACTCCTCCTGGTACCAAGAAAAGAAAACAAATGGAGGCCTATTCTAGACCTGTCCGCTTTAAACACATTCCTCATTGTTCCAAAATTCAAAATGCTGACCCTACAGCAGCTTCTTCCCATGCTGGGCAAGGAGTCTTGGCTGGTAACTCTAGATCTCAAGGAGGCATACCTGCACGTCCCCATAAGACCAATTTGCAGAAGATACCTCAGATTTCTTGCAGGATCAGAGCATTATCAATTCTCAGCATTGCCCTTTGGCTTATCTACTGCGCCCAGAGTGTTCACAAAATGCCTGGCATCAGTAATCGCTCATTGCAGACTTCAGGGGATTCAAATCTATCCCTACCTGGACGACTGCCTGATACAAGCGGACAACGAAAACAAACTAACAGAAGACTTACAAAGAGTCATCTACCTGCTGCAAGCCCTGGGATATACAGTCAATACAAAAAAGTCAAGGCTGATTCCATCCCAAAGAATAACCTTTCTGGGTGCAGAACTGGACACATCAAAACAAATGGCATTTCTAACTGCAGAAAAGAAAGAGCAACTTCCTCTCTACTTCTTGGCATTAACAAAGCAGAACCATCTAACTGCAAGAAAAGTGCTACAAGCTCTAGGTTTCATGGCATCCTGCATAATACTGGTCCCTCATGCCAGGCTGCATATGAGAAAGCTACAGTGGTACCTAAAGAATTTGTGGTCCCAGCACAAGCACAGCCTAGAAACCAAAATTCCAATGATCCCATGCCTGAAGCAAGAGTTCCTATGGTGGGCTCAGGCCTGCCAATCAAACACAGGATTGCCCTTCTGCAAAAGTCAACCAAGACAAACCATCACGACAGATGCCTCAGACCTCGGTTGGGGGGCACACATGCTGGTCAAGTGCATTCAAGGCCTATGGACTCAAGACAAGCTGCATCTGCACATAAATCTAAAAGAAATGATGGCAGTAAAATTGGCAATCCAGGCATTCAGACCTTTTCTCCAAGAAGGCCAGTTGATAAGGACAGACAACACCACAGTTATGTGGTACATCAACAAACAGGGAGGCACACACTCATACCCTCTATGCTGGCTGGCACTGGACCTATGGGATGTGGCTCTGAGCTACAACATTCAGTTACAGGCAATTTATGTACCAGGGAAGGAAAACATTCTAGCAGACATATTAAGCAGAACTACAACAGATGCCCACGAATGGATGCTGCATCCGGACATCTTCAAAACCATCACAAGAGAATGGGGATTACCACAAATAGACTTGTTTGCATCCCCATTCAATCACCAGTTGAAGAAATTCTGCACAAGGACTTACCACCCACTTGCTTGGAAGGTGGACTCCCTATCTTTCAGTTGGAAAAGCCTGACAGCATCGCATTCCCACCACTTCCTTTGATGCACAAGGTGCTTCTGAAGATCAAAGAGGAACGTCCGAGGATCATTCTGATAGCCCCAGACTGGCCAAGACAACATTGGTATCCACTGCTGAGGAGCATGTCCGGGAACAAATATGGACACTGCCCCTGATCCCATTACTGCTAACACAGAACAACTACAACATCCTGCATCCAAACCTAAAAACTCTGCAGCTAACTGCCTGGAACATTACATAACAGCAATTAACCCAAATTTATCCCAAAGGGTTAAAGACATAATCCTGGAGGCTCGTAGACCTTCAACAAGAAAGAATTATGCAGCAAAATGGAAAAGATATCTCATCTGGAGTACTGCAAAGGGGCAAGATGTGACACTGGTGAACATAGCCAACATCCTGGAGTACTTGGCGGAGCTCTTCCATACAGGCCTGTCCTATCCTTCCATCAAGATACATGCATCAGCTATTTCAGCAGAATACAGCTTGGATCCTCCTGTCTTCTCGCATCCTCTGCTCAGACAGTTTCTGAGAGGAATTAAAAATGTAAAACCTCCCAGGAAACCTCCATTGCCAGCATGGCTTTGTGCTAGAAAAACTGACTCTTCCTCCTTTCGAACCAGCAGCAACAGCAGAATTACAATACTTATCCTGGAAGACTGCTTTCCTGCTGGCAATAACTTCAGCAAGAAGGGTCTCTGAACTACAGGCATTAATGGCAGTGCAACCCTTCCTGATCTTCCATCAAGATAGAGTGTCCATGAGAACAAATCCTACATTTATGCCTAAGGTGGTATCCAGAGTCTCTTTAAATCAGGCTATCCACCTTCCTACATTCTTCCCCAACCCACAGAACAGGGGAGAAAGGCTCTTGCATACCTTGGATGTACACAGACAATTACACTACTACCTGGACAGGACAAAAAACAATAGAAAAACTGACCAGCTTCTGGTAGCATATGCAACAGGAAAGGAAGGAAAACCAATTTCTAAACAGACAATCTACAAATGGATAGGAAATTGCATTAGATTTTGTTACTCCTATCATGGAAAGAAAACTCCAGAGAACATCAGGCCTCACTCCACAAGGGCTACAGCCACTACCACAGCTTTCTTACGAGGAGTGGCTACTAAGGACATTATAGAGGCTGCTACTTGGACCTCCGTGCATACATTTGCCAAGCATTATAACTTACCTCTATACTCTAGATCCCGTGCTGGTTTTGCCACTGCTGTTTTGCAAGGGATCCTAACTACACCATAATCTCTTCTCATTTCCTCCTCCCCTAGTTTAGCTATGGTATTCTACCCATTTGTAAAGACTGCAGATGCATCCTTGAAGGACATAGTACAGTTTTGTACCTGCCATAAATGTAGATGTCCGAGAGGAATGCATCTGCAGTCAGGATTACCCACCCTCCTTCCCCTCTGAGGTACTCCTAGGGTATTTGCCAATCTTCAGCTAGCTTGGGGGGGATTTATTATGGTGTATTTGTGCCATCCAAGAGGGCACCTGGCATCTGGGGCAAGAAACACTGAGGAAAATGGCGTCGGCTGATGCCTTTATACCCGAATAACTGCCGCAATGACGTCGGGTGAAGTGCGACACCAGCCGAAGCCAGACCCAGACTTTGGAATCCGGCCGACCGAAGGGCTGCCTGACGACAGGACAACCCATTTGTAAAGACTGTAGATGCATTCCTCTCGGACATCTACATTTATGGTAGGTACAAAACTGTACTTTTTCTATAGATTTGCAGAGCAGTAAGACACAGATATCAAGCAGACAATTTAGCTCTATAATACAGAATAACACAGAAAATATACTCAGCTCTATAACTTGAAGATAGTTCTGTAAGGCTGTCTCTCCTGTTTGAATACAGGTTGTTAATTAAAAGGAGACACAGCACTAGCTAAATTATATCAGCTGAAAGACAAGGCAGGAAATGAGGGAGGGTGGGGGACCAGTTTCAACACAGATGTAAGGAATGTGCAAATTATAAAAAAATATATATACTGTTTTCTATAGATTTGCAGAACAGTAAGACACATATATCAAGCAGACAATTTAGCTCTATAATACAGAATAACACAGAAAATATACTCAGCTCTATAACTTGAAGATAGTTCTGTAAGGCTGTCTCTCCAGTTTGAATACAGGTTGTTAATTAAAAGGGGACACAGCACTAGCTAAATTATATCCGCTGAAAGACAAGGCAGGAAATGGGGGGGGACCAGTTTCAACACAGATGTAAGGAATGTGCAAATTATAAAAAAAATATATATATATATACTGTTTTCTATAGATTTGCAGAGCAGTAAGACACAGATATCAAGCAGACAATTTAGCTCTATAATACAGAATAA
This sequence comes from Protopterus annectens, assembly GCF_019279795.1. NCBI lineage: Eukaryota > Metazoa > Chordata > Ceratodontiformes > Protopteridae > Protopterus > Protopterus annectens. Next base: position 1,443,420,247 of record NC_056745.1, read on the forward strand.
CACAGAAAATATACTCAGCTCTATAACTTGAAGATAGTTCTGTAAGGCTGTCTCTCCAGTTTGAATACAGGTTGTTAATTAAAAGGAGACACAGCACTAGCTAAATTATATCAGTTGAAAGACAAGGCAGGAAATGAGGGGGGGTGTAGTTGGATGCTCCTTTACAACAGGACCGTCTCTTCAGTAATAAGGCTGAAGAAGTTTTAAAAAAGATGGAAGATAAAGCTAAATCTATGCAAACTGTGAAATATTTCTTACAAGTGCAACCTCCAAGATTTAGTAGGCACTGGCCTACTAAGACCTGGTCCTTTCCAGTCCCTTCGAGAGCCACTCAAGACAAACCCAGACATTCCAAAGGCTCCAGGTTTCAGTCACAAGGGACTTTTAGAACAAAACAACGGGGTGCCTCCACCTCCAAATCTGGAAGCAACAAGGCTTCTCCCTGTGGTAAACAGTCTCAGTGACGTCCCTCTACACTCACCAAGCACTTACCTTTTAGCTGCCCCTTTGGGGGGAAAACTGGCACTTCATGCACGGAACTGGCAACTTATAACCCAGGACAAACAGGTTTTAAATATAGTATCCCAGGGATACAGATTTCATTTCCATACATTGCCAATCCCAAACGGATGGCCAGACCTGTCCCCAAATCAGTGGGCATAGGCCCAGAAACAAGTTCTGTCCCTCATGAACATGGGGGCTATTCATCCAGTACCAGAAGAGCAAAAAGGACAAGGTTTCTACTCGAGACTTTTCCTGGTACCCAGAAAAGACAAATCATGACGTCCAATTCTGGACTTGTCTACTCTGAACAGATTTCTGGACATTCTAAAATTCAAGATGCTGACTCTTCAACAGTTACTTCCTATGCTAGGCAAAGATACCTGGTTGGTAACTCTAGATTTAAAAGAGGCTTACCTGCATATCCCAATCAGGAAATCTTGCAGAAGATACCTCCACGTCAAAGCAGGCTACTTGCATTACCAGTTCTCTGCCCTGCCCTTTGGCTTTTCTACTGCGCCCAGGGTCTTCACAAAGTGCCTGGCTCCAGTAATTGCATTTTGCAGGCAAAGAAAAATTCAAATATATCCATACCTGGATGATTGCCTAATTCAGGCAGAAAACAAGGACTTTCTTCTAAATCATCCTGCGTTTGTAAAAAGGGTTCTAAATTGTCTGGGGTACTCCATAAACGAAAAGAAATCACAACTAGTACCCTCTCAAAAAATTACATTCCTGGGGGCAAGCTTGAATACAACTGCCCAGATGATTTACCTTATGCCAGAAAAGCAAATTCAGTTGGTGACTTACTTCAAACAGGTGGCCACAACAACCCTGCTATCTAATTCTGCAAGTCTTGGGGTTCATGGCCTCTTGCATTCTTCTAATTCCATATGCAAGACTGCATATGGGGAAACTTCAGTGGTACTTAAAAAGTTTATGGAGTCAACATTGTCACAGCCTGGAAACAATGATTCCTATCATACCTTGCCTGCAGCTAGAGTTCCTATGGTGGGCAGAGGCCTGCCACCAAAACAATGGACTGCCATTCACTCCACCCCCTGCCGCCCAAACCCTAACTACAGACACATCAGACTATGCTTGGGGGGCTCATCTGGCAGGGAAGTACATTCAGGGCAAATGGACCCCAAGTCAAATGTACCTTCATATCAATCAGAAAGAGATGCTAGCTGTACAGAATGCACTGATAGCCTTCAAGGACTAAACTTCATCCAGGTCAATTAATGATAAAAACAGACAACACCACAGTTATGTGGTACATAACCAAGTAGGGGGGTACACATTCCTACCCCATTTGCAGACTAGCCATGGCATTGTGGAACTCAGCCTTGACCTTCCAAATACAACTACAAGCTCAAGTCCTGCCAGCAAAGCTGAATACTCTGGCAGACGAACAAAGCAGAAATCTTATGGACCCACACGAATGGAAACTGGAACCATGAATTTTCAACATGTTGACATGCAAATCGGGGAGTCCAGACATAAATCTTTTTGCCTCACCCCCAGAACTATCAGTTGGACAAATTCTGCACAAGGATTCATCACAAAATAGCTTGGAAAGTGGATGCTCTATCATTCAGCTGGAAAAACCTCAGTTTATGCTTTTCCCCGTCTGCCTCTGCTCTCCAAAGTTCTACTAAAAGTCAGACAGGACAGACCAAAAATGATTCTAATTGCTCCAGACTGGCCTCGCCAACACTGGTACCCACTTCTGCGCAGTGTGTCGCACCTTTCACCATAGCACCTGCCTCAGACACCTTACCCTACTGTCTCAGCAGAACAACCAAATTCTCCACACTGAGCTCCAAACTTTGAATCTTGCAGCATGGCTAATCATCTAAATTCATCTTTGGCATACCTCAGCAAACCTGTGATGGATGTAATTTTGGAGGCGAGAAGGCCTAGCACTAGAAAATGGCAAATGGAAAAGATTCTGTGCCTGGAACCAATCACAAGGAATAAGCACAGCAATGAAAAATATTCCTCAGATTTTACAATACTTAACTGAGATGCTTCATAAGGGCCTATCTTTTTCTTCCATAAAAATCAATGCCTCTGCCATTTCAGCTCATTACAACACAGAGCCTCCCCTCTTCTCTCATCCTCTGCTAAAGCAGTACCTCAGAGGGGCCAAAAACTTAAGACCTCCCAGGAGAGCTCCAGCCCCCTGCATGGGACCTCAATTTTGTATTGGCAAAACTGACTCTCCCTCCTTTTGAGCCAGCTGTTACTGCAGACCTAAAATTTCTCTCCTTGAAAATAGCTTTCCTTTAAGCAGTCACTTCAGCTAGAAGGATTTCTGAATTACAGGCTCTTATGGCAGTGCCTAAGGTGGTATCCAGTGTGGCTCTTAATCAGACCATTCATTTGCCAACTTTCTTTCCCAATCCACAGAACAAGGGTGAGCAGATTCTGCATTCATTGGATGTACACAGACAACTTAGATTTTGCTTAAACAGGACAAAATCTGTACGGAAATCTGAACAACTACTGGTGGCATTTGCTGCAGGGGCAGAGGGAAAGGATATTTCAAAGCAGACTATTTCCAAATGGATAAGTCATTGTATTTGTTTCTGCTATATGCACCATGGTAAAATGATTCCCCAAGGGATCAGATCTCATTCCACCAGGGCTGCATCTACTTCTGCAGCCTTTCTCAGAGGTGTTCCTACCAGAGACATTCTAGAAGCTGCTACCTGGAGCTCAGTTCATATGTACACCAAACTTTACCATTTACCTTTCTTCTCCAAATCCAGAGCTGGCTTAACCACTGCTGTCCTGCAGGGCCTTATAACTTGTCCTAATGCTGTATAAATCCATCCTCCCAACCATAGTTTTTGGATTCTACCCAAATGTAATGACTGCAACAGTGAAACACGTAGAACATAGTACAGTTGTGTACACTTACCATAAATGTAGATGTTAGAGTGTATTCACTGTTGCAGTCCTTGGAGGTATATGTTTTGTGTTTTAAATTATATATATATATATATATATATGTACACTCTAACATCTACATTTATGGTAAGTGTACACATACATTCTTCTGTGTAAGCTGTAGTAGCTGATTCATAGCATTTATAAGTGTTTGCTGTACCTGTTTCTGCCTGTTTTGTGAAAAAAAAGAAAAAAAGAAAAAAAATATCTCTTGTTTTTCCTGCTTTACTAGTTTAGTCCAGTTTCAGAGTTGCTGATTCCTGGGCTTTGGTTGTAGTTCCTGTGTACTGTTTCCTTGCCTTATTTGGGGGAAGGGAAGCTACCTTGCTTTCCTGCTTTACTAGTTTAGTCCAGTTTCAGAGTTGCTGATTCCTGGGCTTTGGTTGTAGTTCCTGTGTACTGTTTCCTTGCCTTATTTGGGGAAGGAAGCTACCTTGCTTACCAGTGGGAGTGGGAAGCATTGAGCTGCCTTTGTCCAGTTTTGTGAGGTTTCAGCCAGTAACTAGTAGTTTATTGGTCGTTTTGGGCCAGTTTCTAGCTTTTCCAGCCCCTGGTATAAAAGCAGCTAAGCAGCGTTAAGCCTTGATTTAGAGCGATTTAAGCGGAGCTGCCACTGTTGCACACTAGGGCAGTGCCGGTTAAGCAGGTTTAAACTATTCGGGCTACCTAAAGTCCACTCTTCAAATTTTCCCTTAAAACTACCTTCCTCGAACTATACTACTGATCAAATCAGCGTATCCTATAACTAAAAGATCAACTCTACTTGACTCCAAGTAGACTATTCTCTATCTATTAAACCTAGCACTTGCTCCTACAGTACTTATTACCTTGATACGGCACTCTTGTCATAGATAGTACCCCAAAAGGCAACCCCCATTTCTCGGTCACCCACGTCCCCGGAATCTTTTTTTAAAGATTTTAGTCTACCCTTCTAGCATGACGAGGGAACAGTTGCTAGTGTCCACTCCTCCGCAGCTGGTGAACCTGGGAATATTGAGGCAATGGTGCAATTGCCTCATGTACACTGAACAACCCTTTCCTCCTCCCACAAAACACAAATACATGCGAGAGATGCAACTATACGGCCAAACTGGAGGCTGAGCTCTCTCAACATAGGACTGGCAAGACCAGTCAGGAGGAGAAGGTTACCACACACACTATAGACCCAGTCTCACATAGTACCATTACAACCTCAAATCATACACATAAACACACAAAGACATACTCGGAGGCTCTGATCAAAATCTACCAAAACAGCAGAGGCCACCAAAGCAGACACCCAAACAACCACCACCTCAGAACACAACACCCGCAACACATAGACCTCACAGTCAGAGTGTCAAACAGTCACAGCCCTTAAGGCCAAACACAATGCCAGACACACTAGTCATTGGTGACTCCATAGTCAGACACACTGACGTCCCGCTCACCAGACTGAGTAAGGAGAAGGTCACAGTGGGCTGCCTGTCGGGCGCTAGAATCCGCCACATAACGCAAGCACTCAGGTCTCTCAACAGCAGGTACAAATATGACTCAGTCATTGTCCACGCTGGTGTAAGCGACCTGAGGCGTACCTCCTTGGACTACATGAAAAGAGACATTGAGGAGCTCTCTGATTATGTAGCCCAGGCAGGTATGACCCTGACCTTGAGCAGTATCCTACCTTCACCAAGAATGATGCCACAATACAGAGATAAGATGATCAGCTTTAACAATTGGCTTAAACACTGGTGTCATTCAAAGGGGATGCAGTATCTGTCTGCCTGGGATGACATGCTGGACAAGCCACGCTGCCCATGAGGGGCGGCTTGCACCTGTCACCCTGGGATTTCGGATATTGGCAAAGGCTCTTGCCACCCCATAGTGCCTTTTTAGGCAAGGCTCAAATTCTAAACCTACCACCCTAGAACACAAAAAGGAAAAAACTAAGGGTAATGCTGCTCAATGCCAGAAGTCTAAATCTCAAAATGCACTTTTCGAGGCCCTTCTCAGTATGGAGAACATCGATGTCTGTGCTGTGACAGAAACCTGGTTCAAGGCTCCTGAGAGCACCCCAGCGCTATCAGGTTTTACCTCATATCATGCGTTCCGGCCCCAAAATCCGGACAATACCAAGAAAGGAGGGTATCCATATTCATCAAGGACACCCACACCTCAAGACTGGTGGCAATCCACGATGCATCGGAGACCATCCAGGTGCAATTAACCATAGGCAAGACTGCTCTGCAAATTGTAGCATGTTACAGGCCACCCTCACAAACTCAGGAAACTCACATGGCCTTCCTGAAAACACTAGAGGGATAAATGTATCACCAAACACCATCATACTAGGTGACTTCAATTACCCTAATATAGACTGGGAACACTACTCAAGCCCAAACACCCTAGCCCAAAAGTTCCTGGAATTCATAAACTCAAATGCCATGGAACAACTAGTCACCATCCCACAAGAGGAGATAACATACTTGATCTCATCATCACGAACATGGGAGCACAATGTTCAACACGAAGTATACCCTCACTGGTGAGATCAGATCACAAACTAATCTCGCTGGAGGTCCTCATCCCACCCCACCTGAAATAAAAAGACCACAGTAAAGAACTTCTCAAAAGCCGACTTCACACTTCTAAAGACTAGTGTGGTCTCCTTTCAGGCCCCGAGCCGGGAAAACAATACTCAAGCCGCTGAATCACTTACAAACGCCTTCTACCAGCACCTGCAGGACTGCATGGATAAGGCAATCCCAAGCAAAACAAAGACTCTTTGTACCAAAGGCAAGCGTCCAGTCTGGTGGACCCCAGCCATAAACAAACTCTACAACAAAGGAGGAAGCTACTACAAGATAGAGCAAAATCCTTAAAAGGTAAGACACCCTTGATCACTATAAGTAAAAACTAAGAGCTCTCATAAAATCATCCAAAGCAAATTTGAGAGAAAAATAGCTAAAGACTCAAAAGACAATCATAAGGCCTTCTTTAGCTATGTTAGAAACCTAGGAGGAAACTCCCAGATATGCTCAGAACTAGTTCAAAATGATGTGAAGATTACTGATCCTACAGACATTGCCAACATACTGGCTGACAGGTTCAGTGCAAACTTCTCCCCTCCCCAAAAGGAGAGATATCTATACCAAATGAGTGCAGCCCCAAACATCTCCAGCGCCCAAGTGAGAACTGCTCTCTCCAAAGCAAAAACACAGCATCCATGGGACCCGATGGTGTCCCCGGCTGTGTGCTCCACGAACTCAATGAGGAATTAAACCCACAGCTAGGACAGCTGTTTAATCAAAGTCTTACCTCTGGATACGTGCCAGGGGTGGCGCACTGCAACTGTGGTCCCACTTCACAAAGGCGGTGCCTCCACAGACCCTGGAAATTACCGGCCCATTAGCTTGACAAGCCTTATCTGCAAAGCCATGGAGAGGATCATAATGGACCTCATAAATAAAGACATAGGAATTTGCAGACTTTGGATCCAACCCAGTTTGGCTTTGTCAAAGGCAGATCATGCCTTTTAAACTTGGTTGACTTTTGAAACAGTCACCAAAGCCATTGATGAGGAAAGGCAGTCCATACAGCCTACCTCGATCTGGCTAAGGCCTTGATACAATACCCCACTCGGGTATCATTGAAAAACTCATCAGCTTAAATGTTAACCCATACATCACAAGATGGGTTGCAAACTGGCTGAGTGACAGAACCCACGGGTCAGAGTTGCTGGCGCCATGTCAGACTCAAAGCCTGTCACAAGTGGTGTCCCACAGGGCTCAGTCCTGGGCACTCTTGTTTGGCATCTACTTTTCAGTACAAGCAAACACGGGAGGTTATGGCTGACAAAGTTTGCAGATGACTGCAAACTGGGCGCCATAGTAGAAAACACATCTGACACAGATATCCTTCAGAAGGGTCTCACAGAAGCGGATAACTGGTGCCAGAGCCACGGCCTAAAGTTAAATGCCAAAAATGCATAGTCATACCCTTCGGGAAAAACAAGGTTACCCTAGCTACCAAATAGGTGGCAATCCACTGAGCACAGAAGAAGTTATCAGGGACCTGGGGACCCAGGTTGATAGTAGTCTGTCATTCGACACCCATGTAGCTAAAGTAGTTAGGAAGTCCTTCTACATTGCCCACCTTATCATGAAGGGATTCTCATCTAGATCAAGGGAGGTCATAGTCTCCCTTTACTCATCACTCATCAGACCAATGATTGAGTACAATGCCCCATTCGGAATGTATCTGACCCGACACTTGCAGCAGCTGGAGAGGCCACAAAAGTTCCTCACCAAAAGGATAAAGGGTCTCAAAAATCTGTCCTATGCTGCCCGACTGAAAGAACTCCAGCTCTATTCAGTCGCCACCGCTTGCTCAGAGGTGACCTTTGCCTAACATACAAGGCCATGTCAATCCCAGATTTGATGAATATGCTTCACCTCAAAAAATCTAGATCCATCAGAGCCACAAGGGCGGGAGACTTAAACCTCGACACGGCTATTAATAGGACGTGCTGGAGAGATAGATTCATCACCCAAAGACTCCCTATGCTGTGGAACAAAATCCTGGTACATGTGAGGCAGAGCACCTCGCTGGCCTTGTTCAAGAGAAATCTTGACCAATGAATGGGAGATCGCAGATATACCCCAGGAATTACCTCAGTGTCACTGCTCGACAGAGGCACAGCAAAATAATGGGTATAGTTCCCCATACTAAAGGGGTGGCGTAAGCCACAAAACAATGGGCTAGGCTTATAAATGCCCTCGGGCAGATAGCCTAGTATGAACCTATGAACCTATGAACCTATATATATATATTGCTCCCCATTTGGTGGGCACCTGACATCTGGGGCAAGAAAAACTGATGTAATGGTGTCGGCTGCATGTTTTTATACCCCTGACGTCATGGAAGAAGGGACAGCATCCGACGCAGGACTCAAGACTTTGCTAATCAGGCCGAATGAGGGCAACCTGCCAGCAGATTACCCAAATGTAATGACTGCAACAGTGAATACACTCAGACATCTACATTTAAGGTAAGTGTACACAACTGTACTTTTGGAATACTGCAACAGTGATCAGTAGGACATGTATTGTTACTGGTAAATCCGATCTCTGGAAACACACAGGACTAATAAAAAACGCTCTTTATTTGACGAATCACGTTTTCGCTCCTGCACCTGCAAGAGCTTCCTCAGCTCATAACAATTAATAGCATAAAGGCATCTGTTTTATATAACAATATGCCATGATGTCACTTCCTTTTATGTTTTTAAAAAGACAGAATGTAAAAAAGGAAGCAAAATAAAAACAGCATTTTTAACATGTCACTTCATTCTAATACATATACCTTCTATACTTTCACATTTACAATAAAAATGTATGTACATACTAATAAGCATGTTCCCCTATATACCAAACATATATACCAAACATAAAATATGTATATTTAAATACACTCTCATTAAATTAAATGAGAGTGTATTTAAATATACATATTTTATGTTTGGTATATATGGGAACATGCTTATTAGTATGTACATACATTTTTATTGTAAATGTGAAAGTATAGAAGGTATATGTATTAGAATGAAGTGACATGTTAAAAATGCTGTTTTTATTTTGCTTCCTTTTTTACATTCTGTCTTTTTAAAACATAAAAAGTGACATCATGGCATATTGTTATATAAAAGATGCCTTTATGCTATTAATTGTTATGAGCTGAGCTTTGCAGGTGCAGAGCGAAAACGTGATTCGCCAAATAAAGAGCGCTTATTAGTCCTGTGTGTTTCCAGAGATCGGATTTACCAGTGTTTGTGGATTCCTGTGTGTTTTGTCAACATGTATTGTTACAGAAAGCTATTATGCTGTACTTTCCTTTATAAAAATCCTGTAGCATATCCCTCTGCCTTCTCCATTTCTACTGACAAACCTACTAATGTCTTGCCTTCTGACAGACGGTAGGATCATGGACAGGTATTGGAAGAAGGTTTATACTTCTGCCACTCTGTCCTTTAGAGCTTTAACTTACCAGACTTAAATGACAAAATACCTTTTATCCATTTTAGGAGCTAGCTGACCTGGAGACGTACGATTCTAAGCTGATATGATTGATTTGTTGGGGCAAGCTGCACAAGTTACCTAAGCACTTTTTAAAATGCAGCTGTGATATTGCAGAGTATTCTTCCAGGGCGACTGCTGCTGCTGGATCAGTTAGAAGATTTGCTTGGCTTTGCCTACAGTCCCTCCCTGAGGATGTTAAGGTCAAGCCTTTAGATTCTCCCCTTCACAGGGATCTTTTATTTGGCCCTCTGCAATAGATCTTTTCGAGACTCTGCAAAAGAAGAGCAAAGTGATGCAGGTCTTCGATTTTTCTCACTTCATTGCCTAGGTATCACAGAAATTACTTAGCTAACCTCTCAGAAGGGCAGGAAACAGCCAGGGAGAGTATTTCTTGATGAGTCTACTAGAGATTCCAAGTTTGGGAACCCTTGCATCCCAGATAAATCAGCCTATCTGCTGCCTCCTTCCTCCCTCCTCATTCCAGGTATTCCCTTGTCAAAAAGGCGGTCTTTCCCATCCTGGGAACTCAAATGGGTATTATCCATCATTCATCTAGGTTATAACACATCTCAGAGGAAAATCCCATCATTCAGACGTATTCTTTCATCCGTAGATCAAATCAAATTCACTTACTTCCTCCTTTTTTATAAGGTCTCCTCGACAAGGGGCACCGTAGAACTGGTGTGCTACACCAGCAGCATATTCCCATCCACCCAACCTGCAAACAGTCCCTCAAGTTCTCAGCCTGTTAATCATACTTTCAGTTCTTCGTTTTACCCTTCAATGTATTTACCTCTCTCATGGACTTCACAAAATACCTAGCCCCTGCCATTGCCTTTTAACAGTACTCAAGGAATTCAGATTTTTCCTTATTTGGACAACCTTCTTATCCAGTTAAACTCTCAGGACACCCTACATCTGCTTCCCAGCCTCACAGTTTCACTTCTGGAGAGACTGGGATTCACCCTCCGTCTCCAGGAGTCTGTTCTAAGATTTTCCCAGGGTCTAGTGTTCTTGGGAAGCCAATTGGACATCGCTGATGACTACCTTTCTTCCCCAAGAGAAAGTACTGTCCCTTTCCACCTTCCTCCAGTCCCTTCTTTCCTTTCAGTCCACATCTGCAGGAGAGATTCTAAGAACCTTTGGATACATGGCAGCGACCATTCCAGTGGCACCTTTTGCCAAGCTAGACACGAGAAAAATCCAGCGGTAGCTGAAATCTCAGTGGTACCTACACTGTCATTCACTGGACTTTCATTCCCACTATTATTGTTTCTGAAGTGTTATAGTGGTGACGGACACAAAAGCAGTTAAATCCAGGCTTTTCCTTTCTCCAACTTAATCCCAACCAGGAACTGTAGACAGCTGCATGAGATCTGGCTTGGGGAGCATAGACAAGCTCTTCATCAGTTCAAAACCAGTGGTGCTCCAGAAAGATGAAAAAACACATCAGTGTCAAAGAAATGTTGGCTGTTATCTGAGCCCTTCAGGTGTTTTCTCCACATTTGGAAACCAGGCCTGCTCAGTATTTTCACAGACAACACTACAGTGATTTGGCACATCAGCAAGCAAATCCTACGAGCTGTGCAGACTAGTACTCTTGGCATGGAATCAGGCAATAAAGGTTAATTTGTCCTTTTAAGAGGTATACTTCCCTTTAGATCAAAGAACAGTGTACTCACAGATTCTCTAAGCAGGTCTGTGGGAGACCCTCTCGAAATAGATCCTGGATATAAGCCACAGTTGGGGTGTACTTCAGATTGATCTGTTTGCCTCTACTCGTAACAGACAGCTCATACTGTTTTCTGAAGGGTTCCTTGTCCCTAGGTCTGAAGTATGGACACCGTATCTTCCTCTCAGAGTGGAAGTACCTCTTTGCCTTTCCTCCTACTCCTTTTTTACCAGAGGTTATGCTGATGGTCCAAAACAGGCAGCACTGGTCCCCTCTTCATCTAGCCAGGGGCCATCTCTACTGTATGAAGTAGAACTTACATACAACAAACGCTGTCTGCTTCATCCCAACTTACAGGCTCTCGACCTGACAGTATGGATGAGTGAATTTTAATTCCTTTCAGACGCTAATTTTCTGTGGACGTGCTTTCAGGCAGCAAGTGAACTTATTACTAGAAAGTCTTATATCACCAAATGGACAAAGATTTTCTGTCTGGTGTCTTAAAAAGAATGATAACTCCTATAGGTGGGGGTCCCTACAATATAATCGTACTTGCTCTGAGCTATTTTATAACAGAAAGTATCTTGTTCCTCTATAAAGGTTCGCTTGTCAGCCATTTCTGCTTGCATGCCACTTGACCCATCCTTGCTCTCTAGAATTGAAGTCAAGCAGTTCCTAAAGGGTGTCCTTCACCTGAACCCATCTAGGAGGGCTGTTGTAGTCCCCACCCCACCAGGATCACAACTTCATCCTAAAAAAAGTTTTGAACCTGCAGTTTCTGCCTCCCTAAAGTTTTGTACTTGTAAACTTTTGCTGGTGGCCCTTAGTCCTGATGGAAGGGTTTCTGAGCTCCACACCCATATGGTTACTCCTTTCCTTATCTTCCATAAGGACTAGGGTTAACTTAAGGCTAATTCTTCTTTCATGCCCAAGGTGGTCAGTGAATTGTCTCTTAATCAGGCTGTACATTTGCCTGCCTTCTTTCCAGATCCACAGAACAAGGATGAAAGACTTCTACACTTACTGGATGTGTACAGACAAATACTTTTTTTACCCTGATAAGACCAAAGGCATTTGAACAATGAACCAACCTTCTTTTTCCTTCCAGGAGGGCAAGTTGGGCTACTCAGTATCTAAACACGCAATTTCCAATTGGATTTCTAAAGCCATCTCTTTTTATTTCCAAAGCCATCTCTTTTTATTTCCAAAGCCATCTCTTTTTATTTCCAAAGCCATCTCTTTTTGTTATTTCCAAAGCTATCTCTTTTTGTTATTCTCACCATGGCAAATCCTTGTCTTCACTGGTGAAAGCTTGTTTCAACAGAGGAGTACCCTCCTCTGGTGCCTTTTTCAAGGATGCTGACTGCAGAGCCATTCTGGAAGCAGACACCTGCTCCTGTATGCACACCTTCACTAAACCCTACAGAGTAGATGTCTTTTCTAGATCAGAAACTTCCTTTGCCAGATGAGTACTTCTTGGTTTGGTAGACAACTCCCCTATCACCGATCAATCCACCCTTTCCAAATGCTGTGCTTTAGAAATCACCCAAGTATTGAAGTACTGCAACAGTGATTTCGGTCAGGACATAGTACAGTTCTATAAGAGTGTACCATAACAGTAGATGTCTGCTGGTCACTGTTGGAGCATTGCAACCTCCCTTCCTTCCCCCTTGCTCTCTTCTTTTTCCTATGGCATTATTATACTTTGAGGTTCGATGGGGGAGTAGCTCTCTCCTTTCCTTGTCTTAGCTGTACTTGTATTTTAGTGCTGTGTTTGCTCAGTCTTTTCCAGGGTCTCCTGACTCTAGATAGTCCAAGGATCTTGCACTCATACATCTGCCTATGTATCTCTATGCCCATGGGCTGGGGTCATCTCCTTATGTACCCCTATGCTCATGGGCTGGGGTCATATATAAGCATACAAGCGTGCAAAAGATTTATTGTTATGATACGCCAACAGGACATCAGGTTCCAGCAGTGGTCAGCTGAATATCTACTGTTATGGTAAGTTCTTACCAAACTTTAATGTCTGTAAGTAGCCTAAGCAGATTTGCCCAAAAAGAGAGCCTTTACTTGGTCACAGTGCAAACAAACCTCCCATGTCTATCAAAAATTGACTGGATGTGCTCTTTAAACCTACAAGATGCCTGTCTTTACATCAAAGTAGCTCGTTTAGGTTCCTGCATTCGACTAGGACTCAGCTTTAATAAGTTCAGATGCCTGCATTTTGGTCTTTCCTCAAGCCACAGGGTGTTCACCAAATGTGTGGCAGTTGTAGTAGCTTAGAAGCACAGCTCACCAAAAGAACAAGACACACCACTGGCCATGGCTGTTGAATTCCAAGAAATTTATTCTTCACACAGGTGAAGCGCTTTCATCCAAAGACTTATGGACTTCTTCAGAACAACACTTAACAAAGCCTCAACCCTTAAATACCCACAACATCTTAATGGCACCATAAATTTATTAATTTAACCAATTAAGTGTTCTAAAAAACATGTAACATTAAAGAAACACTGCTGTACATAAGTTAAAAATGTTAAAAACTACCCTAAAATATACTTTAATTTTAATAATGTTGATATGCTTACATTGTCATTGATACCTGGATAATTGGTGGCATCTAACCACAGCTGCCACCTTAATTCACAAATATCCAGGTGTAAATCTAAAATCCTACCCTGGGCACCCTTGTTCAATTGCTGCAAAACAAGAAATTTAAATACATGCCCTGAAATTTTAAAAATGTGCCTAGTCAATGTGTTGATGGCTTTCCCATTTTTTATGTCTAACAAAGGCTCATTAATCCTGTCTTTAAACCGCCTGCTGGTCTTTCCAGTATAAAAAGCTTGGCAGTGTTTACATTTAGCCATGTACACCACATTCTTACTAACACAGTTGAAGCGCCCTTGAAAATAAATGTTGGTCCCATTAATGCATACTTGGTTACCAGTCTCTATGATGTTTTTGCATGCAGTACATCCTGACAGGTTAGGGCAAGAAAAACTGATGTAATGGCGTCGGCTGCCTTACTTTATACTACTGATGACCTGACGTCAGTCCTCAAGCGACATTAACCGACGCAGAAACACTAAGTCTCTGGTATTCGGGCCGGCCGAGGGCTAACCTGGCACGGTTAACCCAAATATAATGACTGCAACAGTGAATACACTCGAACATCTACATTTGTGGTAAGTGAACACAACTGTACTTTGCTTGCTCAAGCTGTTAGGCTATATGGCTCCTACTGTTTCATTGTGCTGCATGCCCATTTGCACAAGACTTCTGCTGTTGTTCTCCAGCTTTGCATTATCATGCTGGTGAAGACAACACTTTCAGTGCTGGCACTGCACTATTCTACCAACCTAAACATTGGCAAACCAAGTTCTTCTCCCTCCGGAGGCCTATTCTCGGGTGACTGGCTCATGCCACTCTTCTTGAGTGTCAGGTCTCCACAGTGTAGGAGCAACCACAACCTTTCCTCCTTTGTGAGCATTCCAACATCGGTTGCACATCTTTCCTAACCATGCATAGCTTTTCAAGCTTTCTGAGCTGCTAATCAATCTCTGGTCATCTGGTTCACAGTCAGTACTTTATTTCTTTGCCCAAGAGAGCCATGGTCCACATCATCACAATTCATGACCAACAGTTACACTGTGTTCATTGTATTCTATAATCACAAAAAAAAAGATGAAGTGAATTTGGCTGTTACCAGGCTAAACCACTCAACAACTGGCGCTGCCTCACATTGTCATTTATGTGAAGTTATTACTTTAGTGCAGGCCCATGGAAACCCTTGTCTTTGTAGGTCTTGGTATCCTTTCTGCCTTCACCTAAAAAGAATGAACAATGGGACAAGACTGTGGATCACTAAACAGTCTGTGTCCGCCTTCTCCTCTTGAGGTTGGTGTTACTGCTTCGCTTCTGGTGAGGGAGAAAGCAAAGAAGCACTGATTCCCAGCAGAGTGAAGCTGTGGTCTTTTTTCAAATAATATAGCATTTTAATTGATTTATTTGTGTTGCATTGAATATTAACTGAACTGGACGTTTTGACTCTGTTTTTTCAGATAGTGCTTGCTAGATTTTTATTGCCTGTTAGTAATTGCAGGCGAGGGTAGTCTCCATGGTCGAAAATTAATCGAAAATCTGTTGTTTGTTTGTTTAATTTAACTATTGAGGCTGCCCACTAAAGTGTGCTAGCCTGTGTAACTGATTTATTGCTGCCTTCTGTATTTGTGGGTGTTTTCTATCTAAAAACAAAAAAAATCCTTGTTTTCCCGTCTCTCCTCGACTAGTTTAGACCAGTTTACAGGCTTTGCTGTATTCTGGGCTGTGGTGTAGTTTCTGTGTTGTCCATTACTTTACTTGGATAAGAAGGAAGTTTCTTTGCTCACCAGTGGGAGTGGGGAGCCTTGAGCAGCCTATCTGTCCCTGAAGGAGTGACCTCAGTACAAGAGCTGTAGTAATTGGTTGTTTTGGACCATTTCTAGCTCTTTTGAAGTTCCCTGTTTAAAATCTGCATTTGTGCGGCTTTGCGCGATTGTGCGCATAGCGCAGTGCCGGTTAAACAGGGTTAAACTTTTTATGGCTCCGGCAAGTCTGCTCGTCAAATTTTCCCTTAGAAAGCTCTACTCTTAGAATAACCAGTCTACTCATTATATTATAAGCATAGCACTTGTTCTCAAAGCTTCTCTTCTAAGCAAGCACTCTCAAACTCAAGTAGCACTACATCCACCTACCACCACAACCACTTCCCTTAAAGGCACAGCACTCTCTTGTAATATTCTAGCATGTCGAGTGGTAGATTGCTAGCATCTTCTCCTGTTCAGCTGGTTAATCTGGGAATCTTGAGACAATGCTATAATTGTCTCATGTACACAGACAACCCTCTCCTCCTCCCAACAAACACAAATACATGTGAGAGATGCAACTGTATAGCCAAACTGGAGGCTGAACTCTCTCAACTCAGGACTGGCAAGACCAGACAGGAGGAGAAGGTAATCACACACACAACAAACCCAGTCACACATAGACCTACCCCAACTGCAAATCAAGCACATAATAACACAAAAACATACTCGGAGGCTCCCAAAGCAGACACCCAAAAATCCACCACCTCAAAACATAACACATGCAACACATACTTCAATAAATCGGCGTGTCAATAAATCACAGCCCTTAAGGCCAAACACTATGCCTGATACACTAGTGATAGGTGACTCTATAGTCAGACACACTGACGTCCCACTTACCAGGCTGAGCAAGGAGAGGGTAACGGTAAGCTGCCTATCGGGGGCTAGGATCCACCATATAGCACACGCACTCAGGTCACTCAAAAGCACGTACAAATATGACTCTGTCATTGTCCATGCCGGCGTGAATGACCTGAGGCGTACCTCCTTGGACTACATGAAAAGAGACATAGAGGAGCTCTCTGATTATGTAGCCCAGGCTGGTATGACCCTGAGCAGCATCCTGCCCTCACCAAGAATGATGCCACAATACAAAGACAAGATGATCAGGTTTAATAATTGGCTCAATTACTGGTGTCATTCTAGGGGGATCCACTGTTTGTCTGTCTGGGATGACATGCTGGACAAGCCACGCTGCTTCGCAAGGGACGGCTTGCACCTGTCACCACTGGGCTTCCGGATATTAGCTAAGGCTCTTGCCACCCCCATAGTGCCTTTTTTAGGCAAGGCTCAAAAGACGAACCCACCTCCTTAGAAAACAAAAATGGAAAAAAATTAAGGGTAATGCTGCTCAATGCCAGAAGTCTAAATCTCAAGATGCAGGCTCTCTAAGCACTCCTCAGTATGGAGAACATCGATGTCTGCGCTGTAACCGAGACCTGGTTCAAGGCTCCTGAGAGCACCCCAGCGCTACCAGGCTTTACCTCATATCAAGCTTTTCGGCCCCAAAACCCGGGCCGAACCACAAAGGGAGGGGGAGTGTCCATATTCATCAAGGATACCCACACCTCCAGGTTAGTGGCAACTCATGAAGCATCGGAGACCATCCAGGTGCAGCTAACTGTAGGCAAAACTGCTATACAACTGGTTGCATGTTACAGACCACCCTCCCAATCTCAAGAACCCCACTCAGACTTCCTGAAGACATTGGAAGATATGAATGTCTCACCAAATACCATCATATTGGGAGACTTCAACTACCCTAACATAGACTGGGTGCACTATTCTAGCCCTAACACCTTAGCCCAAAGGTTCCTGGAATTCATAAACTCAAATGCAATGGAACAGCTAGTCACCTCTCCCACAAGGGGGATAATATACTAGACCTGATCATCACAAACATGGGGACAAAATGCTCCACACCGGAAGTATTCCCTTCACTGGTGAGATCTGACCATAAACTAATCACCCTGGATATACATTTACCACCTCCACCCCCAGCACAAAAGACTACAGTGAGAAACTTCTCAAAAGCCGACTTTACACTTCTCAAGACTGAGATGGTATCATTTAAGCCCACAGAGCCAATGGAAACCACATCCCACAATGCTGAATCCTACACAAATGCTTTCTACGGACATCTCCAAGAATGCATGGATCGTGCAATCCCAAATAAAACCAAGACCCTCTCCTCCAAAGGAAAGCGTCCTGTCTGGTGGACCCCATTATTAGGGTGTTGGGTTGTACCCTAATACTTTCCAGTGTATCCAGAAATGAGGATTGGGAATCCTGGGGCATGGTGGGGGGTCTGTAGCAAGCTACAATTTGGATTGCAGTCTTGCCCAGAGTTAGTTGCACTTGGATAATCTCGGATGCATTATGCTGTGCAACTAGCTTGGAGGTGTGGATATCCTTAATGACTATGGACACACCTCTACCTTTAGTGCTTCGTTCTGGGCTAGGTGGCTGAAAGGTGTGGTATGAATTATAGCCTGGTAATGTAGGGGTGCTCTCTGGAACTTTGAACCAGGTCTCTGTCACTGCACAGATGTCGATGTTCTCCATTTTAAGGAGTGCCTCGAGTGAGTGCATTTTGAGGTTTAGACTTCCGGCACTGAGTAGCATTACCCTCAGATTTTCCTTGCTTGTACCTGTTACGGTGGTGAATTTATCATTTGAACCTTGCCTAAAAAAGGCACTATAGGGGTGGTAAGAGCCTTAGCCAGTGTCCAGAATCTAAGGGCGACAGGTGCAGGCCATCTCTGGCATACCATTGTGGTCTGTCGATCATGTCGTCCCAGGCAGACAAATACTGGATCCCCTTAGAATGACACCAGAAGCTTAGCCAATTGAAGTCAATCATTTTGTCCTTGCACTGTGGTATAATTCTGGGTGATGGCAGGATGCTACTCGGGGCTAGGGTCATACCTGCCTGGGCTACAAGATCGGAGAACTCCTCCATGTCTCTTTTCATGTAGTGCAGCGAGGTACGTCTCAGGTCATTCACACCAACATGGACAATGACATTGTCATATTTCTACTTGTTGTGGAGTGACCTGAGTGCGTGCGTTATGTGGCGGATCCTGGCACCTGACAGGCAGCTGACAGTAACTTTCTCCTTGTTTAGCCTGGTGAGTTGGAACATCAGTGTGCCTGACTACAGAGTCACCTATGACTAGAGTGTTAGGTACATTGTTATGCCTTATGGGCTGTGGTTGAGTGGCACACTGAGTTTGTGGGCTATGTGTCATTTGGGTTGTGTTGGGGGGTGGAGTTTGCTTGTGTTTCTGCTTTGGAAGTCCCTGATGCTTGTGCAGGTTTTTATTGAAAGCCTCCGCGAATGTAGGTGTGTGTTTTGTGTTCCTATGTGTGTGTTTTGGTGGTGTAGGTTTTGAGGGACTATGTGATGAGTGTGGTGTGGTGCAAGTGTTTACCTTCTCCTCTTGACTGTCTAGTCCAGTCTTGGGTGAAGAGAGCTTTGCTTCCAGTTTGGCTATATAAGTGCATCTCTCACAGGTTGTAGTGTTGGGTGGTAGGAGGAGAGGGTTGGCTGTGTACATGAGGCAAATGCATTGCCCCAAGATGCCCAGATTCATCAGGTAGACAGGAGAAATCATTGCAGGCATTGTCACATGTTTACTGACAGCCAGTTAATTCTCAAACAAACTGATATGGTGTTGAGAGATGTATTTATACATTGTCATTGGAGGCAAAGCTCTCACATAAAAGCACTCCTAATGTCAATAAGATTGTCAGTAGTACACACTCAGCACCCATCACACACATTCAAAGCAGACATATAGACCCATATATGCTGAGTCACTTATATGCAACCTTCCTACACCCCAAAGACTTTTTAGATGAAGTGCACATAACAAATACCATCAGCAGCTCCAAATGCAGCCTTTCAAAATAACACCACATCAACACATAGGTTCAAACCTATCTGCCCTAGGGCATTTATAAGCCTAGCCAGAGTGTGTGTGACTTTCGCCACCCCTTGGGATGAGAATACTATGCCCATTTAGGGTTTAGTTTACTGTGCGTCTGTCTAGTAGTGACACAGAGATGACCCCCGGGGTAAACCTATGATCTCCCATCCACTCGTCAAGATTTCTCTTGAAGAGAGCTAGTGAGGGGCTCTGCCTAATGTGGACTGGGATTCTGTTCCAGAGTGTAGGGAGCCTCTGGGTTATGAATCTGTCCCTCCAGCACGTCCTATTTATTTCTGTGTTGAGGTTCAAATCTCTTGCTCTCGTGGCTCTGATGGATTTGGATTTTCTGAGGTGGAGCATGTCCATTAATTCCGGATTGGACATGGCCTTGTACGTCAGGCATAGATCACCTCTGAGTAGGCGGTATGCGACTGAATAGAGCTGGGGATTCTTCAGCCGGGCAGCATATGGCATATGTTTGAGACCCTTTATTCTCTTGGTGAGGAACTTTTAGGGTCTTTCTAACTGCTGCAGGTGTCTGGTAAGATACATCCCAAATGGGGCATTGTACTCAGTCATGGGCCTGATAAGAGAAGAGTACAGAGGCACAATGACCTCTCTTGATCTGGATGTGAATCCCTTCATGATAAGGTGGGCAATATAGAAGGTCTTCCTAACCACCTTGGCAAGAGGCACAATGACCTCTCTTGATCTGGATGTGAATCCCTTCATGATAAGGTGGGCAATATAGAAGGTCTTCCTAACCACCTTGGAAATGTGAGTGTCAAATGAGAGGTTACTGTCAACTTGGGTCCCTAGGTCCCTGATTACCTCTTCCGTACTTAATGGATTACCACCTGTGTGGTAATTTGTGGGTACCTTGTTTTTCCCAAAGGGTATGACTATACATTTTTTAGCGTTCAGTTTAAGGCCATGGCTCTGGCACCAATTATCCATTTCTATGAGACCTCTCTGAAGGATGCTTGTGTCCGCTGGAGTATCAATTATGGCGCCCAGTTTGCAGTCATCTGCGAACTTTGTCAGCCACAATCCTCTTATGTTTGCTTGCACCTCGGAAAAATAAATGCCGAATAAGAGGGGTCCCAGGACTGAGCCCTGTGGGACACCGCTTGTGACTGGCTTAAGAGTCTGACATGGCTCCAGCAATTCTGACCTTGTGGGTTCTGTCCTTGAGCTAGTTTGCAACCCATCTTGTGACATATGGGTTTACATTTAAGCTGGTGAGTTTGTCTATGATGCCCGAGTGGGGTATTGTGTCGAAGGCTTTTGCAAGGTCAAGGTAGGCTGTGTGAACTGCCTTACCCTCATCAATGGCCTTAGTGACTGTTCCAAAAAAGTCGACCAAGTTCAAAAGGCAGGATCTGCCCTTGACAAAGCCAAATTGGGTAGGATCCAATGTCTGTAGGTCCCCAATGTCTTTGTTTATGAGTTCCATAATGATCCTTTCCATAGCTTTGCAGACCAGGCTCGTCAAGCTTATGGGGCGGTAATTTCAGGGTCCGTAGAAGCACCGCCTTTGTGGAGTGGGACCACTGTTGCTGCGCCACTCTTTGGAGTGCGTATCCTGTAGTAAGGCTAAGATTAAACAGCAGCCTTATGTGCGGATTTAGTTCCTCTTGGAGTTCATGTAGCACGCAGCCCGGGACACCGTCCGGTCCCATTGATGCTGTGTTTTTAGCTTTGGAGAGGGCGGCTCTCACCTGGGCATCTGAGATGTTAGGGAGGCTACACTCTGCTGGGATAGATATTTCTCCTTTTGGGGGGGAGGGGGCGGAGAAATTTGCACTGAACCTGTCTGCCAGAATGTTGGCAATGTCTGTGGGTTCAGTGTATTTTGTGTCATTTTGGAGTAACTCTGAGCATATCTGGGAGTTTCCACCCAGGTTTCTAACATAGCTAAAGAAGGCCTTGTGATTGTCTTTTGTGCCTTTTGCGATTTTTCTCTCAAAGTTGGCCTTGGATGATTTTATGAGTGATCGTAGTTTTTGCTAGTACTGATCAGAGATGCCTTCCCTTTTAGGGATTTTGCTCTGTCATGTAGTAGCTTCCTCCTCCTGTTGTAAAGTTTGTTAATGGCTGGGGTCCACCAGACAGGGCGCCTGCCTTTGGGGGAATGGGTCTTGGTTTTATTAGGGATTGCATGATCCATGCATTCTTGAAGGTGCCCGTAGAAGGCATTTATAAAGGATTCAGCGGTGTGGGTTGTGGTTTCCACTGGCCCAGGGGCCTTGAAGGATACCACTTCAGTCTTAAGAAGGGTGAAGTCGGCTTTTGAGAAGTTCTTCACTGTGGTCTTTTGTGCAGGGGGTGGGGGCGGGATGTGGATTTCCAGTGAGGTTAATTTATGGTCTGATCTCACATATGAGGGGTATACTTCCGGTGTGGAGCATTTTGTCCCCATGTTTGTGATGATCAGGTCTAGTATATTATCTCCTCTTGTGGGAGTGGTGACTAGTTGTTCCATCGCATTTGAGTTTATGAATTCTAGGAACCTTTGGGCTAGGGTGTTGGGGCTTGAGTAATGTTCCCAGTCTATGTTTGGGTAGTTGAAGTCTCCCAGTATGATGGTATTTGGTGAGACATTCAGACTCTCCATTGTCTTCAGGAAGGCTGAGTGGGGTTCCTGAGTTTGAGAGGGTGGTCTGTAGCATGCTACAACCTGTAGGGCAGTTTTGCCTATGGTTAGTTGCACCTGGGTGGTCTCCGATGCTTCGTGCGTTGCCACTAACCTGGAGGTGTGGGTATCTTTGATGAATATGGATACTCC
Source organism: Protopterus annectens (assembly GCF_019279795.1). NCBI lineage: Eukaryota > Metazoa > Chordata > Ceratodontiformes > Protopteridae > Protopterus > Protopterus annectens. Next base: position 1,443,442,569 of record NC_056745.1, read on the forward strand.
CCCTCCTTTTGTGGTTCGGTCCAAGTTTTGGGGCCGGAAAGCATGATATGAGGTAAAACCTGGTAGTGCTGGGGTGCTGTCAGGAGCCTTGAACTAGGTTTCAGTCACTGCACAGACATCGATGTTCTCCATACTGAGGAGGGCTTCGAGAGCGTGCATCTTGAGGTTTAGACTTTTGGCATTGAGCAGCATTACCCTTAGTTTTTTTTTCACTTGTGTTTTCTAGGGAGGTGGGTTTGTCTTTTGAGCCTTGCCTAAAAAAGGCACTATGGGGGTGGCAAGAGCCTTGGCCAATATCCGGAAGCCCAGGGGTGACAGGTGCAAGCCGTCCCTTGCGAAGCAGCGTGGCTTGTCAAGCATGTCATCCCAAGCAGGCAGACATTGGATCCCCTTAGAATGACACCAGTAATTAAGCCAATTGTTAAAGCTGATAATTTTGTCTTTGTACTGTGGCATCATTCTTGGTGAGGGTAAGATGCTGCTCGGGGTCAGGGTCATACCGGCCTGGGCTACATAATCAGAGAGCTCCTCTATGTCTCTTTTCATGTAGTCCAGGGAGGTAACGTCTCAGGTCATTCACACCAGCATGGACAATGACTGAGTCGTATTTGTACTTGCTTTGGAGTGACCTGAGTGCTTGTGTTATGTGGGGGATTCTAGCACCCGACAGGCAGCTTACTGTAACCTTTTCCTTTTTCAGTCTGGTGAGTGGGACGTCAGTGTGTCTGACTATGGAGTCGCCTATTACAAGTGTATCTGGCATGTTGTTTGGCCTTAAGGGCTGTGACTGTTTAGCACACTGACTTTGTGAACTATGTGTTGCATGTGGTATGTCTTGAGGTAGTGGTCGCTTGGGTGTCTGCTTTGGAGGCCTCTGTTGTTTTGGTAGATTTTTAATCAGAGCCTCCGAGTATGTTTTTGTGTGTTTATGTGTTTGGTTTGCAGATGTTCATCGTGTTTCACTGTTGCAGTCATGACTGTAGGGTTCTCCCCTGCCGGCAGGCAGCCCTCGGTCGGCCAGAATCCCAAAGTCTGGGTCCGGCGTTGGCTGTTCAACCATGGTCCCTGACGTCAGAGCGCCAGGAGTACAAAGCTGACAGCCGACGCCATCTTCTCCAGTCTTTCTTGCCGTGCGGTGATAGCAGTTCGCAAGTGCTGGTCGGCTGACTCCTGATGAAATTTTCTGATATACTTCGGTCCGAAGACTTCTCCACTCAAAGCTAAGTACCCCGTTGGGGAAACTTTTTTCTTGCTCCACTCCGATGTCAGAAAACGTTAATAATTGTATTTCATGTGGGAAGCAAATACCTCATAAGGATTTTCATTCTTACTGTATTCCTTGCTTAGGCCCTGACCACGACGTAGCTAGTTGTTGGTTTTGTGCTAGATTCAATCAACGTACAATTAAGCGAAGGTACGATTTTGCTTTTCATTACTTCGGTAGGCGCTTTAACTACAAAATGTCGTCGGATACGGTCCCGGTTACCAGAGTTCACAAACGTTGCAAGGATAAAGACAGGCCTCCGAGCTCCAAATCTGATAATAGCGCACAAGCGGAGCCAACTTCAGGTTCGGCTGTCGCCAGTGAGGCGCTTTTGCAGCCCCTGTCGTCGGCCATTTCAGAACCGACTGCCGAAACGGACTCTCATGAGGAGCCAACCAGGCCTTTAAATATTTCTGTTGCAGGACCTTCCGACAATGCTCCTTTGGATGGGTCCGGAGCCGCTGTGCAGGTACCGGCTTCTGAAGGGGTTTTCAGGCCTATTCAGCTACTAGTAAAGGCAAAGCTAAAGAGAAAGGCAAAGACTCCTTCTAAATCAAAGACTTCAACACAGGCCTCTTCTGAACTGGCTCCCAAGTCACAGAAACAGTTACTCAAGATGGCGGAGAATTTACTTACTATGATTAGGGGTTCACACCCCCCTCCAGACAAAAGGCCAAGGCAGGATGTTTATTATGATTCCTCTGATCTGGTTTCTGTTTCCTCAGTTTCTTCTTCTGATCAGGAATATTCTTTCTCTCCTTATGAGGATTCTGATGCTGAAGAATCCATTCCTTCAGCTTCTCCCCCTGAGGATTTCTCTTTTGGGAAAACTTTGCATGAAATGAGGGAACATTTCCACTGGGAAGGACAGGAATATTCGGAATCCAAGAAAAGACTGAGTGATTTTCTTCTTCTTCCCCAACATAGACCCCTGGCTATTCCTCCTGTTTTGGATATTGTGGATGATGCCTTTTCGGAGGCTAACTTAACCCCTGACTCTTTTCCTCCTGCTCCTGTTAAGCCTGATAGATATTACAGGGTTCCTGATTCCCATCAGTTTTTATACAAGAACCCTTCTGCTGACCCTGAAACCATTTCTCAGGGTCCTAAGGGAGTTAAGGCCGCTTCTGCCAAAAATCCCATTCCTACTGAAAAGGATTTTCGATCCTTAGAAAGATGGGGCAAAAAGGTGTACACTTCTGCTACTTTGTCCATTAGGGCTTTAAACTGTCAGTTTCATATGCTTAAATACCAGCAATTTCTCTTGTCTGTCTTAAAACAAAAGCTTACTTCCATTTCTGCCTGTGCAGATAAGGAATTACATGACTTATTGCATGCCACTGAACAGGTTGGGAAGCATGGTTTTACACTGTGGTTTTGATGCCTTGGAGGCTTCTTGTAGGGCTGCGGCCTCTGGCACAGTCATTAGAAGGCATGCATGGCTAAAGGAACAAAATTTACTTGAACAAGTAAAGGCTAAACTATTGGATGCTCCTGTTCAGCATAATGTCTTGTTTGGATCAAAAGCTGAAGAGGTGATTAAAAAGATGGAGGATAAGGCGAAATCCATGCAAACAGTTTTTCTTACAAGTACAGCCACCTAGATTTAGCAGGAATTGGCCTTAAAAAAATTGGTCCTTTCCCAACAGACAGGCCTCAGAGGGGTAGGTATAGACGCTCCAGAGGGAGGCCTCAAACACAAGCTGCTTATAGACCAAGACAGTGGACTGCTTCCACCCCTAGGGGAGGAGAGGACAGGTCACAATCTCAAAGGAAACAAACTCAATGACTCCCTCTGTTGGGCTACAGGAACTTCTTGCCTGGAAGCCCCTCACGGAGGAAAACTCTCTCTTTTTTTATCAAAATTGGACTCAAATAACCCAAGACAAATTGGGCTTTGGATTTGGTTTTAAGAGGTTACAAATTCCATTTTCATACCTTGCCAAGGCCAAGCGGATGGCCAGACCTTCCAAAACATCAATGGACGGAGGCCTTAAACCAGGTGGAAGCTCTTTTGGCTATGAATGCCATAGAACTGGTTCCTCTTTCAGAGATGGGAAAAGGTTTTTACTCAAGACTCTTTCTAGTCCCAAGGAAGCAAAACTCATGGAGACCCATTCTGGATCTGTCGGTCTTGAACACCTTTCTAGAGATTCCAAAATTCAAGATGCTTACTCTACAGCAGCTACTTCCAGTGCTGTCCAAAGATGCATGGATGGTAACTTTGGATTTAAAGGAGGCATATTTACACATTCCCATCAGGCAGGATCGCAGAAAATACCTCCGGTTCAAGGCCGGATCGAGGCACTTTCAATTCTCTGCGCTGCCCTTTGGATGATCTACTGCGTCCAGGGTCTTCACCAAATGCCTGGCTCCAGTAGTAGCTTACTGCAGACTCAAGGGAATTCAAATTTACCCTTATCTGGACGATTGTCTAATTCAAGCAGACAGCAAGGATGTCTTACCCCAGCATCTAGAATTTGTACAGAACCACCTTAAGTTCCTGGGATTCTCTGTAAACATAAAAAAGTCAAATTTGACACCATCACAACAGATAACTTTTCTGGGTGCACTTCTAAACACCACAACCCAGATGGCATTTCTGACATCCGAAAAACAATTACAGCTGGCTTCAACTTTCAGAACCTTGGCAACTCTAACTCAACTATCTGCAAGGAAATTCCTGCAGGCTTTGGGTTACATGGCCTCCTGCATCCTTCTCGTACCATATGCAAGACTACACATGAGGAAAATACAGTGGTACCTAAAAAGTGTATGGTCTCAGCATTGCCACAGTTTAGACATACTGATCTCCGTCCTTCCTTGCCTTCAAAAGGAATTTCTTTGGTGGTCCAGGCCATGTGCTCTAAACAAAGGGAAACCCTTCCGTCTGCCTCCTGCCAATCAGATTCTAACCACGGACGCCTCGGATTATGCTTGGGGAGCCCATTTTCAGGGCAATTGTTTGCAGGGCCTTTGGACAAAAGATCAGAAGCACCTGCATATCAATTTAAAGGAAATGTTGGCGTTCAGAAAGCTCTATTGGCCTTCAGTAATCTTTTACAACCAGGACAACTGCTAATACGGACAGACAACACCACAGTTTTGTGGTACATAAACAAGCAAGGGGGATCTCATTCCTACCCCCTTTGCAGACTAGCCATGGATCTATGGAACACAGCTCTAGCTTGCAATCTGGATCTTCAAGCTCAGTTTCTAGAAGGGAAACAGAACTTCCTGGCAGACAGTCTGAGCAGAAACCTTTCGGATCCACATGAGTGGATGCTGGACACCAAAATATTCAGGATGATAACAGCAGTCTGGGGATGTCCTCACATAGATGTCTTTGCATCCCATCTCAATCATCAACTACAGAATTTTTTGCACCAGGACTTTCCACAGAGAAGCTTGGAAAGTGGACGCCCTGTCATTCAGTTGGAGGAACCTTTCGGGATATGCCTTTCCGCCTCTTCCTCTTTTTCCACGGGTTTTATTGAAGATAAAACATGACAAACCCAAGATGATAATCTTGCTGGCGCCAAATTGGCCTCGGCAGTTTTGGTATCCAACTCTAAAAAACCTATGCCTGGAGCCCCCTTGTGTTTTACCTCAGTCTCCGAACCTTCTGTCCCAACATCAGGATCAGGTTCTACACTCTCATGTCAGAACTCTCAGCCTGGTGGCCTGGTTAATCCAGGGCCTTTGATTTCTTCTTTACTGCCCAAGCAGGTTATGGATGTCATTTTAGAAGCCAGACGTCCTAGCACTAGAAAATCTTATGCAGGAAAATGGAAAAGATTTTGTTCCTGGATGCAGGCTCAGGATTCTGATCCTCTTCTTCCTAACATTACTTTAATTTTACTTTACTTGACAGATCTCTTACATAAGGGTCTCTCTTTCTCTTCCATTAAGATACATGCTTCTGCTATTTCTGCTCATTATAATACAGACCCTCCCATCTTTTCCCACCAGCTCATGAGACAGTTTCTCAGAGGAGCTAAGAACTTAAGACCTCCTAGATCTCCTCCCATTCCTGCTTGGGATCTCAACTATGTTTTGTAAAAACTAACCTTGCCTCCATTTGAGCCTGCTGCCTCTTCTGACATCAAGTTTTTATCTTGGAAGACAGCTATCCTGTTAGCCCTGACCTCTGCCAGGAGAGTTTCAGAGTTACAAGCTCTTATGGCTGTGGAACCTTATATTATTTTTCATCAAGACAGGGTATCTTTGAGGACTAATCCTACCTTCATGCCTAAGGTGGTTTCCAAAGTGGCTTTAAATCAAACTATCCACTTTGCCAACCTTTTTCCCCACTCCTCAAAATAAAGGGGAAAGGATCTTACATTCCTTGGATGTACACAGACAACTATGTTTTTACCTGAACAGAACCAAGGACATCAGAAAAATCGGAACAATTGTTTGTTTCTTATGCTTCAAGTTCCCAAGGTAAAGCCATTTCAAAACAGACCATTTCTAAATGGATTGTTTATGGAATCAGATTTTGTTATTCTCACCATGGAAAGCAAATCCCAGGGAGTATACGGACTCATTCCACCAGAGCTGCTGCCACTTCTGCGGCCTTCCTCAGGGGAGTTCCTACCAAGGACATTTTGGAAGCTGCAACTTGGAGTTCAGTGCATACTTTTTCTAAGCACTACAATCTACCTCTCTACTCTAAGTCTAGGGCAGGCTTTGCCTCTGCAGTCTTGCAGGGCCTTTTAGCTGCCCCTTCCTCTTTATGACCACCTCCCTTTCTTTCAGCTTTGGGATTCTACCCTACAGTCATGACTGCAACAGTGAAACACTATGAACATAGTACAGTTGTGTACACCTACCATAAATGTAGATGTTCGAGTGTCTTCACTGTTGCAGTCTGGGATTCCCTCCATCCTGTCCCCCCCTCTTATTTTTACTTTTGTGTATTTCTTTTTTTTTCACCATTCTTCTGAGGTGTATTTGCAAAGGTTATAGGACCTTTTTCATTTTGGGACTCCTGACATCTGGGGCAAGAAAAACTGGAGAAGATGGCGTCAGCTGTCAGCTTTGTACTCCTGGCGCTCTGACGTCAGGGAGCATGGTTGAACAGCTGATGCCGGACCCAGACTTTGGGATTCTGGCTGACCGAGGGCTGCCTGCCGGCAGGGGAGAACCCTACAGTCATGACTGCAACAGTGAAGATACTCGAACATCTACATTTATGGTAGGTGTACACAACTGTACTTTTTGATAGGTCTATGTGAGACTGGGTTTGTGGTGTGCGTGGTTACCTTCTCCTCCTGACTGGTTTTGCCAGTACTGAGTTGAGAGAGCTCAGCCTCCAGTTTGGCTATATAGTTGCATCTCTCACATATATTTGTATTTGTTGGGAGGAGGAGAGGGTTGTCTGTGTACATGAGGCAATTGTAACATTGCCTCAGGATTCCCAGATTCACCAGCTGAACTGGAGAAGACGCCAGAAACTGACCCTTCGACATGCTAGCATAGTGTAAAGGATTGCTGTGTAACTGAGTCAGAAAGGACCTATAGGGAAATGGGTACTCAAGGGAATTTAGGTGAATGAAGTACTTTCTTTTTGTTTGAGTGCTTTACCTGTATAAAAATGCTTTAGGAGCAAGTGCTGGGCTTTTCAGGTAGATAATAGACTGTTTAGATTGCAAGTAGAGCAGTTCTAAGGGAAAAATTGAAGAGAAGACTTTTCGGAGCCAGAAATAGTTTAAACTTGATTAACCGGCGCTGCCCGATGCTGCTCTATGAGCAACTTTGCGCTAATTCGCGCAAAAGCACGCTAAAGAGGGCTTTATAGCAGGGGGTTGAAAAGAGCTAGGAATTGACCCAAAATGGCCAATAAACTACAAGTTGCTGGGCTGGAACCACTCCTCTAGGGACAAATAGGTTGCTCAGTGCTCCCCACTCCCACTGGTGAACAAAGAAGCTTCCTCTTTTCCAAATAAGGATATGGATAGCACAGGAACTATGACAAAGCCCAGAGATCAGCAAAATCTGAAGACTGGACTATTCTAGTTCAGTAAGGCGGGAAAACAAGGATGTATTTTGTTTTTTCTTTTTTTCAGAGACAGAAGAAAAAGAAACAGTAACAAACAATAAATGCTTTAAAACGGCTAGCGCACTTGAGTGTGTTAGCCTAACAGTTAAATTAAAAAAAACTAACTTTCAAAAGTGCAAACAGTTTAGAAGCAACACAAATACAGTATAAACAATATGCAGAGCTGATTTCAAGGGTTTTTAGGCGAAATGCAGTCGAGATACAGTAGTCAAAAAGAAAGCCAGAAAAAAAGACTTATAAATCAAGGAAAGTCACTCTTTCATTCTATTCTGCTTGTAGAACTCTGCAGGACACCACGAGGAGCTGTGCTGAGTCGTATACAAGTGCAAAAACGCGCTAAAGCGGGCTTTATAGCAGGGGGTTGAAAAGAGCTAGGAATTGACCCAAAATGGCCAATAAACTACAAGTTGCTGGGCTGGAACCACTCCTCTAGGGACAAATAGGTTGCTCAGTCACATCTCATGGGCCCACTACTTCTAAGCCCATAAGGCAAGCCACTACACAATCCAACATTCTGATCATTGGAGACTCCATCATGAGACACATTGATGTCCCTGTCACTAGGCTGAGTAAGGAGAAAGTCATGGTCAGTTGCTTATCAGGGGCTAGGATCTGCCACATTACGCACAGACTCAGGTCATTGGACTACAAGTAGCAGTATGACTCAGTCATAGTCCATGTGGTTGTAAATGACCTGAGATGCACCTCCCTAGACTATATGGAGAGAAACATGGAGCCCTTTTAATGTGTGTCCCATGCAGGTGTGAACCTAGCACTGAGAAGCATGTTACCTTCTCCTAGGATGATGCCACAATGTGAACAAAAGATGAATGACTTTAATAATTGCCTTAGATTCTGGAGTCATTCTAAGGGGTGCAGCATCTGTCAGCATGGAGGGAGATGATCAACAGCCCAAACAGCTTTGCCAGGGATGGTCTGCACTTCTCCATGCTAGGCTTTGGAATATTAGCTGAAACATTGTCTTCCCCCATAGTGCCTTTTTTGGCAATTCCAAACTGAAAGTACTTCCAACATAGCAAATCAAAACCAAGAAAATCTAAAGGTGTTACTGCTCAATGGTACAAGTCTAAGCAAATAACACCACTCCCTAGAAGCTCTCTTCACCCTAGAGAACACTGACGTCTGGTGGTCACTGACGCATTGTTTAAAGCCGGGGAGAGCGCAGCAACAGTGCAAGGTTAGAGTGCCTTCCACACATTTAAACCATCTGCTACACAGGTCAGGACTAAAGGTAGAGGTGTCTCGATTTACATCAGAAATAAGTATACCTCAAGGCTGTAAAAAGACAGAACAGTGCACTTGTGCATCATCATAGGCAAAATCCAATACCAGTTTTTTGCAAGTTATAGGTCTCCTGTATGACCCAGGAAACCCATACCATTGGAAACAATCACCATCCAACCCAATGTCATATTCATGGGTGACTTTAATTACCCCACTATTAACTGGGAATCGTATATGACACCAAATGTACAGGCACAGAGATTCCTGGATTTTGTAAACACACACTCCCTGGACCAGATTGCTAGTACACAGACCAGGGGTACAACAATAATGGATGTGGTCCTCACTATTACGAGAGAGTGCTGTACACCCCTCCCCCCACAGTGTAATGTCTTCTCTGGTAAGGTCAGACCACAAAATGGTCTCCTCTGAAGTAAAAATAAAACCTGGAACCCCAGCTAACCCTGGAATATTCATGAACTACTCTAAGGCTAACTTCCTACTACTAAGTGATAACCTGGCGAAATTTCAAGTCCCCGTAAAGCCTGAGAACACTGCTGCCTATGCAGAACTGTTCACAGAAAATCTGTTTTTATGTTAATAACTGCATAGAGACAGCTGTACCCACCAAGAAGTAGTACAGAACTAACTCAGAAAACAAGCCACCCTAGTGAAATCACAACATCAATAAACTATATAACAAAAGGAAGAAAATTATGGCAAAAATTAGGAGGTGCAGCACCCAGCAGGATAAAAGCACTCTCATCAAACTAAACCAACAACTCAGAAAACAAATAGTCTACCAAAGCCAGATTTGAGGTAAATTTGGCCACCCAGGTGAGGGACAACCACAAAGCATTCTTTAGCTATGCCCACAACCTCAAAGGCAATACACAATTGTTTGCAAAGCTCATTGTATACGTAGCCAGAAGCTATAGCAAACTTACTGGCCAGCAAACACAGCTCCAACTTTGCCCCTCTCTCCCCTTAACCTTCCCTCAGGAAATACCATCAGATATAACTCCCCCTGCTGTCACTGCTCTCGCTAGGGAACAGGTCCTTAATACTTTAGGCCAAGAACACTGCATTAGTGGTTCCCAGACAGTATCCCAGGGTGCCTTCTAAGTAGCATGAAATGTGACCTATCAGGCCCTCTGGAATTGCTATTTAACTGTAACCTCTAAGCAGGCTTTGTGCCTCATGAATGGAGAAGAGCAGCAGTCATCCCTCTGCACAAAGGTGGGCCATCTACAGACCCTGGAAACTGCAGACCTGTAAGTCTCTGTAGTCTCTTATGCAAAGCCATGGAAAGAATTGTCATGGAAGTGATCATTAATGACATAAGAAACCTCCAGACACTGGACCAGTTTGGTTTCGTCAAGGGCAGATCGTGCCTACTGAACGTGGTGGACTTCTTTGAGAAGGTCACCAAAGCAATGGATGAGGGCAGAATAGTTCACACTGCCTACTTTGACCAGGCCAAGGCATTTGACACCATACCCCACTTGGGCATTGATGACAAACTCAAGAATGTAGGTACAAACCCTTATGTCACCTAGTGGATAGCCAGCTGGCTCACAGACAGGACCCAGGAAGTCAGAATTGGGGAGTCTACCTCTACAAAGGGGCCAGTCCTGGGGCTACTCCATTTTGGCATAAACCTCTCTGAAGTCAAGGCCAATGTCATTGGCCTCTGGCTGACTACATTTGCAGATTATTGCAAATTAAGAGCTGTCATTGAATCTCACACTGACACAGGTGTTCACCAGGAAAGGCTGACACAGATGTACAACTGGTGTCAGAACCATGGACTAAAACTAGGCAGTCTCTCCTTTAAAATCACATCGCCACAAGGCAGCCTGTAAATGGTTCATCTCCCAGGCCTCTTGCTTGTAAATGTTTTATCTTCCAAGCCCCTGTTTACACTTAACAAGGATAGCAGAACTTGTTAGAGATTTGGTATGCATGGCTAGGCTTAAAAAGGCCCTTGTGGTCATTAGTGTAATAAACGCCTATGAATCTAAACACCTCTGAACCTGTGACAGCTCTAAAGGGTCAAAATGTCTTGATGTTCATAATTTTAATTTTGTAACTCACATAGATTCCTATATTTTCATCAGTCTGTTGCTGATTAATGTAGATTTTATTCAGACAGACCACCCAGTCACAATCTCATTAAAACTCCAAAACATGACACATTTTCTTTGAGGAAAGTATTTTTTAAGTTTGATTTGCTGGAATAGTCCATGATGCTGTATGAATTGTCAGACTTCTGACAGTTACTGAGAGAACTGTCAACACAGGTATACATAAGCTTTTAAAAAAAATCACAGTAAATTATCAGAATTGGATTTTAAGGGATTGTTTGTAAATTGTTCTACAGCCTGTAAAAATTGATTTGGAGGCACTAGTAAGGTCACATTCAGCTGTATAACTGTTAGTTGTTGTAAACAGTGACACCTCGCTTTGTGGGTCAGGGTGTTGTCTGTGACTTTTTTAATACCATGTAAAATGTATGCTGACAACAAACCTATTGCTCTAATAACTAAAAACTTGGGTAACTGATTGAAGTGCTTTTATTTATATTTTTTATTCCAGAAGTAACCACAAGTCTTCAAATCATCAGTCTTCTTCATCTTCATTATCATCATCACTGTCTTCCTGCTCTTCATCATCAGCTCTAGCTCAAGAACTTACTCAACAAACTGCAGTGCTTCCAGAGTCTGAAAGTAATAGTCAGGTCGATTGGACATATGATCCAAATGAACCGCGATACTGTATTTGCAACCAAGTACGTTTCCGTTTTATCTTATTTTTTTTATGTTTTATTAACTGTATCTGGTGAGTTCTGTGCTGTACCGACAGTGTGTCTAATATTAGTGAGCACTGATTTGTTATATTTTACATTCAAAATATAGGTGCTTTTTTCTTCCCGAGTTTTTTCTGCTTAGTAAGTTGTAAGTCGTATCAGATGTACTGTGTATGTCAACATGTTTATTCCAGTTTGTCTTTATTACTCTGAAGAGCTGAATCCAGTTCAGTTTTGGGTAATGATGGACAGGATGCCAAGACCTGCAAATTTTCAGTGACCGCCTGGATTAAAAAATAGTAAGACAAGGTATGACTGTCCATCTAGGCATAAGTTGCCCCTTCTCAGCAGAGGCTTGAGGCGAGAAGTTACAAGTGTATAACAGATGTACAAAAGGTGCAGAAAGTAAGATAAGTAAAGTTACAGTGACTTCAAATAGTTTAGTAGAATGAATGCAAATAAAGCACATAGTAAGACATGAACAGAGATTTTAGAAAAAGTCCTGAGTAAAGTATAACACAAGTGCAACAATGCTTCAAACAAAGAAAGTGGAAAGAAAGAAGAGATAAAGTCATTTGCAAGAGCATGCCTTAAAAAGCGGTTTGAAGAAAAAAGAATTTAAGTAATATGTTGGTGGAAGTGATAGTAATACAGCACTATGCAGGAGGAGCAAGGTAAAAAGACAAGTTTGAGAGGCAACACCAGGGAAATAAGTAGAGGTGCCTGTACAAAAAGTAGTTGGATCATATGGCTCAGGCTCTGGATTGCATTGCATAAGTGGAAATTCCTTAAGATTCCAAGAGCAGGATGTTATTTCTTACACTTTTTTCACTGAACTGCACTTCTGAAACGCTTATAATTGTGCTATACAGTTGATCTGCATTTTGCACTGTTATAAAACTTTTTATTGTTTCACTGCATTTATGTACTGTTTTATACTGTTTTAACATTACTTAAGTGTAAACTGCTGCTTTTTCATACTGAGAGTTGTATTTTCTGTTTGTGAGTGCTCTATCCGAGCTTTTCTGTGCATTTTTGATAATTGTCTGTTTACAGTTAAAAGCATTCTCGAGTCTGCTCCTTGATCTGTTTAAAACTTTCATTTAGTGGCTACAGCAAGGAACTGTAAATGTTCATCATGTTTCACTGTTGCAGTCATTACAATTGGGTTATCCTGCTGGCAGGCAACCCGCAGTCGGCCTGAGTTCCAAAGTCTAGGTCCGGCGTCGGTTGCTGTTGCCTCCTCCCTGACGTCAGTGCGCCAGGGGTATAAAAGATGCAGCCAACGCCATTTTCTTCAGTCTTTCTTGCCGCGCGGTGCCCGAATCAAAAGCAGTTCGCAAGTGCCGGTCGGCCGACTCCTGAGTTTTTCAAATTCGAATTTCAGATCCAAAGTCTTCATTAAAGCTAAGTACCCCGTTGGGGAAATATTTTTCTTGCTCCAGACCGATGTCAGAAAAAGTTACTGTATTTCTTGTGGGAAGCAAATACCTCATAAGGATTTTCATTCTTACTGTATTCCTTGCCTAGGGCTTGACCATAACGTTGCTAGTTGTCGGTTTTGTGCTAGATTTAACCAACGCACTATTAAGCGTCGGTACGATTTTGCATTCTTTTACTTTGGCAGAAGATTTAATTATATAATGCCGTCAGATCAGTCGACTACTAGAGTTTACAAAAAACGAAAAGAAAAGGACAGGCATCCGAGATCCAAAACTGACGATGAGGCTTCTTCTAGGCCTGTCTCCGGCTCGCAGTGAGGCACTTTCGCAGCCCCTGATGCCCGCTACCGACTCCCACGTGGAGCCGACTAGGCCTCTGGAAACTCAAGGTATTGGACACTCAGAAACTATCCCCTCAGATGGGTCCGGAGCCGCTGAGCAGGCATCGGCTTCTGAGGGTGTTTTCAGGCCTACACAGTTATATGTGAAACCTACTTCAGCTACAAAGGCAAAGACTAAAGCAGCTCTAAAGACAAAGAAACAAGTACAGCATTCACCTGGACAGGCCTCCATGCCTAAAATGCAGATGCTTAAAATGACCGAAGACTTATTACTTTGATCAGGGGTTCCCATCCCCCTCCTGATAAGAGGCCTAGGCAAGAGTTAGAATATGAATCTTCAGACCAGGTTTCCATTTCCTCTGATTCCTCCTCTGAAAAGGATTACTCTATTCCTCCCTATGAGGATTCTGATGCTGAAGAATCTATCCCTTCAGCCTCTCCTCCTGAGGATTATTCTTTTGGGGAGACACTGCATACTATGAGGGAGCATTTCCAGTGGGAGAGCCAAGATTACTCAGAATCCAAGAAAATGCTCAGAGACTTCCTTTTATTGCCCCAGCACAGGCCCCTTGCTATCCCACCTGCTTTAGACATTGTAGATGATGTATTTTCAGAGTCCAGTCTTTCTTCAGACTCTTTACCACCAGCCCCTGTTAAGCCAGACAGATACGATAGGGTTCCTGATTCACATAAATTTTTCTATAAGAACCCTGCAGCTGACCCAGAAACCATCTCTCAGGATCCCAAAGGGGTCAAGGCTTCTACTGCAAAAAACCCTATCCCCTCTTATAGGGATTCTAGGGCCCTAAACAGATGGGGCAAAAAAATTTATACCTCTGCTGCTTTGGCTGTAAGAGCCTTAAATTGCCAATTTCATATGCTTAAGTATCAGCAATATCTTATATCTTTGCTTAAACAGAAAATGTCAGCAAATACAGAATGTGCAGACAGTAAAGAAATGCAGGATTTATTGCACGCAGCTGAACAAGTTGGAAAGCATACTTTGCAATGTGGTTTTGATTCTCTTGAGGCCTCCTGCAAGGCCGCTGTTACAGGTTCTGTCATTAGGAGGCATGCTTGTTTAAAAGAACAGAATTTGCCTGATCATGTTAAAGCAAAACTATTAGATTCTCCATTACAACATGATACTTTGATTGGTGTTAAAGCAGAAGAGGTGTTGGAAGAAAATGGAGGACAAGGCTAAATCTATGCAAACAGTCAAGGATTTCTTGCAGGTACAGCCTCCCAGATTTAACAGGATCTGGCCTACAAATAATTGGTCCTTTCCAGTGTCAGATTGACCACAAAGGGGCAGATACAGACACCCCAGAGGCAGATCACAGCCCCAAGGCTCATACAGGCCTAAACAATGGGGTGCTTCTACCTCCCAAGAGTGGAGAGGAAAAATCAAAATCACAGCCATACAGGAAACAGTCTCAATGGCTTTCCAGTTCCAGCACCAAACACTTATCTTTTGGCAGCCCCTTTGGGGGGAAAACTAACACTTTTTTTACCAAATTGGCACATGATCGCCCAGGACAAATGGGTTCTAAATATAGTTTCACAAGGTTACAGGTTCCACTTTCACACCCTGCCAAGGCTAAACGGTATGCCAGACCTGCCATGCAATCAATGGGCAGAGGCACAAAAACAAGTTTCATCCCTCATGGACATGAGGGCCATTCAACAAGTACCAGAGCAAGAGCAGGGACAAGGATTCTATTCAGGACTGTTCTTGGTACCCAGAAAAGACAAAGCCTGGAGACCAGTACTGGACCTATCTATTCTAAACACATATCTGGATTTTCCAAAATTCAAAATGTTGACTCTACAGCAGCTTCTGCCCATGTTGGACAAGAAGGCTTGGCTTGTGACTTAAGATCTAAAAGAGGCATACCTGCATGTCCCAATCAGATAAACATGCAGAAGATACCTTAGATTCAAAGCTGGCTCAATGCACTACCAATTCTCTGCACTGCCCTTTGGTTTATCTACTGCTCCCATGGTCTTCACAAAGTGCCTGGCACCAGTAATTGCATTTTGCAGGCAAAGAGGAATACAAATATATCCTTACTTGGACGACTGCCTTATTCAAGCGGAGAACAAGTACATTCTACTACAGCATCTGGCGTTTGTAAAAAGATTACTAACAAGTCTAGGGTACACAGTAAACGAGAAGAAATCAAAACTTGTACCCTCTCAAGAGATAATATTCCTGGGTGCAAGCTTAAATACATCTGCCCAGATGACTTATCTCACGCCAGATAAACACAGACAACTGACTACTTATTTCAAAATGTTGGCAACAAAGACCCAGTTATCTGCAAGAAAAATTCTGCAGGCCTTGGGTTTCATGGCATCCTGCATTCTGCTAATTCCATATGCAAGACTGCATATGAGGAAACTTCAATGGTATCTAAAAAGTGTTTGGACTCAACATTGCCACAGCCTGGAAACAATAATTACCCTCATTCCCTGCCTGCAACAGGAGTTTCGATGGTGGGCAAAAGCCTGTCAGCACAACACGGGACAGCCATTCACCTTACCCACAGCCAGGCAGACATTGACAACAGATGAATCAGATTACGCCTGGGGGGCCCATATGGCAGGAAGATGTATTCAGGGCACATGGTCCGCAAGTCAAATGCATCTACATATCAATCAAAAAGAGATGCTAGCTGTTCAGAATGCCCTGACAGCCTTCAAGGATCTACTTCATCCAGGACAACTACTAATAAAGATGGACAATACTACAGTCATGTGGTACATAAACAAGCAGGGAGGCACATATTCCTACCCCCTCTGCAGGCTAGCCATGAACTTGTGGAACACAGCATTGACTTACCAAGTACATCTGCAAGCAGAATTCTTACCAGGAAGGACAAATACTCTGGCAGACGAACTAAGCAGAAACCTAAGGGATCCCCATGAGTGGAAATTGGATCCACAAGTCTGCAGCATGATAACAAGGACCTGGGGATGCCCGGACATAGACCTATTTGCCTCCCCTCACAACTACCAACTACAGAGATTCTGCACAAGGACTTATCACAAGCAAGCATGGAAAGTGGATGCTGTATCTTTCAGCTGGAAAAATCTAACAGTATATGCATTTCCTTCTCTGCCTCTCCTCCCCAAGGTACTCCTCAAGGTCAGACAAGAGAAAACAAAAATGATACTGGTTGTGCCAGACTGGCCCCGCCAGCACTGATACCCAATCCTAAAGAGCTTGTCTCAATGCCCAGCTTGGACATTACCTCAAATTCCTCACTTATTGACCCAACAAGACAGTCAGATACTGCACAGCCAACTCAAGACCTTAAACCTGGCAGCATGGCAGGTAATATAGCCTCTCAAGACACACCTTTCTCTAAAGCAGTGATGGATGTTATTTTGGAGGCCAGGAGGCCTAGCACCAGAAAATCTTATGCAGAAAAATGGAAGAGATTCTGTGCTTGGATAAAGGCCTTTCCTTTTCATCAATTAAAATTCATGCCTCTGCCTTTTCAGCTCATTACAATACAGAACCTCCTATTTTTTCTCATCCGTTACTAAGGCAGTACCTCAGAGGGGCCAAAAACATAAGACCTCCAAGAAGAGCACCAATCCCTGCATGGGACCTCAACTATGTCTTGGATAAACTCACATTGCCTCCGTTTGAGCCAGCCTCTGCAGCTGATATAAAATTCTTATCCTGGAAAACAGCTCTACTCCTAGCAATAACCTCCGCTAGAAGAGTCTCAGAGTTACAGGCACTCATGGCTGTGGAATCTTTTATCATTTTCCATCCTGACAGGGTTTCTCTGAGGACAAACCCTACATTTATGCCTAAGGTAGTGTCCAGTGTGGCCCTTAACCAAACAATTAATTTGCCTACTTTTTATCCAAACCCACAGAATAAGGGTGAGAAAATTCTGCATTCTTTGGACATTCACAGACAGCTACGCTTCTACTTGGACAGAACCAAAGCTTTCAGAAAGACTGAACAACTTCTGGTGGCATATGCTGCAGCATCACAAGGAAAGCCTATCTCAAAATGGACTATTTCAAAGTAGATCAGCCATTGCATTTGTTTCTGCTATTCACAGCAGGGCAAATCAATGCCTAAGGGCATTAGGCTACATTCAACCAGAGCAGCAACCACTTCAGCAGCCTTCTTCAGAGGAGTACCAACCAAAGACATCTTAGAGGCTGCAACTTGGAGTTCAGTGCATACTTTTACAAAGCACTATCACTTACCTCTCTACTCTAAATCCAGGGCAGGCTTTGCCACTGCAGTTCTGCAGGGCCTGATAGCCTCTCCTAATCCAATTTAGCACCAGCCTCCCAACCTTAGCTTTGGGATTCAACCCAATTGTAATGACTGCAACAGTGAAACACGATGAACATAGTACAGTTGTGTACCTACCATAAATGTAGATGTTTGAGTGTATTCACTGTTGCAGTCCAGGTTACCCTCCCACCATCCCCCTTTTTTGTTTGCTGGGGCCTATCTGTACTTCTCTATTCTATACAACCTATGTGGTGTATTTGCTTGTAGATGAAGGAAAAGTTGTTTTTTGTGCATGCATGCTTATTGGCATAATTTAGCCTACCATTTTAGGGGCACCTGACATCTGGGGCAAGAAAAACTGAAGAAAATGGTGTTGGCTGCATCTTTTATACCCCTGGCGCACTGACGTCAGGGAGGAGGCGACAGCAACCGACGCCGGACCTAGACTTTGGAACTCGGGCCGACTGCGGGTAGCCTGCCAGCAGGATAACCCAATTGTAATGACTGCAGCAGTGAATACACTCGAACATCTACATTTATGGTAGGTACACAACTGTACTTTTCCCATCCACCCTCCCTAGTGTTGTGTGTTGTTATACTTGGTGGCTTTGCAGTTGCCCGCCCATACTGTATATTTGATCTGTGACACTCCTCCCAGTCTAGTGTCATTAGCTCACTCAATCTAATAGAGAACATTTGTGAAGGCCAACCCACTCAGATTCTTAACGTTGAATTAACTACTATTCCAACTTTCTCCATTTCCACTTTACTGGGAAAAAAAAATTCTAAGCTTGCTTCCCCCCTTTCCTGTGGAAGGTCTTGCCCAGATACGGATTTGCTGTGTCCAGGACTGTTTGTGATCCCCCCCCCCCCTTAACTGGGGTTAAGCTATTCCTGGCGCCATAAAGTCTGTTCTTCAAAATTTCACTTGCAACTAGCCAGCTTTTTAGTTTTAGCACTCATCTGTTTCTTTGATCTCAGCACTTGTTCAGAACTCATTGTAAGCACTAAATAAGTTGCAAATAACTGCAGCACTCAACTTTCCTCACTTGTCTAGAGGAAAACAGTTTTTAGTGCATAATACATAAGCACCTATTCAGGCATGTCTAAAGGTCAGCTCCCGGTGTTTTCTCCTGTCTACCTGATGAATCTGGGCATCTTGGGACAATGCAGCAATTACCTCACGTACACAGACAACCCTCTCCTTTTACCACCCAACACTACGACCTGTGAGAGATGCACTTATATAGCCAAACTGGAAGCAAAGCTCTCTTCACCAAAGACTGGCCTAGACAGTCAAGAGGAGAAGGTAAACATTTGCACCGCACCACACTCATCACATAGTCCCTCAAAACCTACACCACCAAAACACACACCTACATTCGCGGAGGCTCTCGGTACAAATCTACCCAAACAACAGAGACCTCCAAAGCAGAAATGCAAGCAACCTCCCCCCCCCCCCAGCACAACCCAAATGACACATAGCCCACATACTCAGTGTGCCACTCAACTACAGCCCATAAGGCATAACGTACCCAACACTTTAGTCATAGGTGACTCTGTAGTCAGGCCCACTGATGTTCCACTCACCAGGCTAAACAAGGAAAACGTTACTGTCAGCTGCCTGTCAGATGCCAGGATCCGCCACATAACGCACGCACTCAGGTCACTCCACAACAAGTACAAGTATGACTCTGTCATTGTCCATGTTGGTGTGAATGACCTGAGGCACTCCCTGGACTACATGAAAAGAGACATGGAGGAGCTCTCCGATCTTGTAGCCCAGGTAGGTATGACCCTAGCCCTGAGTAGCATCCTGCCATCACCCAGAATGATACCACAGTACAAGGACAAAATGATTGACTTTAACAATTGGCTAAGCTTCTGGTGTCATTCTAAGGGAATCCAGTATCTGTCTGCCTGGGATGACATGATCAACAGACCATGCTGCTTTGCTAGAGATGGCCTGCACCTGTCGCCCTTGGGATTCTGGATACTGGCAGAGGCTCTTTCCACCCCTATAGTGCTTTTTTTATGCAAGGTTCAAATAACAAATTCACCACTGTAACAGGTACAAGCAAGCAAAATCTGAGGGTAATGCTACTCAATGCTAGAAGTCTAAACCTCAAAATGCACTCACTCAGTGCACTCCTTAAAATGGAGAACATTGACATCTGTGCAGTGACAGAGAGCTGGTTCAAAGCTCCAGAGAGCACCCCTGCATTACCAGGCTATAATTCATACCACACCTTTTGGCCACCAAACCTGGACCGAAACACTAAAGGTGGAGGCGTGTCCATATTCATTAAGGATATCCACACCTCCAAGCTAGTTGCTCAGCATAATGCATCCGAGATTATCCAAGTTCAACTAACTCTGGGCAAAACTGCAGTCAAGATTGTAGCTTGCTACTGACCCCCCACCATGCCCCAGGATTCCCACTCCTCTTTTCTTGATACACTAGAAAATGTTAAGGTACAACCCAACACTCTAATAATGGGTGATTTCAACTACCCTACCATTAACTGGGAAAACTACTCATGTGCCAACTCTTTTGCTCAACGTTTTCTGGAAATCATCAATTCCCACGCCTTGGATCAACTTATCCATGCCCCCACCAGGGGCAGCAATATCCTAGACCTGGTCATCACCAACATGGGTGGCCGGTGTTCCACACCAGAGGTCAGCTCCTCGTTGGTCAGATCCGACCACAAGCTAATCACCCTAGAAATCCACATCCCGCTCCCACCCCCATTAGAGAAACAACCGTAAAAAATTTCTCCAAAGCCAACTTCACATTTCTTAAGACAGAAGTGTCAAACTTCACGATACCCATGCAGATGGACAATAGAGGTACGACTGCTGAATCCTACACAAATGCACTTTATAAGCACTTACACGAGTGCATGGATCATGCTATCCCTAACAGAACCAAGACGCTATCCTCCAAAAAAAGGAAGCCAATCTGGTGGTCTTCTGCCATAAACAAACTCTACAACAGAAGGAAGAAAGAAACTGTTGCAAAAAAGAGTAAAATCCCACGATTGGAGGAACTCCCTGGTCAGCCTCAGTAAGAAGCTGAGATCCCTCATAAAATCCTCCAAAGCTAGTTATGAAAATAAAATTGCCACAGATTCTAAAGACAATCACAAAGCATTCTATAGCTATGTCAAGAATCTCAATGGCAACACTCAGATCTGCTCTGAGTTACAGCACAATTACACTAAATATACAGAACCAACTGATATTGCCAACATCCTGGCAGATAGATTCAGTGCTAACTTTACCCCCCTCTCACCCCCTAAAGGGCTCATCTTTATACCAGAAGATTGCAAAGTTCCTGTAATCACGGCTGCACAGGTAAAAACCTCACTCTCCAAAGCCAAGAACACAGCAACCATGGGACCTGTCACCATCCCAGGTTGCCTTCTACATGAACTACAGAATGAACTGTCACCTCACCTAAGTACCATATTCAGTCATAGCCTCACCTCAGGCTTTGTGCCCATTGAATGGCGCACCGTGACAGTTATCCCACCCCACAAAGGCGGGGCCACAACAGACTCCGGGAGCTACCGCACCATTAGCCTGACGAGCCTAGTCTGCAAGGCCATAGAACGTATCATCATGGAACTCATAAACAAAGACACTGGAGATCTCCAAACTCTGGACCCCACACAGTTTGGGTTTGTAAAAGGCAGATCATGTCTCCTAAACCTGATAGACTTCTTTGAAGTAGTCACCAAAGCCATAGATGAGGGTAAAGTGGTTCACACAGCCTATCTAGATCTCGCCAAGGCATTCAACACCACCCCCACTCTGGAATTATAGATAAACTCACTAAACTAGGTATAAATCCGTATGTCACAAGATGGGTTGCCAACTGGCTTACTGACAGAACCCACACTGTGAAAGTAGCAAACTCCAAATCAGACTTCAGACCATGACAAGTGGAGTACCACAGGGTTCAGTCCTGGGTCCTCTCCTGTTTGGTATCTACTTCTCTGAAGTATATGAACCTATAATCTTGATGAGTTGATGGGAGATCATAAGTTCACCCCTGGGATCTCTTCTGTGTCCCTGCTAGACAGGGGCACGGTAAACTAACCTTAAAAGGGCTATCTTCAGTGACCTACTCTAAAGAGGCACAGTAAACCGATCTAAAAGGGTGGCGAAAGCCAAACACACTCTGGCTAGGCTTGTAAATGCCCCAGGGCAGGTAGTCTAGTATAAACCTTGAACCTATGAACAGGCTAACACAGAAGGTCTTTGGCTAACTAAATTTGCAGATGACTGCAAACTAGGAGCCATTATCAAAACTCCTAACGATGTGGACATCCTACAGAAGGGCCTCACTGAGACAAATGCTTGGTGTCAAAGACATGGTCTCAAGCTCAATGCCAAACAGTGCATTGTCATCCCCTTTGGTAAAAACTCTGTACCCATGAACTACCACATAGGTGGTAGTCTACTTAACACCGAAAGTGTGATAAGAGACCTTGGGACACAGGTGGACAGTAGTCTCTTTTTGATAATCACATCGCCACAGTGGTCAGGAAATCCTTCTACGTGGCTCACCATCACAAAAGGTTTCTTATCCAGAAAAAAAGAGGTCATTATTCCCCTCTACTCATCACTCATTAGACCCATTATAGAGTACAACGCCCCTTTTGGTATGTACCTCACAAGACATCTGCAACAACTGGAAAGGCCGCAAAAATACCTCACAAAGAGGATGACTGGCCTCAAACAGATGCCTTACGCAGACCGTCTCAAAAAACTCCAGCTTTACTTCGTCGCATATCGCCTTCTCAGAGGCGATCTCTGCCTAACATACAAAGCTATGTCAAACCCAGAGCTGTTGGACATGCTCCACTTAAAGAAATCCCAATCTCTCCGAGCTACACACTCTAGGGACTTAAACCTTGTCACCACAATAAACAGAACATGCTGGAGAGATAGATTCCTGTCCCATAGACTACCTATCTATGTCAAACAGAGCTCCTCATTAGCACTCTTCAAGAAAAATCTCGATGATTGGACGGGTAATAGGAAATTCACCTCGGGGATCACTTCTGTGGTTCTGCTTGATAGGGGCACAGGAAAATAATTTTCTTGGGTGGCGAATGCCAAGGTACCTTTTTGGCTAGGCTTGTACAGGCCCTAGGGCCAATAGCCTAGCACCTACCTACCTATGAATCATGCATCTGACATGACAACCATTGAAATAGATGATTAGTAAATAAGCTGAGTGAAAGGAAGGTTGGGAACAGTTCAGTAAAGAATTGTAGGATTATTATCATGAAAAGTGTCTGAAAGGTGCCGGTGTGCAGTGTGTGGCTGAATAGAGGGAGATGATGCTTTATTATCCTCTCTTATGAATGCAGGTTAGCCAAATTAATATTTTATTAGTACTTTCTTTGGTCACCCAGTAGGTTAAGAATCCCGTAGAAATCACGCAAGTGTATGAGAAAGGGGCACTGGTTTCATTAAAGTTAAATGCATTTGTTTTTTTATAACAAGAAACATTTTTATTAAATGATCACGTACGACGTAGACAATCATACGTTTATATAAATGAAAACAAACCATGTTGGCATAATTTTAGTTGCAACCATTATACATCACTTAATAGTCTACCCAGTCATTGTCAGTCAAATTTTACGTAGCTCATTCAAATCCTGCCTTCTTTTATAAACCTCATTCCTCCTCTGCATGTGATGTTCCCACAATTCCCATTTTGTTCTATGTAATTTGCTCCTACCTAAAGTTAAACAGCATGCGTTACCTTTTTTATTTAGTATTATAATGTACTGAAAAGACAAGCCATATGATGCTGTCTGGAAAGAAGTACATATATGTTTAGTAAAAGCAATCAATTTAAAGGTGCTCTTTCTCACCCTGTTTGGTAAATAATAAGATAGTCGTTATGTTAGCAATTTGTATCCAGTATGTTATAATTCAGTGTAATCAAAAAATATATTTTTAAAAACTCAATTCAAATATTGGATTTTTTTCTACTTTTCCTATTTGTCACACATTAGGGTGTGTATGTACAGTTAATAAAAATTGGTCTGATAAATCCTTTATTTAAAGGTTTGCAAATAGTTTAGCATTAAAAGAATTAAAACCTAAATGTTGTCTAAATAAGAAAGATCAGCCAATTGACTCTGAAATCTCCCATCAGGACTGTTATTTTATCTTTTTGGAAAATGCTTATGTGGAAATTTGTTCACAGAGCTTTTTACACTCCATGTAACATAGGCAAGAAGTATTGCGTGAATTGCAGTAAATGCTGGAAATGTAATAGCTAAAAGCTGATTGGGAGCAACCTGTTTTATGAATGTGAATCTTAATTTTCAGTAAGATGTTAGTCATTCATGCAAGCTCTTTGGTCAGACACTTGACATTCTTTGATGCTACAATACCAGGATGTTTTTAGAGTGGTATGATCTCCATTTTTAATGCATTTTAGCTGGAGCAAGAAAACTTATAACTAGAAATAGGAAGAAACCAGCTTCTCATTCGTTCTTAGATTTTATTAACTTTGCTTTTTATGTGATAAAGAAATCTGAGCACAGTAAAACTAAGATTCATAGCGATATTAGTTATAAATTCCAGCTGAAAATGGGTATTTTGAAAATATGAAAGTGGCACAGTGAGAAAGTTAAGAATTATAGTAGGATTTATAGAAACTTTTTTGATGATGTTTTTGTTAGATATTATATTCACAAATTTAAAATATAGCTTAGGGTAATTGCTTTTTTAACATGTGCATTGTTTTGTTTTATGTATTTGTTCAGATGTTTTAATAAGTACTTAGATTTTAAGTTTTAATAAATGCTTAGATATTAAGTTGGTATTTGTGTATAATACTTATTATTGTGTGCATAGTGTGCAATATACGAATGTCTGTTTATATCCTGACTTAAAGAATCAATAAAAACTATATAAAATGGAAATCCTCTTTTGGTTAACCTGTAGTTGTTTTATCCTCTCCTCAGAAATGACTTGATCTTTATTTGGAAGAGAGGTATGAAGTTCTTTGGGTAGCCACTACCATGGAACTTGTCATGAAGGGTACTATTTGTATAGCCTAGAAACATACCAGTCTTTTTTGTTTTGTTAAATTTCTGATGTTCATCGTGTTTCACTGTTGCAATCATTACACTTGGGCTATCCGCCGGCAGGCTACCCGCAGTCGGCCCGAGTTCCAAAAGTCTTGGTCCGGCGTCGGTTGCTGTTGCCTCTTCCCTGACATGTGGCAGCACAACCATTAATAGAAAAGAAAACAAACAGTAATAATGGTTTCCATTGCTATAAGCTCATGGGTGCTTACTAGGCTGTTGATCTGTGAGGATCATTAGATGCCTAGCCATTCATTCCTGTGAAATTTTTAGCCTTTATTTTTTAAGTACAAGTAACGCAGAGACAGGCAGAACATTTGCATATTCCCACTCTTTAAGAGAAGCATGGGTGATTTTAAGTATAAGTAATGCAGAGACAGGCAGAACATTTGCATATTCCCACTCTCTTCCTACTGTCTAAGAGAAACATGGGTGATTTTAAGTACAAGTAACGCAGAGACAGACAGAACATTTGCATATTCCCACTCTTTAAGAGAAACATGGGTGATTTTAAGTACAAGTAACACAGCGACAGGCAGAACATTTGCATATTCCCACTCTCTGAGAGAAACATGAGTGATTTTAAGTGCAAGTAATGCAGAGACAGGCAGAACATTTGCATATTCCCACTCTCTAAGAGAAACATGGGTTTTAAACGATGAGAGCATTATACTCAGGGATCGGCCTGATGAGTGCAGAATGTAGTGAGAAAGCATTCCAGTCTCCTTTTATTATTTCTGTGGATTTACAGGGATTTGCTAAGGACCTCACTAGTGCTTTTTCCTTGCAGTCTGATTTTTCAGACAGGAAAGGAAGAGGTCTTTTTGACATGGGTTTTCAGTTACTGGAGCAGGCAGTACAGGGAGAGGCTGGTACCTCAGGAATTTCTTCACAGTCTGAGCATTCTGATTCTGAAGACAGAGGTAATCCAGAAAGCTTGTGTCAGGTCTGATATCCCACCTGTGACCCAGATGGTGACAGGACTAACAAGAAACAGAGTACAAAGGGTTACTCCAAGTAAAATAACTTTAACAGATCTAGTAGACAGTCTCTGTCTGATGCCCTTCCTGTGGGTGGAATAAAGTCACTTTGTTGAAGTTTCAAGTAGTTTATTCATTTAAGCAGGTAGATGGACGAGTGTTCTTGTTCTCACCCAGCTATCTACGTAACTGAGTAAACTACTTGAAACATCAAGGTTTTTTATTCCTGCCACAGGGAGGGCATCAGAGAGAGAGTCACTTAGATTGCTAACTAAAATGATTTTATCTGGACTAATACTTTGAAGTCAGCATTCTGATTCTGAGGAAAATATGATTACAGATTTCCTTCACGAAGCTTTATCCTTTCTTGAAATGTTATTTAAGATGAAAGAAGTTTTCCAGTGGGAGCAGAATGAAATTCCAATAGCAAAGAAAATGCTCTATGATTTGCTGGTATTGAAAATGTCAGATGTTCTTCGTGTTTCACTGTTGCAGTCATTACATTTGGGTTATCTGCTTGCAGATAGCCCTCAGTCGGCCTGATTATCAAAGTCTTGGGTCCTGCTTCAGTTGCTTTTTCATCTTCCATGACGTCAGGTAGCCACAGGTGTAAAGCATGCAGCTGACGCCATTACATCAGTCTTTCTTGCCGTGCAGTGCCCGAAGCAGATGCAGTTCGCAAGTGCCGGTCGGCCGACTCCTGAAAATTTTGTTTTCGAGTTTCAGATCCGAAGTCTTCAACTAAGCTAAGTACCCCGTTGGGGATCCTTTTTCTTGCTCTAAACCGGTCAGTAAAAAACAGTTGTATTTCTTGTGGAAAGCAAATGCCTCATAAAGATTTTCATTTGTACTGCATTCCTTGCTTAGGCCCAGACCACGACGTACCTCGCTGTCAGTTTTGTGCCTTATTCAAACCTCTAACTATTCGTCGTCTGTTCATTTTTGCATCTAAATATTTTGGGGTTCAATTATCCAGAAATGGCTTCGGTAAGCCACCCAACTACTGACATTTCAAAAAAACGCAAAGATAAAGACAGACCACATAGGTCCAAAGCTGCTAACAACGCTTCTCCTAAGCTAGTCACCAGTTCGCCAGAACTCTGTGAGGTACTTTCGCAGCCCCTGATACCCGCTACCTCAGATTTGCAGGCCTCTACTGAGACCCATTCGGAGTCCGGTATGCTGCGAGATGCTTCTTCGTCTGTGGAACCTGCGGATGTCTTTACCTTGGATGGATCCGGAGCCGCTGTGCAGGCACCACCTTCTGAGGGTGTATTCAGGCCTACTGACTTGCATATTAAACCGACGCCTTCTTCTTCTTCAAGGCCTAAAACTCTATCCATGCCTAGAAAACCGACGCCCAGACTGCATGGTCAGGCCCGTATGCCTAAAAAACAAATGATAAGAATGGCTGAAGACCTTATTACTCTAATCAAGGGAAGCCACCCTTGTCCCTCTAAGAGATCTGGAACTGATTTTCCTTCTTATTCTTCTTATCAGGATTCTGAAATTTCTGTTTTCTCTGATGGCCAGGAGTTGCCCTTATCTACCTATGAGGATTCTCATGCAGAGGAGTTCATTCCCTCTGCTTCCCCTCCAGAGGATTTCTCCTTTGGTGAAACCTTGCTTACTCTTAGGGAGCATTTCCGCTGGGAAAGCCAGGATTACTCTGACTCCAAAAAGTGGCTTCGGGAATTCTTACTCCTACCTCAACACAGGCCTTTAGCTATCCCTCCTGTACTGGACATTGTAGATGATGCCTTCTCGGAATCTAGCCTGGCCCCTGACTATTTACCGCCAGCTCCTAGAAAACCTGATAGGTATTACAGGGTATCTGACTTTCACAAGTTCCTTTTTTAGAATCCTACTGCGGATCATGAGACCATTTCACAGGGACCCAAAGACATTAAGGCTACTACTGCCAAAAATCCTACCTTCTCTGATAGAGATTCCAGGGCCCTGGACAGATGGGGCAAGAAGGTATACACTTCTGCAAATTTGTCCATTAGGGCCTTAAACTGCCAGTTTCATATGTTAAAGTATCAGCAGCATATTATTGGATTGCTTAAACAGAAAATGATGTTGATTTCTGGCTGTGCTGAAAATAAAGAATTACAGGATGTAATGCTTTCTGCTGAACAAGTTGGAAAACATACTTTGCAATGTGGCTTTGATTCATTAAAGGCATCTTGCAGGGCTGCTGTCACTGGGTCTGTACTTAGAAGACATGCTTAGCTTAATGAGCAGTCTTTGCCAGATCATGTTAAAGCTAAATTACTGGATGCTCCCTTAAACCAAGACCGTCTGTTTGACAACAAAGCAGAAGAAGTACCTAAAAAGATGGAGGAAAAAGCTAAATCTATGAAAACTGTTAAAGAATTCCTGCAAGTACAGACTCCCAGATTTAGTAGGCACTGGCCTTCTAAGAATTGGTCCTTTCCTGCCTCTTTCAGGCCTTCTCAGTCCAAACCCAGAACCAGCAGAACATCCAGGCTTCAGTCCCAGGGTACTCACAGGCCTAGGCAGTGGGGGGCTTCCACTTCCAAAGCTAGGAGTAGTAAGACACCCCCCTGTGGTAAACTGTCACAATGACTTAACTTTAAACCTTCCAAGCCCTGCTCAACTGACTGTTCCTTCAGGGGGAAAGATTGCCCTGCATGCAAAAAAATGGGAACTCATTACCCAAGACAAATGGGTTTTAAATGTAGTTTCCCAAGGATACAGATTTCACTTCCACTCCTTAACAACCCCAAATGGTCAGCCAGACCTACCGCCAAATCAGTGGGCAGAGGTTCAAAAGCAAGTTCTCTCTCTTTTAAGCATCAGGGCTATTCAGCCTGTCCCAGAAGAAGAATGAGGGCAGGGTTTCTACTCAAGACTTTTCCTGGTACCCAGAAAAGACAATTCCTGACATCCTATCCTGGACCTGTCTATCCTAAACACTTTTTTGGTAATCTCAAAATTCAAAATGCTTACTCTTCATCAGCTGCTTCCCATGCTAGGCAAAAATGCCTGGTTGGCAAAACTGGATTTAAAGGAAGCCTACCTGCACATCCCAATAAGGGAATCTTGCAGAAGATACCTACCCTTCAGAGCAGACTACATGCACTATCAGTTCTCTGCACTGCCCTTTGGCTTATCTACTGTGCCCAGGGTATTCACAAAGTGCCTAGCTCCAGTCATTGCATTTTGCAGGCAAAGAAATATTCAAATATACCCATACCTGGACGGTTGTCTAATTCAGGCAGAAAGCCAGGACATACTATTAAAGCATCTGGCATTTGTAAAAAAATGACTGACTTCTCTGGGGTACACCATAAATGAAATGAAATCACATCTAGTACCCTGCCAACAAATTGTGTTCCTGGGAGCAAGCTTGAATACAACTTCCCAGATGGGCCTACCTCATGCCAGAGAAACAAGTTCACTTGACAGCCTACTTCAAAAAACTGGCCAGAAAGACCCAGCTATCTGCAAGGAAAATATTGCAAGTCCTGGTGTTCATGGCCTCTTGCATTCTACTAATTCCATATCCAAGACTGCATGTGATGAAACTACAGTGGTATCTAAAAAGCCTATGGTGTCAACATTCTCAGGACCTAGAATCAATGATTCCTATCATACCTTGTCTAAAGAGTTCATTTGGCGGGCAGAGGCCTGCCACCAAAACAAGGGACTGCCATTCACTCTACCCCTTGCCGCCCAAACCCTAACAGACCCATCAGACTATGCATGGGGGGCTCACTTGGCAGGGCAGTGCATTCAGAGCAAATGGAACCCAAGTCAAATGCACCTGCATATCAATCAAAAAGAAATGTTAGCTGTACAGAATGCTCTGACAGCCTTCAAGGACCACATTCTTCCAGGGCAATTATTGGTAAAGACGGACAACACCACTGTTATGTGGTACATAAACAAGCAGGGGAGAACCCACTCATACCTTCTCTACAGACTAGCCATCACTCTGTGGAACACAGCCTTGAGCTACCAAGTGCACCTACAAGCTCAATTCCTGCCAAGCTAAATACACAGACAGACGACCTAAGAAGAAATCTCATGGACCCACACGAGTGGAAACTGAATCCATAAATATTCAACATTTTGAGAAACAAATGGGGGAACCCAGAGATAGACCTGTTTGCCTTCCCTCAGAACTACCAGTTGGACAAATTCTGCACAAGGACTCCTCACAGACAAGCTTGGAAAGTGGATGCCCTGTCCTTCACATGGAAAAACCTTTCAGTTTATGCCTTTCCCCCCTCTGCCTCTCCTCCCCAAAGTGCTACTAAAGATCAAACAGGACAAACCAAGGGCAATACTTATTGCACCAGACTGGCCACGCCAACACTGGTACCCGCTCTTGTGCAGTGTGTCACTTCTGGAACCATGGCACCTGCCTCAGACCCCTGCCCTGCTGCCCCAGCAGGAGGACCAGATTCTGCACCCGCAGCTTCAAACCCTGAATCCGGCAACCTGGCTAATTTCATGATGTCTGCTTTACCATCCCTCATAAGTGATGGATGTCATTCTGGTGGCAAGGAGGCAGAGTACTAGAAAATCCTATTCTGAAAAATGTAAAAGATTCTGTTCCTGGAACCAAACACAGGAGATGGATACAAATGTGTCCAATTTACCACACATTCTTCAATACTTAACTGAGATGCTTCACAAGGGCCTTTCCTTTTCTTCCATCAAAATTCATGCCTCTGCCATTTCAGCTCATTATACTACAGAGCCACCCCTCTTCTCTCATCCACTGCTGAAACAATTCCTCAGAGGGTCCAAAAACTTAAGACCACCCAGGAGAGCCTGTACTCCAGCCTGGGACCTTAACTTTGTATTGGAAAGGCTCACTCTACCTCCCTTTGTGCCAGCTGCAAAGGAAGAGTTGAAATTCCTTTCTTGGAAAACAGCCTTCCATCTAGCCATCACTTCAGCAAGAAGGGTGTCTGAATTACAGGCCCTCATGGCAGTGGAGCCTTTCATCATCTTTCATGCAGACAGGGCGTCCCTCAGGACCAATCCCTTATTTATGCCCAAGGTGGTATCCAGTGTGGCCCTTAATCAGTCCATTCATTTGCCAACCTTGTTTTCTAATCCACAGAACAAAGGGGAACAAATGCTACACTCATTGGATGCGCACAGACAACTTAGATTTTACTTGGACGGGGCTAAGCCTCTCAGAAAATCTGAACATCTGCTGGTTGCATTTGCTGCAGGGGCAGAGGGGAAGGCCATTTCAAAGCAAACCATCTCTAAATGGATAGGCCATTGCATTCATTTCTGCTATAAGCACTATGGAAAACCTACCCCACAGGGGATAAGACCACATTCAACCAGGGTTAGATCTACCTTTACAGCCTTCCTCAGAGGTGTCCCTACCAGGGACATCCTAGAAACTGCTACCTGGAGTTCTGTACATACCTTCACCAAGCATTACCACTTGGCAATTTTTTCTAAATCCAGAGCTGGTTTTGCCACTGCAGTCTTGCAGGGCCATATAGCTGGTCCTAATGATATCTAATTGCCTCCTCCCTTCCTTAGCTTTGGGAAGCTACCCAAATGTAATGACTGCAACAGTGAAACACGAAGAACATAGTACAGTTGTGTACACTTACCATAAATGTAGATGTTCGAGTGTATTCACTATTTCAGTCCTGGTTACCCTCCCTTCAACCCCCTGACTTCTATTGACTATATCTCTATTCTTGCTTACTATGCTTAAAGCTTTCTGGTGTATTTGATTTTTTGTTGGAAGTGTAACCTAATATATATAATTGCTTCCCATTATGGGGGCACCTGACATCTGGGGCAAGAAAAACTGATGTAATGGCATCGGCTGCATGCTTTTACCCCCTGACTACCTGATGTCATGGAAGATGAGACAGCAACCGACGCAGGACCCAAGACTTTGACAATCAGGCTGACTGAGGGCTACCTGCAAGCAGATAACCCAAATGTAATGACTGCAACAGTGAATACCCTCTAACATGTACATTTATGGTAAGTGTACACAACTGTACTTTTCTGCACCTGTTCCTCCTGTGTTGTCTACTGTAGAGAATTCTCACTGCTTCTAGCTTACCTGATGGTCTGCCTCTTGGCCCCAGGAAGTCCGATAGGTTATCCAGGATACTTTGTAATCATTTGATCTGAAGTTGTCAATTTTCAGTCATTCTCACGAATGGGTTCCAGAGCCGAGATCCGATCCGACTCAGCCGTTACTACAGCTTGTGGAAACATTTGAGCTCTCGAGCTCTCCCCTGCTCACGATGCACTACTGCCCTGTCACCTCAGATCTCATTTGCCGTTTTCATGACCAGACGTGGTTACTGAAGAGCTCTCGACATCTGTGTATTTTAGGTGACGTTTACCTTATCGTTTATATATACTACTTTCCTTTTTCCTTCTGAATCTCTTCTTGATCGTTGTGTCTCCTTTTTCACCATACGCTATCTTTAACAAACCCCCCCCCCTTATCTTTTTCCCTTACCTAATTTTTTCGATTTTTTTTTCTTGGATTTCCCCTTTTCTTTCCTTGCCTTTATGTCTGAGAAGGGGTTCAAAAAATGTACCCGTTGTGGCACAAGATGCCCTTTTCCAATAGGCATTCTCTTTGCCTTTATTGTCTAGGTCCTGAGCACTTGGACCAAGACTGTGAGATTTTTGGGGCTTTTAATCCCAGAGTGGTTAATGAAAGGAAAAATAAGCTGATTTTGAAAGGCCTGCTGCCCTCTTCTTTCTCCATGGCTTTACCAAGAGATTGCCCTTGACTTCTTCTTATAAACATGAGAAAAGGCCTAGGTTGGCGGAGATTCCAGCATTTGCAGAGCCGGCAAAACAAAAAAAATTGTCTAAATCGGATCCAACCTCTCCTGCTGTTTTAAAGGTCTTGGATCCAAAGAAGGCCTCTTCGTCTTCGTAGCTAAAAAAAAGTTAGATCTGGGTTTGAAGTCTTCAGATCCAAAACCCTCGCCTCGGCATACTTATTCGCTTTCTATAGACCCAGCTCCTTCTTGGCTCTCTTCTTCTTTTTTGGAGAGGCATTCCAGGCCTGCTTCCATTGTGTCCTCTTGTTCAACCCGAAGCCTAACCGAAGCAGATGTGGTGAGAATGGTGAGGGAGCTGGTCAGCAAGCAGATCCAGAAGGGTACCTTGATAGTTCCGACCCCATCAGATCTGGAACATCCTCCATCTTCCACTCCTCTTCTGACTGACCCCTTGCTTTCAGAGTTGCCGGATCCAAGCGTCGTGGGCCATCAGGGTCAGATCTGAGGAGATTGGTCTCTTTAGATCCGACTATGACCTTGAGCTTCTCCGCTCTGACATGTTCAGATCCGGAGGACTCCCAGAGCCAAAGCCTCCAAATTGGGACCAGATGGCGTGGGATTGACTCTGATGTTTTCGGACTCTTCCCTCCCTCTTGGAGCCTCGGTGCTTGACAGCTCGGCTCCAGCTTCCCCCTCAGGCAGTCGTCCTCTGGGAGTGCGGGGGGGGGGGTCAATGGACCAGAGACCTTCTTCATCTGCTCCTTTGGTTTCCTCCTCCTCTTTGGGCAGGTCAGCCTTCGAGGTGGTTTAGAAGATCTTCTCTGAACCTTCAGAGCAGACTGGTCCTCCCCCCTCAGACCCACCCCTGGCTACCCATCTGGTTTTGTTGCATGATCCCCATCATTTCACACCAGAGGGACAGCCAGCCCAGAGCTTCCAGTCTACCCAATTTGAGGATCCCTAGCTCTTCTGATAGTTCTCCGAATCATCCCACAGAAGAAGTCTCTCTGAGGAGAAGATGTTAAGAGTAAACAGCTTGAGCCACTGGAGGCATCTCTTACCACAAATACTGATTTCAATGAGAGGAAGTTTCCCCCAACCTACCACCTGAAGGTGTCTCCTTTGGAGATATCCTTGAACTCCAGAAAGAGAAGGGTGGTTGATCTGCCTACACCCCTTCCTCTGAGGAATCAGTATACCTGGAGGCATTTGGTGCTGGCCCATCTTCCTCCTTTGTCGCCCCTGCTTCCCAACGAATTAGTGGATTTGATTTGTCAGAAGTGTGGAAGGAGCAAGATTCAGTTGAGCCAATACCAAGGAGACCTGATAGGATTATGGCACCCCCAGTAGATAGGCAGTATTGGAGTAAGGATGTACATGTTGATGCCCTGGTTGTGCCAGTGGCCACAAAGAAAGAAGTCGCAGAGGAGAGTTCGACTGTCCACCCCCATAACAGGGAGTCTAGGTCGATGGACAGACTGGAGAAGCAAATTTATGCTTCAGCGACTTTTGCTATCTGATCGCTGAATTATCTAGCCCATTTTACGAGACTGCAAAGGGACTTTATGAAGGAAATTTCCAGCTCGTTGGCAAAGATTATGACCGAGGAGGTGCAAGCTTCTTTTGCTCCTCAGTTGAATACCTTACAGTCTATGATTAATTTGTCCATGCGGCTGTTATCCAGCACTACAGATGGTACCACACAAGCAGCGGGTTCAGGCTTAGCCATGAGGAGACAAGCCTGATGTGCCTATGTGACTTTGCAGAACCTTTTAAGTCTTCATTCGTCAGCACACCATTTGACAGATCATCATTGTTTGGTCCCACAGTGAAAGAAATGCTTTCCAGGTGTGAAAAGGATGGGAAGACACTTGCTGTTGGAATATGTTTTTCAGCCCCCCCCCAATGAACCTTTTCAAGGAATCAGCGAGGGGATCGTAAAATGTGATTCAGGTAGTCACAAGGTCCATTCCCTGGCACATGTGGAACTGGTTCTCCCAGAGGCAGAGGTGGAAACAGTAATAATAGAAGCCGCCTGACAGGCAGAGGAGACCTGCAAAATAATGGGTCCAGAGAAACATTGTTTGATAGATCCTATCAGCGCTCCTGAATGGAGACTCAATTGTCGTCCTCTGGAGGCAGTCTTGGGACATTTTTCCCTGCATCAGTCAGCTTGGCTAGGTTTAACAAATGATACTTGGGTGCAGAGAATTATTATCAGAGGTTAATCCATACCATTTTCCCTTCTCCGTCCAGTGGCAAACAAGCTTCCAAACGTTCCACCCAGTCATTGTGGGAGACAACAACTCAACAGGTCTTACAGTTGCTAGAAAAAGAGTGATCCAAGAGGTCCCACTAGACCAGAAAGGATCCGGGACATACTCAAGGTTCTTTTTAGTTCCAAAGAAAACAGGGGACTGGAAACCAGTTTTGGATCTCAAAGTGTTAAACAAGTCAGTCATGCATACAAAGTTCTAGATTGTCATGATACAGTCAGTTCTACCCTTTTTGGGCAAAGACGATTGGATGTACTCATTAGACTTCCTGGATGTATACCATCATATAAAAATAAGCAGATGATCCAGGAGGCACCTTCACTATAAGCAGATGATCCAGGAGGCACCTTCACTTCCTCCAAGTGGGAAACAGTCATTATCAGTTCAGAGCTCTGCCCTTTGGACTCACTACAGCCCCCAGAGTGTTTACCAAATGTATGGTGGTAGTGGCAGCTCACTTGAAACTGCAAGGAATCCATGTGTTGCCTTATCTGGACAACTGGCTTATCATTGCCCTAACCAGGCATCAATTGGTACAAGCGACAAATCAGGTATTAAAGACTTTTTCGATGCTGGGAATCACAGTAAATCATGCCAAGTCTCAACTGCAACCCACCCAAAGACTAGAGTTCATCGGAGCACTCTTCGACACATCATCTATTGTTGCCTCCATTCCCTATCCTTGTCTTCTCAACATCAGAAACCAAACAATGAAGATATTTTGCAGTTCAAACATTTTGGTCAGGAAAGTGTTACAAGCTCTGGGTTCAGTGGCTGTAGCCATTATTCTAGTTCCTCTGGCAAGATACCATACGAGAGTTCTACAGTGGAATGCTGCAAACCCAACGGTCCTTCTTCACCCACCCCATATCAGCAAAGATGAGAATAACTCAAACTTGCAAGGACTGTCTCAAACGGTGGATTCAGTCAGATCAACCCATTCACCCTGCCCCATCTCAAGGCAGTAGTGACCATGGACGCTTCCCAGATAGAGTGGGGGAGGCATTATCTGGGAAAGACATTTCAGTGCACTTGGTCCCCCATGGAGGCCGATTTGCATATAAATGTACAGGAGATGAGAGCAGTGCTGTTAGCATTGCGAGTGTTTCAGGGCTCCCTCCCAAACAGACAACATGTCAGTTGTTTGGTATATCAACAAACAAGGAGGAACCAGGTCTTACCCTTTATTTCAAGAAGCCCTCAGAGTATGGCAGTGGGCGATAGCTTCCAGTCGCTTTCTGGTAGCAGTGCACATTCCGGGGAAGTCCAACATGATAGCGGGCAAGCGCAGCAGATCCATCTTGTTGCCACATGAGTGGTCCCTCAACCACCAATTAGTGAAAATGATGTTTCGTTTGTGGGGCCAGCCCTGCTGCAACCTATTTACATTCTCCCTGAACAACAAATGCAGCAGCTTCTTTGCCCTAATCCCCGCTATGAGGGAGTCACCAAGGGATGCTCTTCTACACGATTGGCCCCCCCAGTCTGTTGTACGCCTACCACCCTACTCCCCTGATCCCCAAGTCAAGTTTTTACAGAAAGCATCCAGATTGAAGACCAGGATAATCCTCATTGTTCCTTATTGGCCTTGACTAGTATGGTTCCCCTTCCTGTGGCCTTATCTCCCAGCACCACCTTGGATTCTAGACTTCAACTCCAGACCTTCTGTCACATCCAACCTGATTGACTCCTCCGGACCTGTCAAAGCTCAAAGTAACTGCATGTTTTTTCCAGATGTTCATCGTGTTACACTGCTGCAGTCATCACACTTGGGTTATCCTGCCATCAGGCGGTCCCCCAGTTGGCCTGAGTTCCAAAGTCTTGGTCCGGCGTCGGTTGCTGCCGCTTCTTCCCTGACGTCAGTGCGCCAGGGGTATATAAGATGCATCCAACGCCATTTTCTCCAGTCTTTCTTGCCAAGCAGTGCCCGAAGCAGAAGCAGTTCGCAAGTGCCGGTCGGCCGACTCCTGAGATTTTCAAATCGAATTTCAGACCGAAGTCTTCATAAAGCTAAGTACCCTGTTGGGGAACCTTTTCTTGCCTCAGTCTGATGTCAGAAAAAGTTAACAATTGCATTTCTTGTGGGAAGCAAATACCTCATAAGGACTTTCATTCTTATTGTATTCCTTGCCTAGGCCCAGACCACCACATCACAGGTTGTCGGTTTTGTGCTAGGTTTAATAAACAAACTATTGAACGTCGGTTTGATTTCGACCGACATTATTTTGGTAGGAAATTTAATTATACCATGCCGTCGGACCAAGCGATGTCCGGTATGCATAAAAAACGCAAAGATAAGGACAGGCAGCCGAAATCCAAACCGGACTCCGAGGCCTCTGCTAGGCCAGTCGCTGGTTTTCAGTGAGGCACCTACGCAGCCCCTAACGACCGCTGATTTAGAACCCCAGGCGACATCCGATTCACAAGCGGAGATTGCTAGGCCTCCACAACCTTTACCTTTAGGCCCTTCCAACTCCATACCTGAAGGAGATTCTGGTGCAGTTGAAACGCCTTCAGTTACAGAAGGTGTCTTCAGACCGACTACACTCACGATTAAATCCTATGCAAAACTGAAAACTCTTTAAAAACAAAGAAGACTGTACAGCAGTCTCCAGTACAAGGCCCCATGCCTAAGAAAAAGATGCTTAAGATAGCTGAAGACTTAATTACCATAATCAGGGGTTCCCATCCCCCTCCTGATAAAAGAACAAGGCAGGAGGAGGACTACGCTTCCTCTGACCAGGTTTCAATTCCCTCAGACTCTTCTGAGGAACAGGAGTATTCCTTTCCCCCCTTACGAAGATTCTGATGCTGCAGAGTCTATCCCTTCTGCATCTCCCCCAGAAGACTACTCTTTTGGGGAATCTTTACATACTATGAGGGAACATTTCCACTGGGGAGGCCAGGATTTCTCTGATTCTAAGAAAAGGCTCCGAGAGTTCCTTTTACTACCCCAGCACAGACCACTTGCTATTCCACCTGTTTTAGATATTGTGGATGATGTTTATTCAGAATCTTACCTTAACCCAGATTCACTACCTCCAGCACCAGCCAAACCAGACAGATACTACAGAGTCCCTGACTCACACAAATTCCTGTATAAAAGCCCTGTTGCTGACCCAGAAATCATTTCCCAGGGTCCCAAAGGGGTTAAGGCCTCTATTGCTAAAAATCCTGTGCTCTCTGAAAGGGATTCTAGAGCACTAGAGAGATGGGGAAAGAAAGTATATACCTCAGCTATTCTAGCTATGAGGGCCTTAAATTGCCAGTTTCACATGCTGAAATATCAACAATATTTGATGTCTGAATTAAAGCAGAAAATGCTCGCACATACAGACCAGCCAGATTACAAGGAAATGCAAGATTTGTTGCATTCAGCTGAACAAGTGGGAAAACATACTTTGCAATGTGGATTTGATTCATTGGAAGCTTCTTGTAGAGCAGCAGTGACAGGGTCTGTCATACGTAGGCATGCTTGGTTAAAAGAACAAGCTTTACCTGATCACGTTAAAGCAAAGTTATTGGATGCACCTTTACAGCAGGATGTTTTATTTGGTGTAAGAGTAGAAGAAGTTTTAAAGAAAATGGAGGATAAGGCAAAATCTATGCAGACGGTCAAGGATTTCTTACAGGTTCAACCCCCTCGTTTCAGCAGAAATTGGCCCACCAAAAACTGGTGCTTTCCAGCTTCTGCCAGATACAGACGCCCAAGAGGCAGAGGGCCAGCCACAAGGCTCTTACCAACCTCGACAATGGAGTGCCATAACCCAAAAAGGAGGAGAAGACAGATCTCAAACTACCAGAAGACAAACACAATGACTTACCCCTCAGACTACCAAGCAAAACCCTCTTGGCAGCTCCCTTGAGGGGGAAAACTAGCATTTTTTTGCAGACAATTGACACATCATCACAAAAGACAAATGGGTCCTAAATATTGTATCTCAAGGATACAGATTCCACTTTTACACTTTGCCAAGGATAAAAGGAATGCCAAACCTGCCACCAAATTAATGGGCAAAGGCTCAAAAGCAAATTTCAGCTCTCATGGACATGAGAGCCATTCAACAGGTACCTACACAGGAGCAAGGACAAGGATTTTACTCAAGACTGTTTCTAGTTCCCCGAAAGGACAAAGCCTGGAGACCCATTCTGGACCTCTCATTTCTAAACACATACCTGGAAGTACCCAAATTCAAGATGCTAACACTGCAGCAACTTCCCATGCTGGGCAAGAAGGCTTGGCTAGTAACGTTGGACCTCAAGGAGGCATACCTGCATGTCCCTATCAGACAAAATTGCAGGAGATACCTCTGATTTATTGCAGGTTCAACCCATTACTAATTCTCTGCACTGCCCTTTGGCTTATCTACTGCGCCCAGGGTCTTCACAAAATGCCTGGCACCAGTAATTGCATACTGCAGACAAAGAGGGATTCAAATATATCCATACCTGGATGACTGCCTCATTCAAGCAGAAAGCAAGGACATTCTATTAAAGCATCTGGCGTTTGTCAAAAACCTACTAAGTTGCCTAGGGTACACAGTAAACGAAAAGAAGTCAAAACTAGTGCCCTCACAAAACATAATATTCCTGGGTGCCAGCTTAAATACAACGGCCCAGATGGCTTATCTCACGCCAGACAAGCAAGGACAACTGACTCAATACTTCAAAATGATGGCAACAAAGACCCAACTCCCTGCAAGAAAAATTCTGCCGGCCTTGGGATTCATGGCATCTTGCATACTACTAATACCATTTGCAAAACTGCATATGAGGAAATTACAGTGGTATCTGAAAAGCGTATGGTCCCAACACAGCCACAGCTTGAAAACTAATTCCACTCATTCCCTGCCTTCAACAGGAGTTTCTATGGCGGGCTCAGGCATGTCACCTCAACAAGGGTCAGCCTTTTACCTTACCCACAGCCAGGCAAACTATAACAACAGATGCATCGGATTATGCCTGGGGAGCACACATGGCAGGACAGTGTATTCAGGGCAAATGGTCTGCAAACCAAAGGCATCTACATATCAATCAAAAAGAGATGCTAGCTGTTCAAAATGTCCTAACAGCTTTCAAGGACCTCCTACATCCAGGACAACTCCTAATAAAGATGGACAACACCACAGTGATGTGGTACATAAACAAGCAAAGGGGCACACACTCCTACCCCCTATGCAGACAAGCAATGACCTTGTGGAACACAGCACTGACCTACCAAGTTTAACTACAAGCACAATTCCTGCCAGGAAAGAAAAACACACTGGCAGACGATCTAAGCAGAAACATCACAGAGCCTCACGAGTGGAAACTAGATCCACAAGTATTCGCAATGATGACTCAAAAATGGGGGAGCCCAGATATATATCTGTTTGCTTCCCTCCAAAACTACCAACTATGGAAATTCTACACAAGGACAATACCACACACTAGCTTGGAAAGTGGACACCCTCTCATTCAGTTGGAAAACATTGACAGTGTATGCCTTTCCTCCACTGCCTCTTCTGGCAAAGGTGCTGCTGAAAGCCAGATTAGAGAGGCCACAAATGATACTCCTTGCTCAAGACTGACCATGCCAACACTGGTATTCAGTACTAAGGAACATGTCTCAAGGCCCACCATGGATTTTACCTACAATTCCTCACCTGCTTACTCAGCAAAACAATCAGATTCTCCACAGCCAGCTCAAGACTTTAAATCTGGCTGCATAGCAAATTGCCTAAACAACCAGTCAACACTTCTCTCTAAAGCTGTGATGGACGTCATTCTGGAGGCCAGGAGGCCCAGCACCTGGAAAGTCTATTCAGACAAATGGAAAAGATTCTACGCCTGGAACCAGGCTAAAGGCCAAAATCCCCTTATCCCAAATATTCCTCAGGTTCTTCAATATTTAACTGAGATGTTGCACAAAGGACTTTCCTTCTCATCTATTAAGATCCACGCCTCAGCTATTTCAGCTCAATTCAACACGGATCCTCCTATATTTTCACATCCATTACTAAGACAGTTCCTCAGAGGGGCTAAGAACATAAGACCGCCCCGGAGAGCACCAACACCAACTTGGGATCTCAACTTTGTTTTGGAAAAGCTTACACTTCCACCCTTTGAACCAGCTTTCACTGCTGATCTACAGTTCCTATCATGGAAAACTGCCCTGCTGCTAGCAATAACTTCAGCACGAAGAGTCTCAGAACTACAGGCCCTAATGGCAGTGGAGCCTTTCATCATTTTTCATCAAGACAGAGTCTCTTTACGGACTAACCCTACTTTATGCCAAAAGTGGTATCCAGTGTGGCCCTAAACCAAACCATTCATTTGCCCACCTTTTATCCAAACCCCCAGAACAAAGGGGAAAGGCTCCTAAACTCTTTGGACATTCACAGGCAATTACGTTACTACTTGGATAAAACCAAGGTTTTCAGAAAAACTGACCAGCTCTTTGTATCCTATGCTGCAGGATCTCAAGGAAAAGCTATCTCAAAATAGACCATTTCAAAATGGATAGGACATTGTATCCATTTCTGCTACTCACACCATGGGAAATCTGTACCTGGTAACATCAGGCCCCATTCCACCAGGGCTACAGCAACATCAACAGCCTTCCTCAGAGAGGTCCAAGGATATTTTGGAGGCTGCAACTTGGAGTTCAGTGCACACCTTCACCAAGCACTATCACTTACCTCTATATTCTAAAACCAGAGCTGGCTTTGCCACTGCAGTTCTGCAGGGCCTACTAGCCTCTCCAAACCCTGTTTAGTTCCACCACCCATCCTTAGCTTTGGGATTCAACCCAAGTGTGATGACTGCAGCAGTGTAACACAATGAACATAGTACAGTTTTGTACCTACCATAAATGTAGATGTTCGAGTGTTCACACTGCTGCAGTCCAGGTTACCCTCCCTCCATCCCCTCTGAACTGGTGGACTTATCTATACCTTTCTATCCTATACAACCTCTATGGTGTATTTGCTTGTGAATGAAGGTATTGTTTTATTTTTATATGTATATTTTTATATAGCAATATGTATTGCCTACCTATTAGGGGCACCTGACATCTGGGGCAAGAAAAACTGAAGAAAATGGCGTCAGATGCATCTTATATACTCCTGGCGCACTGACGTCAGGGAAGAAGCGACAGCAAACGACGCCGGACCAAGACTTTGAAACTCGGGCTGACTGCGGGACTGCCTGACGGCAGGATAACCCAAGTGTGATGACTGCAGCAGTGTGAACACTCGAACATATACATTTATGGTAGGTACAAAACTGTACTTTGCCATGATAGCCAGGCAATCTACCTTGTCTTCCCCTGTCCTCTGCATTGTGTTATCTTCCCACAAACCTTCTAAGAGGAAATTATATAAAATCAAATGGAAAAGATTTGTTATTTGGGCTGAACAACACAATATAGAGCCTTTCACAGCACCCACCTATGCGGTTCTCCAATATCTTGGGGAATTATTTCACAAAGGAGCTAGTGTTTCTACCATTAAAGTTCAGTTAACAGTGATCTTGAATTTTCATGTTGGAGTTGTAAATTCTTCATTGGCATCTGCCAGAATTTGTAAAGTATTTTTAAAAAGCACACTTCTGCTAAGACCCCTTTTGAAGGATCCCGTACCTCTTTGGCACCATTCCTTAGTACTTCAGGCTTTAACTGCTTCTCCCTTTTAACCGACAGCCAAATATGCATTAAAATGTAATTCCTGAAAGACTGCCTTTCCAGTAGCCGTAACCTCTGCTAGAAGAGTTTCGGAGGTTCAAGCCTTATCTTCTAAACCCCTTCTATCATTTTTCACTAGGACAGGGTATCCTTACGAGCCGGTGCTTCCTTCCTACTTAAGGCGGTGTCAGAAACCAACATCAATCAAGCCATCAACCTGCCAGTATTTTTTCCAAACTACTGTAATAAGGGTGAATTCCTTCTCTACTCACTAGATGTCCATAGATAGTTACACTACTGTCTGCATAGGACTAAAGAATTTAGAAAATCAGACAACTATTTGTTTCCTTTGTGCATGAAAAAGTAGGCCAATGTGTTAAAAAAGTGACTATAGTCAAATTGATAACAGAATGCATTATCTTGGCTTACACAACCTTAAATGTTCCTCTGCAGAAACCAGCAAAAGCACATTCCACCAGATCGCTGGTGATATCTATGGATTTTCAGTCTAGAGCCTCCTTAGATAATATTTATGCAGCTGCTACATGGTCAAATCCACACACCTTTATCAGTCACTACAAATTGGATTTGGTCTCAAGAGGGTAGATCAGAGTTTGGCTCGAACGTTCTCTGGTATGTCCTTCCTTTGGATACACCCAGGGCTCAGGCAGCTAGGGACTTTGTCCCATTTGTGAAGATGAATGGAAATTGACATCAGATAAAGAAGTTATGTACTCACCATAATGTTCTATCTGTGTTGCCTGTTTTCATTCAGCCTGAGCTCCACTCCCTCAGTCCCCCAGCCCTTGCCTTCTTTATTTATACTTTGGCGTGAATG
Source organism: Protopterus annectens (assembly GCF_019279795.1). Taxonomy (NCBI): domain Eukaryota; kingdom Metazoa; phylum Chordata; order Ceratodontiformes; family Protopteridae; genus Protopterus; species Protopterus annectens. The sequence goes on from NC_056745.1 coordinate 1,443,485,661, forward strand.
TGAGAGCACAAGTGATTTCCCCAGAACTTGAGGGCTAATCTCTGCAAACCTGGGGTGGTAAAACTTGTCATTCTAACCTAATCATTACCCATCTCCTTTTGTCAAGACAGTTTAGTTTCTGCATCGCAGATACATTTCTCACATGTGTATTTTTTTAGGTATACATGCTTCTGTACAGAGGTCTCTTGCATATATGTCCTCTCTCTCTAAAGCTATGGATATAATCTAAGGTGACAGGCCAGCAGTGCATTGTGGGTAAGGGAGAGCTCCAGAGCTCGAACGTTTCCACAAGCTGTAGTAATGGCTAAGTCAGATCTGATCTCAGAACTGGAACCCGTTCGTGACACTGAATGAAAGTAAACAACACAGATGGAATGTTAATGGTGAGTACATAACTTCTTTTTTGTGATCCTAAAGCAGATTATGGTGTGATTTTCCCTTTCAGAAAAACTGCTTTTCCCAAACTGCTATTAACCCCATTTCTCCGGTCAAGCATTGGATAAGCTGGGGGGGAAAATGCATTCTTTGAGTACTGTAACTTTCAGGATTTGAAACTGTCAGGCTTGTATGCTAAAGTTTTTTATTTTCATTTAACCTCTGAAAACATGTAAACTTCATATGCTAACTTTATTTCTTTTGTGGTAGAAATCTTCTTCTTCTTTCGGCTTTTTCCCGGTTAGGGGTCGCCACAGCTGATCACCTGTCTGCTCATGATTGGCAGTGGAGTTTTACAGTGCCGAGGTGCCAGCCCGGCACCCAACCTTCCACAGAAGGCATATGCACGCACACACTCACACCTAGGGCCAATTTGGAGTGTCCAATCCACCTACAGCATGCCTTTGGGATGTGGGAGGAAACAGGAGCACCCGGAGGAAACCCACGCAACCACAGGGAGGACATGCAGACTCCGCACAGAAGGCACCCCAGCCGAGAATCGAACCGAAGAACCTCTTGCTGTGAGGCGGCAACGCTAGCCTCTGCACCACCGTGGCCACCCCTTTTGTGGTAGAAATTAAAATCCTTAACTGCCGCTATTATGTTTCTCAAGTTGTACAGCATATTTTAATGAGTGCATGTGATGCAGCTGATTCCTCCTCAAGAGCTGCTGCTTCAGGATCAGGGTTGAAAAGTCCAACTTGGTTTTGTTCTCAGAATCTTCCTAAAGTTGTCAAAACTAAAGTTTTAAATTCTTCCTTATACAAGGAAGTTCTATTTGGTCCTTCTGTAGCTGAGGTTATTAAGAAATGTGATGAAAATGGAAAGTTAGTTCAAGGAGTTACTCAGATTTTTCATCCCTCCTTTTTCAAGACTAATATACATTTCCTCTTCTCCTCTGTTATCTTTTTCAATAAGCCATTTAAGCAGTAAGGTGACATAAAATAGGATTTTAAAAAGCAGTGGTGAGGAGACTCCAAAAAGAAAGGAAAATCCTCACAGCCAGCATGACTATTTGCTTGCTCAGCCCCACCCACCCACACTAGCAACTCTTGATCTCCTTGAGATTTTATTTTCCTTTGTAGCACCAAATTTTTACAGACAGATGAATTGTGAAGGTAATTCAGGAGGGATGCACTTGGCAGTGAGTATCCCTTCCTCCTTCCCAGGAAATTCCTCCCTCCCTCCTTGCCCAGTGCACCAAGTCTGTCTCTGTCTTTCTTCCCATTCTGCACCAGTTGCTGGCCCAGGGAGTGGTGGAGCCAGTGCCTCCCTGACTTTTATTCAAGCATTTCTGGTACCAAAAAGAGAAGGTTCTTCAGTCCTTTCCCTTTCTGAAGATCAAAATGTTCTAGATTTAAACAATCAGTGGTCACCAGTGGGTGGGGACTCTAGTGTCTCCAGTCCATCTTGGTCATATACAGGAAGTATGCTTCAGGATGAGCCAAAATTCCAACACAGGTGTGTCAAGAATCCAAATATTTAGAGCATACCCTTCTTCTAAAATATTTCTAACAGGATACATTCAGTACCAAATTCACCTTTTAAAGATAGACTGACATCACACCATTCTTTTTACAGGTTTTAGTGGGATAACAGCTTTTGTCTTCACAAGCTTCCCCAGACCCAGTTCTTTCATCTGAACTTTTGTGATCATGTTGCCACTGAAAATACTGTTACAGAGAGGGAGTGTGCTATAAAAACCCATTTTAGCCAAGGTGTTGTATTCTGGACTGCCATGTTTTTTTTTTTCCTTTTGCAAACCATGGCAAGGCCTCACACTTTTGAAGGTGTATTTTCCTTCAAGCTCATTTATCAAACCTTGGTGTTCCAGTAAGCTTGACCCACTGGCCTAGATGAAGCTTAGCAGTGTGGCTTAGTAGCATCTGCCTGGATGGTGCTGTGGACATAAATCCCTGTCTAGAAAATAGCCAGAGAAAGAGGTATTACAAGCTTTGTGCTCAGTGTTTTTTCTTGTGTGTTGTTATCCCAAGATTTGCATTCCACACAAATATCAGTTCAACAGAACAAAAACTTCCCATATCATTTAACAGAGCGTGTTGGTGGATTCTGGTAACCTAGCAGTGCTTTTGCTTGCTCATTGTAAGTATCCTCAGATCCTAGTTTAACCTGTGAGTCATGGAGTGGTCAGATTAAACAGAGGTATTAAACATATTAAAGTGAGTTAAAAATATGATACTGAAGCTTGTAAGATCTCACAATTAAAAACACAAACAAGTCAGGAAGCAAGAAGCCCCCTAACCCCCCCCCTCCACACACACACACACAAAAAAAGCCTAAGTGATGCCAGTCTAGGGGTACATTACACTGATCCAGGAAATCAAGGCCTATTTCTCTTCTACCCAACATATGGAAAATAATTCTCAATTTATAAAAAAAAGTGTGCAGTTAACCATTTAAAAATACTGCAGTTGTTATGTACAGGTTAAACAAGCATGCAGTCACGAACAATGATGAAGATAGTTTCCATTCTTTTCTGTTGGTTGTTAGGCATAGAGTAAGAATTTGCTCCTTACTGATGGGCAGAAACCAGCAGCGAAGTGATTACAGTCCAGAGATGATATGAGGCATCCCCAAAAGAGGATAGTACAGTTAACATGATGGTAGATTTTGAAGGAGAGGGACAGTGGGATTGTGTGACTTATGTCAGCTTGGTCATCACATGGGGAGGGACAGTGGGATTATGTGACTTATGTCACCTTGGTCATCACATGAGGAGGGACAGTGGGATTGAGGGGCTTATGTCAGCTTGGTCATCACACTGGGTGGGACACTGGAGTGCATGCTTGGGCACAGCATGAAACCAGAGATGATCTCTGATGGAGACGTGCAGGAGGGTGCTGTTTACAAGACATCGGGTCATTGGCAGTGGATGGTGTGTTACAATGTCCATTGCAAGCCATCCCCTTGGATAATATACTCAGAGCAGGGGAAGGGATTAGGCGTTAAGAGAAAAATACTCCTTCAGCAGTAGCAGCAGCAGCATGACAGTGCTCCAGGATGCCTCAGTCCTGACTGGCCACAAATGTAGTTAAAGTCCTGGGGAAGAGAGGTGGGTTTAGTAAAGCCTAGTAGTTGATGAGAGGTGCTGGGGAGCAGTTGATGGTTAGCTTTGGGCTAGTGCAAAAAAAAAAATCTTCTTCGTCTCCTTCATCTAGTCTGATGACAGGGGTACTTGGTGTGTACTTTCTGATGTCCTTCATGGATGCATCTGCAGTCATAACAAGTGGGTTGTCCTGTCGTCAGGCAGCCCTTCAGTCGGCCGGATTCCAAAGTCCGGGTCCGGCTTCGGCTGATGTCGCACTCCACCCGACGTCATCTCTGTTGGTCTTCGGGTATAAAGGCATCAGCCGACGCCATTTTCCTCAGTCTTTCTTGCCGCGTGGCGCCCGAAGCAGAAGCTGTTCGCAAGTGCCGGTCGGTCGGATCCAGAGATTACTTCTACCGAATACTACTTCGAAGACTTCTAAAGCTAAGTACCCGTTGGGGACTCTTTCTTGCCTCAGCCGATGTCAGAAAAAGTTAACAATTGTTTAAACTGTGGGAAACAAATACCTCATAAAGATTTCCACTCTTACTGTCTGCCTTGTTTAGGCCCAGCCCACGACGTAGCAGCCTGTTCGGCCTGTGCTTCTTTCAACCGACGAACGCTTAGGCGTCGGTCGGAGTTTGCAGAACAGTTTTTCGGTTCTGATTTTGCGTACATTATGCCGTCGGATCCTCCGACTACCCAATCTAGCAAAAAACGCAAAGATAAAGACCGACACTCGCGGTCCGCGGTTTCGGCCGAAACCATGGTCAAGCAAACCGCGAGTGTCTCGGTTTCAGCCGAAACCGAGAAAACTGAACAAAGTACAGCTGAACCTATTCCTACAACTGAGGCCCCTGCTACAACTCTTGCAACGACCTCAGAAATTTTACCCACTACGGTGGTTGACTTATCAGACACCATCCCCTTGGATGTTTCTACCCCAGCACGTGGTGCTGCTAGGCCTCCAGCAGCCATGTCCATTAAGGCCTTCGCCAGGGCTAAAGCAGCCAAGACTACTAAAACAGTGCCTGTTAAACCACCCACATCCAGGCCCTCTTCTAGTTCTCAAATGCTTACTTTGGCAGAAGATTTAATTTCTTTAATTAGAGGATCTCAATCTCACCCAGACAGGGCCTCTCAGCCCCCAGAGAAGAGACCTAGGGCAGAGCCCCCCGAGCCAGTGTCCTCTGATGATTCTGCTGATGAATCAGACATAACTGACCAGCCAGAGGCTCCCTTCTCCAATTTTGAAGATTCTGATGCTGAAGAATCCATCCCAGCTGCTTCCCCACCAGAAGAATTCTCCTTTGGGGAAACCTTGCATGCCATGCGAGAACAGTTCCAATGGCAGCAACAGGATTTTTCAGACTCCAGAAAAAGACTTAGGACTTTTCTGCATCTCCCACAGCACAGGCCCTTAGCTATACCCCCTGTTCTCTCTGTGGTGGATGATGCTTTCAATGATGTTTGCTCCGCTCCAGATTCTTTACCCCCAGCCCCTGCCAAACCGGACAGATTTTACAGGGTGCCAGATACTCATCACCACCTTTACAAGGCTCCACTTGCAGACCCAGAAACTATATCCCAGGGCCCCAAGGCAGTAGCCGCGACCATAGCTAAAATCCTATTCCTTCTGAAAGGGAAGCAAGGTCATTAGACAGATGGGGTAAAAGGTCTACACTTCAGCTACTCTCTCAGCTAGAGCTTTAAACTGTCAGTTTCACATGATACAATACCAAGAGTTTATGCTGGATCAGTTAACTAAAAACTAACCACTGATGAATCTCTTGATAAGAAATATGTATTAGAGATGGTAAATAACATACAACAGGTTAGCAACCATTCCTTAAAATGTGGCTATGATGCACTGGAGGCTTCATTTAGATCAGCCATGACAGGCACAGTGATAAGAAGGCATGCATGGCTAAAGGAACAAGCTTTACGGATCATGTTAAAGCTAAGTTGCTAGATGCTCCTATGGACAAGACAAGTTTGTTTGGTACATCTGCCCAGCAGGTTATGAAGAAAATGGAAGAAAAGGCAAAATCAGTTCAAACTGTTAAAGATTTCTTGCAGGTTCAACCCCAAGGTTTAGCAGGAACTGGCCTGCCAAAAATTGGTCCTTTCCTGACTCCACAAAATTTCAAAGGGGCAGGAATAGGCGTTCCAGAGGCAGAAACCAATCCAGAGGAGGTGCCTACAGAGGAAGACAGTGGCAAGGTAACAACAGAGGCACAGACACAGCCACTGCCACTACATCAACACAACCACAGTGACTTAACCTAAATCCGCCTACCAGGGAACAAATAGCAGCTCCTCTAGGCGGAAAGTTAACCTTATTTTCAAAGAACTGGCACTACATAACAAAGGACAAGTGGATTTTACAAACCATAGATCAAGGTTACGGTTTCACTTCCACACTTTACCAGTCAAAGAGGAATGCCAAATCTACCTCCAAATCAAAAAACAGAGGCTCTACGCCAGATAATGGAGTTAGCAAACATGAGAGCTGTGGAAAGAGTGCCAACAGCAGAGCAAGGAAAGGGGTTCTACTCCAGACTATTCCTAGTTCCAAGAAAGGAAAAAGTTGGAGACCAATTCTCGACCTGTCCACCTTAAATACATACATCATTGTCCCAAAATTCAAAATGCTGACCTTACAGCAACTTCTTCCCATGCTGGGCAAGGAGTCTTGGCTGGTAACTCTAGATCTCAAGGAGGCATACCTGCACGTCCCCATTCGACCAATCTGCAGAAGATACCTCAGATTTCTTGCAGGATCAGAGCACTATCAATTCTCAGCATTGCCTTTTGGCTTATCTACTGCCCAGAGTATTCACAAAATGCCTGGCATCAGTAATCGCCATTGCAGACTTCAGGAATTCAAATTTACCCATACCTGGGCGACTGCCTGCTACAAGGGGACAACAAAAGCAAGCTGACAACAGATTTACAAAGGGTCATTTACTTGCTACAAGCACTGGGATACACAGTCAATTTACAAAAGTCAAGGCTGATACCATCCCAAACAAGGACATTCTTGGGCGAATTGGACACAGTAAAACAAATGGCATTCCTGACTACAGAAAAACAAAAGAACTCCCTCTATACTTCTTGGCACTAACAAAACTGAACAAGTTAACAGCAAGAAAAGTACTGCAGGCCTTGGGCTTCATGGCATCATGCATAATCTTGGTTCCATTTGCCAGACTACATATGAGAAAACTACAGTGGTACCTAAAGAATTTGTGGTCCCAACACAGACACAGTCTAGAAACAGAAATCCCACTAATTCCATGCTTAAAACAGGAGTTCCTATGGTGGGCTCAGGCATGCCAGTCAAACCCAGGCCTACCCTTTCGCAGATGTCAAGCAAGCCAGACCATCACAACAGGCGCTTCAGACCTAGGATGGGGGCCCACATGCTGGACAAATGCGTGCAAGGATTGTGGACACAGGATCAACTTCAACTGCACATCAACCTAAAGGAAATGCTGGCAGTAAAACTGGCAATCCAAAAGTTCAAACCATTTCTCAAAGAGGGCCAGTTGATAAGGACAGACAACACCACAGTCATGTGGTACATCAACAAACAGGGAGGCACTCATTCATACCCCTATGCAGAATGACCTTGGAGCTGTGGACCCTGGCACTCAGCTACAACATCCAGTTACAGGCAATATTTGTACCAGGGAAAGACAATACCCTAGCAGACATATTAAGCAGAACCACCGGATGCCCACGAATGGAAGCTTCACCCGGACATCTTCAAGACCATCTCAAAGAAATGGGGAATGCCACAGATAGACCTATTAGCATCACCTCTCAATCACCAGCTCAAAAATTCTGCACAAGGACATTCCACCCATTAGCATGGAAAGTGGATTCACTCTCTTTCAACTGGAAAGGCTTAACAGCATATGCATTCCGCCTCTTCCTTTGATACACAAGGTACTACTGAAAATCAAGGAAGAACGTCCAAGGATAATCCTGATAGCTCCAAACTGGCCAAGACAACACTGGTACCCACTACTGAGGAGCTTGTCTCGGAACAATATGTGGACAATTCCCTGATGCCTTTGATGTTAACGCAGAACAACTACAGCATCATACATCCAAACCTAAAAACCTTGCAACTGACTGCATGGAACATCACATAACAGCAGCTATTCCAGAACTTTCCCAAAGAGTTAAAGACATTATTCTTGAAGCACGCAGACCTTCAACAAGAAGGAACTATGCTGGAAAATGGAAAAGGTTTGTCATCTGGAGTACGGAAAGAGGAAAAGATGTGTCAAACATAGATATGCCTAACATTCTGGAGTATCTGGCGAACTTCTTCATTCAGGCCTGTCCTACTCCTCCATCAAGATACATGCATCAGCTATTTCAGCAGAATACAGCTTTGATACACCTGTTTTTCACCCTTTGCTCAGGCAATTCCTCAGAGGAATCAAGAATGTAAAACCTCCAAGGAAACCACCATTACCAGCTTGGGATTTAAACTTTGTGCTAGAAAAGTTGACACTAGCACCCTTTGAACCAGCAGCAACAGCAGACCTACAACACCTGTCATGGAAAACTGCTTTCCTACTGGCAATTACTTCAGCAAGGAGGGTTTCAGAACTACAGGCCTTAATGGCAGTGCAACCCTTCCTAATCTTCCACCAAGATAGAGTGTCCATGAGGACTAATCCTACATTTATGCCTAAGGTGGTATCCAGAGTGTCTTTAAACCAGGCAATCCACCTACCTACCTTCTTTCCCAACCCACAAAACAGAGGGGAAAGAATACTGCATACCTTGGACGTACATAGACAGCTACGCTACTACTTGGACAGAACAAAAATAGCAGAAAGACTGACCAACTATTTGTAGCCTATGCAACAGGAAGGGAAGGAAAAGCTATTTCCAAACAGACAATCTCCAAATGGATAGGAAATTGCATACGATTCTATTACTCCTTCCATGGAAAACCAATTCCACAGAACATAAGACCTCATTCTACAAGGGCAACAGCCACTACCACAGCCTTCTTACGAGGAGTGGCAACCAAAGACATTATTGAGGCGGCTACTTGGACCTCCGTGCATACATTTGCCAAGCATTATAATTTGCCTCTATATTCCAGATCCCGAGCAGGGTTTGCCACTGCTGTACTGCAAGGGATCCTAAACACACCATAATCTACTTTTATCCTCCTCCCTAGTTGGCTATGGTATTCTACCCACTTGTTATGACTGCAGATGCATCCATGAAGGACATAGTACAGTTTTGTACCTACCATAAATGTAGATGTCCGAACTGGATAGCATCTGCAGTCAGGATTACCCTCCCTCCATCCCTCTGTGGTACTCCTAGGTTGTTTACCCTTCTAATAGCTAGCTGTTGGGGAGTCTTTATGGTGTATTTGTTTGTGTATATGTACATACTTGCTTATTGTTGTGTTTACCTCTATCTATTTGGAAACATTGGCATCTATCCAAATTTTAGCCTGCAAGAGGGCTACTGGCATCTGGGGCAAGAAACACTGAGGAAAATGGCGTCGGCTGATGCCTTTATACCCGAAGACCAACAGAGATGACGTCGGGTGGAGTGCGGCATCAGCCGAAGCCGGACCCGGACTTTGGAATCCGGCCGACTGAAGGGCTGCCTGACGACAGGACAACCCACTTGTTATGACTGCAGATGCTATCCAGTTCGGACATCTACATTTATGGTAGGTACAAAACTGTACTTTATGCATTTTATGTTTAAATAAAGTGTTCCTCAAACGTGTTGCATAATGTTTTATGTCCATTGCAGGCTACAGCACTTGATTTTTTTCTTACTACAAGCACCCATCTGTGCTAGGCTTCCATGCTTGAAATACTGAAGAATGTGTGTTACTGTAATATACGTGTATGGAAGGGTTGTGTAGCTTGCAGCTGTACCTTCACTGGTTTGAGAATAGCATTGGAACATGCATATAGCAACTGATGGAAAAATCCATCTGAGACTTGAAGCACAGAAAGTGGGGAAACTCAAAAATAATATGCTGTTGCATGGATCTTTTCTCCGATATCTGCTGTTACAGTAAGTAGCGTACACCACTGTACTTAGTAACAGTAGTGCCTTGCGTGTAGAGTTGGGAAGGAGATCCCCTATGTGTACCCACTGAAGGGAACCCCCCTTGAAGATCATTTGATGTGATTAGCATATTTGGTAATTTAATGGATCCTTTTTTGATGTATTCTTCAAAGGAGCGAGAGGAAAATGAATGCCCTAGAGAAGCGACGTGAGATAGCTCTGAGAGTTGGCTGACTTTTAAGAGTCGGTGAGGAAACTCGTGTTGATTCCCAAATCACCAAGCTTTACAGTTGTATTTCTGCCTATTCATCCAAAATATTTATAAATGTATTTTTTTTCATTCGTCATGTCCAACATATTTATTAATGCATTTTAATTTGTCATGAACAATCTAGAATTATTTTTTTTGCGGTTGCTTAAACATTTTTTTTTGATGGTCAAGTAGCATTTAACAAATACTTCACTAAATCTGTTTTTTTTCTCAGGTATCCTATGGAGAAATGGTTGGCTGTGATAATCAAGATGTAAGTACTTTTGTCACTGCTGAATGACTGCACATCATTATGCATATTTACCTTTAACAGTTAGTAATTTGTAGCTATTGATCTGATTTTGCCTGCATTGTCTGGCTTCAGCCTCTGGGTTATCGGATCTGACTGTTGTCTGACTCTGACCAGTTCCTTCAGACTTTGAACTCATCAGGTTCTGCCTCCCTTACCCACAATCCTCCGTTCCTCACCCTACTCCCCAGAACTAGTTTGCCGACATTCCTGTCAGCAGCTCAATCCGGCTCCGCTTCAACATATCCTTTGGAAGACTTATTGTAGTGCTTTTATGTCTTGTAATTTGTTCTTCCCTTTATTTACTGTTAGTGTAGTTAGTCTTGTTTTTTGGTAGGTAGGTAGTTGTAGTTTAGGGCATGTTATTTGTTGTAAATGCTTTTTGCAGTTTGATCTCTAACATTTGTACCCAACTGTTTTCTGTAAACTTTATTGTAAAATATTATTTCTCTTAATTGTTTTAGCTGCCAATGCATTTTCTTGCTGACTTTATGTAAAATGTTAATACTGATTGCGGAGCTTTTCTCCTCGGGTTTCCACTGAAAACGAGCTAATGCTCAGTTGGACTAACCCGGTTAACAAATGTAAAATAAATAAATGTTTCTCTAGGTAGGTTTCCTGCCTTTTTTGGTCTTGCTTGGTGTATTGTGTGTGTTTCTTAGCTTGTTAAAGTAGAGTATAATAAAAGTAGTGTTCTTGTAGATATTATACATCTTTGGATTTTTTCCTTAATTATGTTTTTTGTCCATTATGGAGAAAGAGTTTAAGAAATGTGCTGCCTGCGGGCATAAGTTGCCATCACAGGATGTGCATGATAGAGGCATATATTGTTCGGGAATGTCCCACCTAGATTCTGTCTGTTCAGTTTGTCAGGGGATTTTGGTCAAGTGTTGGTAATGAGCATCGAGCCAAATTGGTCCTTAAGGGCCTTCTTCCTGCTGGCCCTTCATCTTCGTCTCCCTCTGCCCCAAAGGTTGAGTCTGATAAACATAAATCACAGGACTCCAAATCATCCAAGGGGAACTGGAAAAGGTCCTCCTCAACTTCTGTCCCAGGTCTTTCTTCCTTGGGCTCACTGGGCCCAGAGATTCCATAGCTTTTGGGTGCCCTGGCACTGACATTGGCTCCGACTTCTCAGAGCCGATTGCCCCTAATGCCAGCCACTAGTAAGGCTTTGACACCGGCTCCCAGCTGCTTCCTGCTCAAAGGAACTTTTTCAGGTAGGACAGCTTCCCCTTTTTCACCATCGTCCCACTGGAGTAGTCACCTTCCCCAACCTGGTTCCAAGTCTCCCCAGCGCAAATTCAGAAGATGGGTTCATCCTTGTCGAAATGACCCTTCAAGCCCCTGTCTGTGGCTTCATCTGTCTGGTCACTGAGGTTGGTGGGCAGTATTAAAGCTTCTGACTTGGAGTAGCTGATGAAGTCCTTTTACAGAGTCATATGCAATTAGGCCTTATCCCTTCATGTATGGGTCCAGTTCTTGGACCTTCAGCTGTGTCTACCAGGTTTCCTCCCTTGGGGTCGAATCTGATGGCTTGGCTGTCTTTGGCTCTGACTCGCTCCTTGGTCTCGTTAACTCCGACTACTTTGGGGCGGTCTGGACCTTTGAATTGTAGCATCAAGGCTGGGGTTTCCGGGTCAGGGTCGACAGTCCCTGCTTTGGGTTTGTCTCTCCTGCTCTGAGCTTTGTCCTTCAACAGCTTAGCTCCACTGTTGACATCGGGGCTAGGCTTAAGTCCATTGACCTGGGTTTATCTCTAGTATAGGGTACTGGGACTCTTGGTTCCGGGAGGCCAGTGCCTGCTTCTGCCTCCGATGTTGTAGAGAGGATGTTCTCTTCTAAGGAGATGTCTGGTTTCTCCAGCTGGTGTCCCATCCCCTTTCTCATATGGGCCTGCAACCAGCCATCACTCTGCTCCCGTATAGCCTATGTCAGTTCGTCAACATCCTGCTGGCTTAGTGGAGCTTCCTTCATTTTCCTGTCTTCTCTGGCATCACCAGACAGTGAGGTTTCAGGGAAGAGAAGGTGCAAGAGGAATCACCTTGACTTCACAGAGGAGTCTGTCATGGAGGTTAGTGACCTCGAGGGAGGAGAGGGATCCCCTAAATCTTCGAGGGATGATGCCTTATTTGGTGATCTGTACTACACCAGTGCAGAGGCAGAACCACTGAAGCCCCTCTCCCGAGGAGTCGGTAGTTTTGGAGTTCTTCAGTGAGGGCTCATCCATGCCTTGGGTGGCTCCTCCTCTGGACATTCTTACAGACCTAACGTCCCACGGGGCATAGAAGGAACCCAACATAGTGGTGCCCAATATCAAGAAGCCCGATAAAATTCTTGCACCCTACCAAGGAACAGCCACATTGGAATAAAGGTCTGGCCATTGATACTATTGCAGTGGCAACACTATGAAGAGATCTCTGAAGAGCACTCTTTGGTCTACTCCCCAAATAGGGAGTCTCTAGCTTTGGAACATTTGCGTTGAGGGCACTTAATTACTTATCACACTTGACCAGACTCCAACTTGTCCTGGTGTCCAAAATGTCAAGGAATGTTAAGAAGCAGTGGTCTCAAGAGATTCAGAAGATGCTGGAGACTTGGTTGCCTGCCCTGCTATCTATCCCCAGTGTCTCCATGAAGCTCATATGTTCTTCGTGTTTCACTGTTGCAGTCATTACATTTGGGTAATCTGGTTGCCCTCAGTTGGCCTGAATAACAAAGTCTTGGGTCCTGCTTCGGTTGCTGTCTCCTCTTCCATGGCGTCAGGTCATCAGGGGTATAAAACATGCAACCAATGCCATTTTAACCAGTCTTTCTTGCCGAGCGGTACCCGAAGCCGAAGCAGTTCGCAAGTGCCGGTCGGCCGACTCCTGAAATTTTCATTTTCGAGTTTCAGAACTAAAGTCTTCAAACTAAAGCTAAGTACCCCGTTTGGGAAACTTTTTCTTGCTCCTTACCGATGTCAGTAAAAGTTAATAATTGTATTACTTGTGGGAAGCAAATACCTCATAAGGATTTTCATTTGTACTGTATTCCTTGCCTAGGCCCTGACCACAGCATGCCTTGCTGTCAGTTTTGTGCTAAATTTAACTAACACACTATTAAGCATCGGTATATTTTTGCTTCTAAATACTTTGGTTCAAGATTTAACTATCCTGAAATGTCGTCTGTTAGCAATCCGACTACCGGAATTCACAAAAAACATAAAGAAAAAGACAGAGACCAACCATTGAGGTCCAAAACCGATGACGAAGCTTCTCCTAAGCCAGTCGCCGGTTCACCGGTACTCAGTGAGGCGCTTTTGCAGCCAGTGATGCCCGCTACTTTTGAGTTGCATGCCTCTACCGAGACCATTCGGAGTCCGGTATGCCACGAGATTCTTCAAGTATTGAACCCGCGGATGTCTTTCCCTTGGATGGGTCCGGAGCCGCTGAGCAGGCACCGGCTTCTGAGGGTGTTTTCAGGCCTAAAGATTTGTATATTAAACCAACGCCATCATCAAAAACAAGGCCAAAACAAACTACTATGTCAAAAAAACTGAGGCGTGAGCCACGTGCTCAAGCCCCTATGCCTAAAAAACTAATGATCAAAATGGCTGAGGATTTAATTACCTTGATCAGGGGTTCCCAACCTCCTCCTGCTAAGAGCCCTAGGCAAGGCACTGATTATGAATCTTCATATCAGGTTTCCATTTCTTCTGATTCCTCTTCTGATCAGGAATTTTCTATCCCCCCTTATGAGGACTCTGATGCAGAAGAAGCCATCCCTTCTGCTTCTCCTCCTGAGGATATTTCTTTTGGAGAGACTTTGCATACCTTAAGGGAACATTTTCATTGGGGAAAGTCAGGACTTTTCAGAATCCAAAATGAGGCTTAGGGATTTTCTTCTTCTTCATCAGCATAGACCTTTGGCTATACCTCCTGTTTTAGACATTGTTGATGATGTTTTCTCAGAATCCAGCATGGCTCCTGATTCCCTGCCTCCAGCTCCTAGTAAGCCAGACAGATATTACAGGGTTCCTGACTCCCACAAGTTTCTTTTCAAAAATCCTACTGCTGACCCTGAAACTATTTCTCAGGGTCCCAAGGGTGTTAAGGCTTCTACAGCTAAAAATCCTACCCCTTCTGATAGAGACTCCAGGGCGCTAGATAGATGGGGTAAGAAGGTTTATATGTCTGCCACCCTGGCAATAAGGGCTTTAAAATGTCAATTTCATATGCTTAAATATCAACAGCATGTCAAGGGCTTACTGAAACAGAAAATTATGTTGATTTCTGATTGTGTGTAAAATAAAGAGTTACAGGATGTATTGCATTCGGCTGAACAAGTTGGAAAGCATACTTTGCAATGTGGTTTTGATTGCTTGGAGGCCTCTTGCAGGGCCGCCGTAACTGGATCTGTGATAAGAAGGCATGCTTGGCTCAAGGAGCAAAATTTGCCTGATCATGTTAAAGTTAAATTGTTGGATGCTCCTTTACAGCAGGACAGTCTGTTTGGTAATAAGGCAGAAGAAGTTTTAAAAAAGGTGGAAGACAAAGCTAAATCTATGCAAACTGTAAAAGATTTCTTGCAAGTGCAGCCACCGAGGTTCAGTAGGCACTGGCCTACTAAGAATTGGTCCTTTCCAGTACCCAACAGAGTCGCACAGGTCAAACCCAGACACTCCAAAGGCTCCAGGTTTCAGTCTCAAGGATCTTACAGGACAAAACTATGGGGTGCCTCCACCTCCAAATCAGGAAGTAGCAAAGCACCACCCTATGGTAAGCAGTATCAATGACTTTCCTCTGCCATTTCCAAGCACTTATCTTTTGGCAGCCCCTTTGGGAGGAAAACTAGCACTTCATGCTCAAAATTGGCATCTAATTACCCTGGACAAGTGGGTCTTAAATATAGTATCCCGGGGGTACAGATTTCATTTCCACACGTTGCCAATCCCAAACGGATGGCCAGACCTGCCCTCAAATCAGTGGGCAGAGGCCCAGAAACAAGTAATGTCCCTCATGGATATGGGAGCTATTCAACCAGTACCAGAAAAGGAAAAACTACAAGGTTTTTATTCGACTTTTCCTGGTACCCAGAAAAGATGAATCTTGGCGTCCAATTCCAGACTTATCCATTCTAAATACTTTCCTGGACATTCCAAAATTCAAGATGCTGACTCTATAAACAGCTACTGCCTATGCTAGGCAAGAATGCCTGGTTGATAACTCTAGACTTAAAAGAGGCTTACCTGCATATCCCAGTCAGGGAATCTTGCAGAAGATGCCTCTGCTTCAAAGCAGGCTATTTGCATTACCAGTTCTCTGCACTGCCCTTTGGCTTATCTACTGCACCCAGGGTCTTCACAAAGTGCCTGGCACCAGTAATTGCAGTTTGCAGACAAAGAAACATTCAAATTTATCCTTATCTGGATGATTGTTTAATTCAGGCAGAGGACGAGGAGACTTTTCTACAACATCTGGCATTTGTAAAAAGGTTTCTAACATGCCTAGGGTACACCATAAACTAAAAGAAATCACAGCTGGTACCCTCTCAAGTAATTACAATCCTGGGTGCAAGCTTGAATACAACTGCCCAGATATCTTACCTCACGCCAGACAAACAAATTCAATTGATAACATACTTCAAACAAGTGGCCACAAAAACCCAGCTATCTGCAAGACAAATTCTGCAGGCTTTGGGATTCATGGCATCCTGCATTCTACTAATTCCATATGCAAGACTGCATATGACAAAACTTCAATGGTACATAAAAAGCTTATGGAGTCAACATTGTCACAGCCTGGAAACAAGGATTCCTCACATTCCTTGCCTGCAACAGGAGTTCCTTTGGTGGGCAGAAGCCTGTCACCAAAACAAGGGACTGTCATTTATTCTACCCCCTGCCACCCAAACCCTGACTACAGACGCATCAGACTATGCTTGGGGGGGCCCATCTGGCAGGGAGATGCATTCAGGGCGAATGGAACCCAAATCAAATGCACCTACATATCAACCAGAATGAATTGCTAGCTGTACAGAAAGGACTTCCTTCATCCAGGACAACTACTAATAAAGACGGACAACACCACAGTTATGTGGTACATAAAAAAAGCAGGGGGGTACCCACTCCTACCCCCTTTGCAGATACAGCCTTGACTTACCAAATACATCTACAAGCTCACTCCCTGCCAGGAAAGCAAAATACTCTGGCAGGTGACCTAAGCAGAAATCTTATGGACCCACACGAATGGAAACTGGATCTACAAATCTTCAGCATGTTGACACGAAAATGGGGGAGCCCAGACATAGATCTATTTGTTTCTCCCCAGAACTACCAGTTGGATAAATTCTGCACAAGAACTCATCACAAAAAAGCTTGGAAAGTGAATGCTCTATCCTTCATCTGGAAAAACCTATCAGTCTATGCCTTTCCCCCTCTGCCTCTGCTCTCTAATGTTTTACTAAAAGTCATACAGGAAAAAACAAAAATGATTCTGATTGCTCCGGACTGGCCTCACCAACACTGGTACCCACTTCTAAGGAATATGTCACACCTTCCTCCGTGGTACTTGCTTCAGACACCTCATCTATTTTCTCAGCAGAACTATCAAATTCTGCACACTCGGCTCCAAACTCTGAATCTTGCAGCATGGCTAATCAACTAATCTCACCAATCACATCTCTCAGTAAACCTGTGATGGATGTCATTTTGGAGGCTAGAAGGCCTAGTACTAGAAAAGCTTATGCTGATAAATGGAAGAGATTCTGTGCCTGGAATCAAGCACAAGGAATAAACACAGCAATGCCCAATATTCCTCAGATTTTGCAATATTTAACTGAGATGCTTCACAAGAGCCGGTCTTTTTCTTCTATAAAAATCCATGCCTCTGCCATCTCGGCTCATTACAACACAGAGCCTAATCTCTTTTCTCATCCCCTGCTAAAGCAGTACCTCAGAGGGGCCAAAAATTTGAGACCTCCCAGGAGAGCACCGACTCCTGCATGGGACCTCAATTTTTTGTGCTGGAAAAACTCACCCTACCTCCTTTTGAACCAGCTGCTACTGCAGACAAAATTTCTTTCTTGGAAGACAGCCTTTCTTTTAGCAGTCACTTCAGCTAGAAGGATTTCAGAACTACAGGCTCTCATGGCAGTGGAGCCTTTCATTATCTTTTATTCGGACAGGGTGGCCCTCCGCACCAATCCTTCTTTTATGCCTAAGGTGGTATCCAGTGTGGCTCTTAACCAGACCATTCATCTGCCAACTTTTTTCCGAAATCCGCAGAACAAGGGGGAGCGGATTCTGCATTCATTGGATGTACACAGACAACTAAGATTCTACTTAAACAGGACAAAATCTGTAAGAAAGTCTGAGCAACTACTGGTGGCATTTGCTGCAGGGACAGAGGGGAGGGCTGTATCAAAGCAGACTATTTCAAAATGGATAAGTCATTGTATTCGTTTCTGCTACATGCACCATGGTACAACTTGTCCCCAAGAGGATCAGATCCCATTCCACCAGGGCTGCATCTACGTCTGCAGCCTTTCTCAGAGGGGTTCCTACCAGAGACATTCTAGAAAATGCTACTTGGAGCTCAGTTCATACGTTCACAAAACATTACCATTTATCTCTCTCTTCTAAATCCAGGGCAGGCTTTGCCACTGCTGTCCTGCAGGGCCTTACAGCTGCTCCTAATGCTGTATAATTCCATCCTCCCATCCATAACTTTGGAATTCTACCCGAATGTAATGACTGCAACAGTGAAACACGAAGAACATAGTACAGTTGTGTACACTTACCATAAATGCAGATGTTCGAGTGTATTCACTGTTGCAGTCTGTTACCCCTACCAGCCCCTTTCTTCTCTATTATTATACCTCTTCTTTCCTTCACTATGCTCAAAAGCTTTTTTGGTGTATTTGCTTTTAGTTGGGGGGGTAAATTTTTTGTGTTCTAAAATACGTATGTGTGTGTGTGTGTGTGTGTGTGTGTGTGTGTGTGTGTGTGTGTATATATATATATATGTGTGTGTGTGTGTGTGTGTGTATATATATATATATATATATATAGATATATAGATATATAGATATATATATATATATATATATATATATATATATATATATATATATATATATACATATGTAGATATACTTTTTTTTTTGCTCCCCATTTGGGGGGTACCTGACATCTGGGGCAAGAAAAACTGATTAAAATGGCATCGGCTGCATGTTTTATACCCCTGACGACCTGACGTCATGGAAGAGGAGACAGCAACCGACGCAGGACCCAAGACTTTGTTATTCAGGCTGACTGAGAGCACCCTACCAGCAGATTACCCAAATGTAATGACTGCAACAGTGAATACACTCGAACATCTACATTTATGGTAAGTGTACACAACTGTACTTTCTAATGCAGCCGAAGGAGCATCCTGAGCGGCTGTTCCTGGCATTGCCATGCGACTGTGCAACTTTGTGGATTGCTTCAAGGTGCCCTTCATTAATGCCTGCTTAATGGTATTTCCTTATTCAGGACAAAATTTTAGGACACTCTAACTAGGAGCGAGCAAGACGGGAAGATGCCGTCCATTGTAGGAGTGCATTTTTCCACCTCTAGGCAAACCTTTTCTAGGAATCAGAAGGGCACAGACACCTCTTTTTCAGAAAGCCACAGCAGTCTCTGGATGCTCTTTCCGAGGGTTCCTCCTGAGGCCTGGGGGGATCATAATGGACACCACCCGTGGGAGGAGGGGGCAGTCCTCAGAATAATGTTTTCCATAAGGCTTTCTACGGCAGACCTTTTCAGCGACCCTGAAGGGTTGCCTGACTGTCTGACTCTGGAGGCAGTCAGAGGGTTGCTTGGTTGTTCACACACAAGGTTGGGAGGCCACCACCTCAGATGCATGGGTGTTGAGTCATATCCAAAGGGTATTCTACTCCCTTTTTAGAGTTTCCAAAGTTTTGTCACAAACATCTCCCAGACATTCTACCCATCAGAGAGTGCAAGCAGTATTAAAGAGATTTACAAGCTGCTCATAAACCAAGTCATCCCTCCAGACCAGTGAGGATCTATGGTCTATTCCAAATTCATTTTGGTACCAAAGAAGAACAAAGACCTTAGGCCTGTTCTGGATTCAAACAAACTAAATCCTTTTGTAAAACAGCCCAAATTCCGGATGGTTACATTACAGTCCATTTTACCTCTGCTGAAGAAGGACAATTGGATGTGCTCGATAAACCTCAAGGACACCTACCATCATATAAAGGTACAGAGGTGTTCCAGGAAGTTCCTGCATTTCTGGCTGGGGGCCAATCGCTACCACTTTAGGGACCTGCCATTTGGTCTCACCATATTCCCCTTGGGTAATGTCCTTCCATATCACTGTTGCAGTATTCCTAACATAAGGGATCTCTTGCTAAGGATAACCCAATGTCTGGCCAGTGTACCAAAGCCTTTTAGTATTTATATGCACCATATGTTCAGTTGCCTGCTCCTTGCACAAGGTGTAGGGAATAAAGGTGGCATACAGGCACACACATTTTAGAATTTCTTTGCTGCCAGTCCAAACGTCATCACTGAATGTCGGTCTGAATGCCTTTTTTGTGTGTTGGTTACCGTGCCCTTTTTAGATAAGTGCCACATTCATTTTCTACCTTATCTTTCTCTCTTATTTTTAGTGTTGTTGGTTTCATGTCATCCAGAAGTGGAAAACAGCAGTGTGGGAGGCAGATTCCCCATAAAGATCATCCCAAACAGTGTCTGCTCTGTCTGGGTGCTTCCCACAACCATATGCAGGGATGTTCTTCATGTTTTACTGTTGCAGTCATCACATTTAGGTTATCCCTGCCAGGGTAGCCCTTGGCCAGCCTGAATACCAGAGGCTTAGTATTTTTGTGTCGGTTGCTGTCCCTTCAGGACTGATGTCAGGTCGTCAGTAGTATAAAGTAAGGCAGCCGATGCCGTTACATCAGTCTTTCTTGCAGCGGAGCCCGAAGCAGAAGCAGTTCGCATGAGTGCCAATCGTCTGCTACCTGAGTTTCGTCTTCCGAATTGAAGCTGAAGTCTTCTAAAGCTAAGTACCCCATTGGGGATACTTTCTTTTTTCTTGCACTAACCGATGTCAGAAAAAGTTAACAATTGTCTCACCTGTGGAAAGCAAAAACCACACCAAGACTTTCATTCTTACAGCGTTGCTTGCTTAGGCCCAGACCACAACGTCCCCCACTGTCACTTTTGTGCTTTGATCAAAGCCAAAACTATACATCATCGGGCCCTTGTTGTAGCTAGATCTTTTTGCTTACAGTTCTCTAATTCCGATATGGCCTTGGTAAGCCATCCAACAGCAGATCTTCCAAAAAAACGTAAGGATAAAGACAGACACAGACAGCACAGGTCCAAGCCTACCAACAATGCTTTTTTCATTTAGCTAGTCGTCAGTTCTCCGGTCCTCAGTGTGGCACTTTTCTCGCAGCCCCTGATGCCCGCTTCTGTGGATTTGCATGCCGCTACCGAGACCCTTTCGGAGTCCGGTATGCCGCAAAACTGTTTTTCTACTAAGGATCCTGCGGTTGTCTCTCCCTTGGATGGTTCCGGAGCTGATGAGCAGGCATCATCTTCCAAGGAAGTACTTTGCACTACAGATTCTATACACAAACCAATTTCTTTCGCATCTACCATTCTTTCGAAAATGACGGAGTTTCTAACGCCCAGGGTACAAACCACACCCAAGAAAATGACAACCCACTCTCAGGCACCTGCTTCCTTGCCTCACTCTCAAATGCTTAAAATGGCAGAAGACCTTATAATGCTTATCAGGGGAAGCTAAGCTACACCTTCCAAAAGAAAAAGAGATCTGTCCCCAGTAGTTTTGTCTGAACAGGAGTCTGATGTCTCTGAAGACATGCAGCAACTTTCTGCTTATGAGGATTCTGATCCAGAGGATTCCATTCCCCTCAACCACTCCACCCGAGGACTTTTCCTTTGGGAAAACCCTTCATACCTTAAAGGAGCATTTCCAGTGGGAATGTCAGGACTACCCTCAGTCTAAAAAGAGACTCAGGGAATTCTTAGATCTTCCACAGCACAGACCCTTGGCCATTCCCCCAGTCCTGGATGTTGTGGACGATGTTTTCCTGGAATCCAGTTTGACTCCTGACAACCCTACCTGCTGCACCCAGAAAACCTGACATGTATTACAGAGTCCCTGACTCAAACAAATGTCTTTTCAAAAATCCTGCCGCTGACCCTGAGGTAATTTCTCAAGGGCCTAAAGGTATTAAAGCAACCTCTGCTAAGAATCCCACCCCCTCAGATAGGGATTCCCAAGCACTAGACAGATGGGGTAAAAAAGTATACTCCTCTGCTACTCTTGCTATCAGAGCACTAAATTGCCAGTTCCATATGCTAAAATTTCAGCAACATACCCTGGAACTCCTCAAACAAAAAGTGTATTCCTTTCCTGCTTGTGCAGAATCTAAAGAGGTACAAGAGTTAATGCATTCTGCAAGTCAAGTAACTAAGCACACCTTACACTGTGGTGTTGACGCCCTAGAAGTTTCTTGCAGGGCAGCAGTCACCAGTTCTGTCCTTAGAAGGCATGCATGGCTTAAGGAGCAGCCCTTGCCAGACCATGTTAAATCTAAATTATTGGATGCACCCTTGCACAAAGACAACTTTTTTGGCACTAAGACAGAGGAGGTCTTAAAAAAAGATGAAAGAAAAAGCTAGATCTATGCAGACAGTTAAGGATTTCTTACGGGTCCAGCCACCCAGGTTCAGTAAGCATTGCCCCTCCAAGCACTGGTCCTTTTCTGCTCCCACCAGGTCAGTTCAGCTCAGACCCTGTGGAAGCAGACCCTCTCCCAGACAGCAGCCACAGGGAATGCAGAGATCAAAACAGTTGAATTCCTTCACTTCAAAAACAGGGATTCTAAGCCACCCCCTTGTAGTAAGAACTCACAATGATTCTCCTCCATCACCCCCTCCCTCTGCCCACCTTCACTTACCCCTAGGAGGAAAACTCTCCTTTCATGCAAGCACCTGGGCCACCATTACCAGCGACCGCTGGGTCCGCCACAGTGTCCCAGAGATACAAATTTTCTTTCCACACTCTTCCAACCCCTAAAGGGTTCTCGGATATACCACCAAACCAGTGGGCAGAGGCACAAAAGGAAGTCCTTTCCCTGCTCTCTATGAGGGCAATAGAGTATGTTCCTGCAGAACAGAAAGGCCAATGTTTCTACTCCAGACTTCTTCTAGTACCCAGAAAAGAGGGCACCTGGCACCCCATCCTCGATCTATCCATTCTAAACACCTTCCTGGTGATACCAAAATTTAGAATGGTCACCCTCCAGCAACTGCTGCACATGCTCTTTAAGGATGCTTGGCTAGCTACACTAGACCTAAAAGAGGCCTACCTCCACATTCCGGTCAGGGAATCATGCAAGAAATGCCTACGTTTCAGGGCAGGATCTCTGCACTTCCCTTTGGCTTAGCTTCTGCTCCCAGAGTTTTCACAAAATGTCTGGCTCCAGCCATTGCCTTTTGCAGACATAGGAGTATCCAGATTTACCTATATTTAGATGACTGCCTAATTCAGGCAGACAGTCAGGAAAAGCTGCTCAAGCACCTGGCCTTTGTAAAGTCCCTACTGTCCTCTCTGGGGTACACAATCAACGAAAAGTAATCCAGACTAGTGCCCACCCAAAGGATTATATTCCTGGGAGCAAGCCTGGACACAGCATCCCAGATGACATTCCTTACACCAGAAAAGCAAACTTACCTGACAGCCTACTTCTCTCAACTAGCCACTAGACCCCAGTTATCTGCAAGGAAATCCCACAAGCTCTGAGGTTCATGGCATCTTGCATGCTACTCATTCCATATGCCAGACTGCATATGAGGAAACTTCAATGGTACCTAAAAAGCCTTTGGTGTCAACACTCACAAGACCTGGAAACTCTTATATCCATGATACCTTACCTCAGGAAAAGTTTTCTTTGGTGGCCAGCAGCATGCTCCCACAACAAGGGACTACCTTTCTCACCACCCCCAGACCCTCACCACAGACTCATCAGACTATGCCTGGGGTGCACACCTGGAAGGCAGGTGCATACAGCAAATCAACCAAAAAGAGATGGTAGCTGTCCAGCACACATTGACAGCTTTCAGGCCCCTTCTCTCCCCAGGGGCTGTCCTGATCAAAACAGACAACACCACTGTGATGTAGTATATCAACAAGCAGGGAGGGACTCACTCCTACCCTCTATGCAGACTGGCCATGACCCTTTGGCACACAGCCTTTGCCATGCAGCTACACCTGGTAGCACAATTCCTGCCATGTTCTCTAAACTCTATGGCAGATCACTTAAGCAGAAATCTTCTGGACCCACACAAGTGGCAGCTAGGCAAAAGAACCTTCACCCTAATAACTCAGAAATGGGGCACCCCAAAGGTCGACCTCTTTGCCTCCCACACTAACCATTAGCACAGCAAGCTCTGCACCAGGGAGCATCACGGCATGGCTTGGAAAGTGGATGCCCTGTCCTTCCCCTGGGTCAGTCTGTCGCTCGGTGCCTTTCCTCCACTACCTCTCATTACCAGGGTACTGCTCAAAATACGGGAGGAAAAACCAAGGACAATTCTTATTGCTCCAGACTGGCCTCACCAGCACTGGTACCCACTGCTGCACAGCCTGTCCCCACTGCCACCATGGCATCTCACTCAGACCCAACCCTCCTGACCCAGATGGAAGGAGAATTCATACATCCCCAATTGCAGACCCTCAATTTGGCAGCTTGGCTTATTCCCTAACCACTGATCAATCTGTCACCCTCAGTAAACAGGTACTAGATGTTATATGTGAGGCCAGACGCCTTAGCACTAGAAAGTCTTATGCTGACAAATGGAAAAGGTTCTGCACCTGGATTCAGGCTAAGGGAGCCGATACGGCACAGCCCTCCCACCCTCTCATCCTGGATTACCTAGCTGACCTGCTACACAGTGGTCTCTCTTTTTCCTCTATTAAAATTCCTGCCTTTGCTATCTCTGCTCATTACCCCACTGAGCAGCCCCTTTTCTCACACCTTGTGATCAAACAGTTCCTAAGAGGGGCTAGCAACTTGAGGCCACCCAAAAGAGCACCTACCCCAGCTTGGGACCTTAACTTTGTGTTGGAAGAGCTCACCCTGCCCCCTTCAAACCAGCATCTTCAGCAGAGTTAAAATTTCTCTCCTGAAACACAGCTTTTCTTCTGGCCATCACTTCAGCCAGAATGGTCTCGCTGCAAGCACTCATGGCTGTGGAGCCCTTCATCATCTTCCATGCTGACAGAGTTTACCTCATGACTAACCCATCCTTCATGCCCAAAGTGGTGTCCAGTGTGGCTCGCAACCAGTCCATTCATTTGCCCACCTTTTTCCCGAACCCACAGAACAAGGGGGAAAGGATCCTGCACTCTCTAGATGTGCACAGCTCAGATTCTATCTAGACAGGACTAAATCAATCAGAAAGTCTGCTCAATTGCTAGTTAGCTTTGCTGCAGGGGCAGAGTGCAAAGCCATCTCCAAACAAACAGTTTTGAAATGGATAGCATACTCTATCCATTTTTCTTACAAGCAACACAGAAAGCCTCCCCCTTGGGGGGGGGGGGGTCAGGACTCACTCCACCAGAGCAGCCTCCACCTCTGCAGCTTTCCTCAGATGAGTCCCCACCAGGGACGTCCTGGAGGCTGCCACCTGGACATCTGTTCACACTTTTACCAAACATTACCACCTGCCTATCTTCTCCAGATCCGGGGCTGGCTTTGCCACTGCAGTCTTGCAGGGCATCCTTGTCAGCTCCTAGTCTCCTTGACTGCCTCCACCCTTTTCCTCAGCTTTGGGAATCAACCTGAATGTGATGACTGCAACAGTGAAACACGAAGAAC
Source organism: Protopterus annectens (assembly GCF_019279795.1). Classification (NCBI taxonomy): domain Eukaryota; kingdom Metazoa; phylum Chordata; order Ceratodontiformes; family Protopteridae; genus Protopterus; species Protopterus annectens. The sequence continues at coordinate 1,443,510,690 of NC_056745.1, forward strand.
ATAGTACAGTTGTTTACACTTACCATAAATGTAGATGTTCGAGTGTATTCACTGTTGCAGTCCTGGATGTTCTTCATCTCACATTGCTGCAGTCCTTACTTATGGGTAGTCCGCTGTCCTCGGTCGGCCCGAATACCAAAGTATTAGGCTGACGTCGGTCATGGGCGCCTAGATCTGACATCAGAGCGTCAGGGTATAAAGGCGCATGACCGACGTCATATCCTCAGTCTTTTTTGCCGCATGGTCCGATGTAGAAGCAGAGTTGCAAGTGCCGTTCGGCGTTCTGAAATTTTTCGTTTTCGGAGTTTCAGACCGATACCAAGTTGGGCTAAGTACCCCGTTGGGGAATATTTTGTTTTTCTTGCCTCAGTTACTTACGGATGTCAGAAAAAGTGAATAATTGTATTTCTTGTGGGAAACAGATACCGCATAGGGATTACCACTGCTTTGTATTCCTTGTTTGGGACGAGCACGCGTAGTGGTGTCGGTTTTGTGCTAGGTTTAATAAGCGCACTATAAAACGGAGGTTAGATTGCGCTAGGTTAGTCTTTGGCAAGAGGTGTAACTATAATATGCCGTCGGATGTTCCGGCCTGCTTCTACTAAGAAGCGCAAAGACAAATCTTTAAAGCCTAGGCAGGATGATTCGTCCGTTTGGACGCCGGACCTTTAGAAGCTACAGCTGAACAGGTGGATCCGGCTGAAGTTTCTGTTGAGTCCCAGGGGGAAACTTTGATTTTACAAGATGTGGCCTCTCAGGAGACAGGCCAGGCTGAAGGGGCCTCTCAGGTTACTATTCTCCCTTCTATGCCTAAGGTGGTTAGGCCTTCTGCTACTGTTTCTAAGGCTCCTTCTAAGAGCAGGTCTGTTTTGCCTTCCTCTGGTGTCAGTTCTGGTTCTTCAGGGTCTGTGCCTAAAAAGCACATGCTTAAAATGGCAGAGGATTTGATTACTTTAATTAGAGGTTCTATGCCCCCTCCTGATAAGAGGCCCAGGATGGAGCCAGAGTTGGAAAGTTTGGAGCAGGCCTCAGATGATTCAGAGTCTGCTACTGAGGACATTCAAGATTTCCCTCCTTATTCTGATTCTGATGCAGAGGATTCCACTCCTTCTGCTTCTCCTCCAGAGGATTTTTCATTTTCAGAAACTCTCCATTCCATGAGGGAGCATTTTAAGTGGGAGGGACAAGATTACTCTTATTCCCGGAAGAGGCTTAGGGAGTTCTTGTTTTTACCACAGCATAGACCCTTAGCTATACCTCCGGTTTTGGATGTTGTTTCAGATGTTTTCACGGAAGCTTCCCTTAATCCAGATTCTGTGCCTCCTGCCCCAGTTAAACCGGACAGGTATTACAGGGTGCCTGAGGCTCATAAATATCTGTATAAGAGTCCTAGGGCGGACCCAGAAACTATTAGTCAGGGGTCTAAGGGTGTTAGAGCCTCTGTTGTTAAGAATCCGGTTCCTCTGGATAAGGAAGCTAGAGCTTTGGATAGATGGGGTAAGAAGGTGTATACCTCTTCTACTTTAGCAATGAGAGCTTTGAACTGCCAGTTTCATATGTTGAAGTATCAGAATTTCCTCCTTTCTCAGCTAAGATCTAAAGTGGATGCTTTGGCAGAGGGCATAGAGTGTAAAGAATTGCAGGATTTAGTGCATGTTTCTGAACAGGTGGGTAAGCACTCTTTGCAATGTGGTTTTGATGCTTTACAGGCTTCCTCTAGGGTGGCTGCCACTAGTTCAGTTATTCGTAGGCACGCCTGGCTTAAGGATCAGAATTTGTCTGAGCATGTTAAGTCTAGAATTCTGGATGCCCATTTGCAGTCTGAAGTTTTGTTTGGTCCTCCTGTGGAGTCAGTCTTAAAGAAAATGGAAGACAAGGCTAAGTCTATGCAGACTGTTAAAGATTTTTTGCAGGTACAACCTCCAAAGTTTAGTAGAAATTGGCCTACTAAGGGGTGGACGTACCCTTCTTCTGATTCTCAGTCTAGGGGTAGAACTAGGCGTGGTAGGGGCAGAGCTCAGAGTACCTTCAGGCCGAGACAATGGAGTTCGCCTGCTCAATCTGCTGGTGAGGGCAGGGGCCAGTCCTTTCGTAAACAGGCCCAATGACCTGCATTTTCAGCTGCCAGATTCCTCTGTCCTGGCAGCTCCTTTGGGAGGAAAGTTGGCTCTTTTCAAGCAAAATTGGCATTTAGTCACCCAGGACAAATGGGTATTGGACATTATAAACCGAGGTTACAAGTTCTATTTCCATACCATGCCTCCTTTCAAAGGCATGCCAGACGCCTCCTCGGCAAAGGATAGAGGCTCAGACAAATTTCTTTACTTCTTCAAATAGGAGCTATACAGCCAGTTCCTCTGTCAGAAGTGGGCCTAGGATTTTATTCTCGCCTGTTTCTAGTTCCAAAGAAAGGAGACACGTGGAGACCAATTTTGGATTTATCTATCCTCAACACTTACCTGGACATTCCAAAGTTCAAGATGCTGACTTTACAACAGCTTTTACCTCTGTTGGGAAAAGATCACTGGATGGTTACTCTGGATCTCAAAGAGGCTTACCTTCATGTTCCTATCAGGCCCAGTTGCAGGAGGTACCTGCGTTTTGGCTGGAAATTTACATTATCAGTTCTCTGCATTGCCCTTTGGCTTATCTACTGCCCAGAGTGTTCACAAAGGTTCTGGCTCCAGTAATAGCATTTTTCAGACTAAGAGGAATACAGATTTATCCTTATTTGGACGACTGTCTGATTATTGCACAAGAAAAGGACGAACTTCTTCATCATCTACAGTATGTGATGGCAGTGTTAAGATGCCTAGGGTATTCTGTGAGCGAAACAAAGTCCAGTCTAGTACCCTCTCAGGACATGTGCTTTCTGGGTGTGAGACTGAATACAGCTTCCCAGATGGCTTTTTTGACCCCGGACAAACAAAGAAGCCTTTCTCTTTATTTCCAGCAAATGTCTCTACGGTCCAGGCTGACTGCAAGGACAGTCCTTCAAGCCTTGGGGTTCATGGCATCTTGTATTCTGGTGCTTCCCAATGCCAAATTGCATATGAGGAAGCTTCAATGGTATCTCAAAATGTGTGGACACAGCACTGCCAAGATCTAGACACTGTCATTCAGATAATACCTTGCATTCAGAAGGAGTTTTTGTGGTGGGCTCAGGAATGTCACCTAAACAAGGGACTCTCTGTGACCCGGCCAGAGGTGAGTCAGATTCTAACGACAGATGCCTCGGACAAGGCTTGGGAGCACACCTCAATGGAAAATGGGTGCAAAACACGTGGCCTGTCAAACTCCAACATTTGCATATCAACTTGAAGGAAATGTTAGCAGTCCAGTTTGCATTGATGGCTTTCAAAGATTTACTTCGTCCAGGGCAGGTGTTGATTCAAACAGACAACACTACTGTCATGTGGTACATCAACAAGCAGGGGAACCCATTCTTACCCTCTTTGCAGGCAAGCGATGATTCTGTGGGAAACTGCTCTCAATCTACACCTCAATCTTCAGGCAAGGTTTCTACCAGGAGCACAGAACTCCTTAGCAGATGTATTGAGCAGACAAATAGTGGATCCTCACGAGTGGAAATTGGATCCTCATGTATTTCGACAGTTGACAGTGTTATGGGGAACTCCAGACATAGATCTGTTCGCTTCTCCACTAAATTACCAGTTGCCAAAGTTTTGCACAAAAATGTTTCATCACACAGCTTGGAAGGTGGACGCTCTATCTTTCAGTTGGAACAATCTGCATGTATATGCCTTTCCACCTCTGCCTCTTCTTCCCAAGGTACTTTTGAAGGCCAGACAAGACAAGCCAACCATGATTTTGATAGCACCGGATTGGCCTCGACAACACTGGTACCCACTACTGAGGAGTTTAGTACGAGAACCTCCGTGGCCTCTGCCTTTGATTCCGCACCTTTTGTCACAAGAGGACAGTCACTTCCTCCATGTCAAGATTCAGTCTCTGCATCTAACAGCCTGGCATATTCTGTTTTAGACTCTGGAGAGTCTCAGCTTCCACAACAAGTTTTGAATGTTATTTTGGAGGCCAGGAGGCCTAGTACCAGGAAAGTTTATGCTGATAAATGGAGGAGATTTTTTATTTGGAGCAAAGGAAAGGACTTTGATGTCTCCAAACCTGATTTAAGTGTTGTTCTTCAATATCTTACTGAATTATTGGACAAGGGTTTGTCTTTCTCCTCAATAAAGGTTCATGCTGCAGCCATTTCTGCTCACTATGATTGTGACCCTCCTTTATTCTCTCATCCTTGGTTTAAGCAATTTCTTAGAGGGGCAAAGAATATAAGACCCCCAATGAGCTCCTACTCCTGCTTGGGATCTCAATTTTGTGTTGGTAAAACTTACTCTACAACCTTTTGAGCCTGCATCTACTGCCGAGTTAAAGTATTTATCATGGAAAACTGCTTTTTTGTTGGCCATTACTTCTGCAAGAAGGGTTTCTGAATTACAGGCCCTCATGGCAGTGGAGCCTTTCCCGATTTTTCATAAGGATAGGGTATCTCTGCATACTAATCCTTCCTTTATGCCTAAAGTGGTTTCTAGTGTGGCCTTAAATCAAACTATTCATTTGCCTACTTTTTATGCAAACCCCCAAAATAAAGGGGAGAAAATTTTGCATACTTTGGATATTTATAGGCAGTTGCGTTATTATTTGAGCAGAACCAAGGAGTTCAGACAGTCTCAGCAATTGTTTGTTTCTTTTGCCTTGGGTTCACAGGGTAAACCTGTTTCAAAACAAACCATTTCTAAATGGATTGGGTTTTGTATTTCTTTCTGTTATTCCCATCATGGTAAGGAGATTCCTGCTGGAATCAGGCCTCATTCCACTAGGGCTACTGCTACTTCTACGGCCTTTATAAGGGGGGTAGCTACAAAAGACATTTTGGAGGCAGCTACTTGGAGTTCAGTGCATACCTTTTCTAAACATTACCACCTTCCTCTTTATTCTAAGTCTAGGGCTGGATTTGCCACTGCAATTTTACAGGGCATTTTAGCGGCCCTAATGCTTTATGATTTTACCATCCTCCCTTTCCCGTTGCTTTGGGATTCTACCCATAAGTAAGGACTGCAGCAATGTGAGATGAAGAACATAGTACAGTTTTGTACCTACCATAAATGTAGATGTTCAAGATCCACATTGCTGCAGTCCAATTTACCCTCCCTCCTTCCCTCTGTAGTTTGACTTGGTGCTATGCTTTAGGTGATGGTTGTTGTTGGGCATGTTTTTGGGAGGTATTCTGTTTTTGGCTGTGGCCTTTCTGGTTTGGCCTTCTGACATCTGGGGCAAGAAAAGACTGAGGATATGACGTCGGTCATGCGCCTTTATACCCTGACGCTCTGATGTCAGATCTAGGCGCCCATGACCGACGTCAGCCTAATACTTTGGTATTCGGGCCGACCGAGGACAGCGGACTACCCATAAGTAAGGACTGCAGCAATGTGGATCTTCGAACATCTACATTTATGGTAGGTACAAAACTGTACTTTTCCCTCTCTCCATCTCCCTCTCTCTCTCTCCTTACAAGGGACATTTTGGTATTTACGATGTTCATCGTGCATACAGCTGCAGTCATAACAGATGGGTTATCCTGCAGTCAGGCGGGTCCTCGGTCGCCGAATTCCAAAGTCTAGGTCCGGCATCGGTTGTAGTCGCTTCCACCCTGACGTCAGAGCGGCAGGGGTATAAAAGAGGCAGCCAATGCCATTTTCTTCAGTCTTTCTTGCCGCGCGGTGCCCGAAGCAGAAACAGTTCACAAGTGCCGGTCGGCCAGCTCCTGAGATTTACGAAAGTATTTCAGCCGAAGTCCTCTTGAAAGCTAAGTACCCCATTGGGGAAACTTTTCTTGCCTCAGACCGATGTCAGACAAAGTTAATAATTGCATGTCATGTGGGAAGCAAATACCGCATAAGGATTTCCACTCTTACTGTATACCTTGCTTAGGCCCAGACCACGACGTCTCGGCCTGCCGTTTTTGTGCTAGATTCAACAAACGCACTATTAAGTGTCGGGCGGAGTTCGCCCTTCACTTTTTTGGCAAAATCTTTAATTATATTATGTCGTCAGATTGACTCCAGTTTTGAGCAAAAACCGCAAAGATAAGGACCGTCATACGAGGTCCGCACCACCTACTGATACCACGTACTACAGATACCGACGCCACTTCTGGCGGGGAAACTCAGAATTTAGACAGGCCTGCCATTTCTCAAGGGGTCTTCAGGCCTTCCTCCTTCTCTATTAAAGCCTTCACTAAATCTAAAACAGCCCTGAAAACCAAAAAAACAGGTTCCTCAGACACCCTCTCAAGGCACCATGCCTAAAAAAACAGATGCTTAAAATGGCTGAGGATTTGATTACTCTTATCAGGGGTTCTCAACCCCCCTTCGACAAAAGGCCCAGATTAGAGGAAGACTACCCTTCCTCAGATCAAGCTTCTATTACCTCAGAGCTATCAGAGGACGAGGATTGTGCCTATTCTCCATTTGAAGACTCTGATGCAGAGGAGTCTGTTCCCTCGGTCTCCCCCCCTGAGGACTTCTCTTTTGGGGAAACCCTGCATACATTGAGGGAACACTTTCACTGGGAAGGCCAAGATTACTCTAAGATTCCAAGAAAAGGCTCAGGGAATTTCTTCTGCTCCCCCAGCATAGGCCTCTGGCTATCCCTCTTGTTTTAGATATATTGGATGATGTGTACACAGAAGCCAGCCTTAATCCTGATTCTTTGCCTCCAGCTGCTGTTAAACCAGACAGGTATTACCGGGTTCCTGATTCTCACCAGTTCCTATATAAAAGCCATACTGCTGACCCAGAAACTATTTAACAGGGTCCCAAGGGAATTAAGGCCTCTACTGCTAAAAACCCATTACCTTCAGAGAGAGATTCCAGAGCTTTAGAAAGGTGGGGGAAAAGGTGTACACCTCGGCCACTTTAACCATGAGGGCATTAAACTGTCAGTTCCATATGTTAAAGTACCAACAGTTTTTGATATCTCAGCTGAAAAGCAAGATGACACAACGAGAACAACCAGATTTAAAAGAGTTGCAGGATTTGTTGCATGATGCAGAGCAAGTGCGTAAACATACCTTGCAGTGTGGTTTTGATGCTTTAGAGGCCTCATGTAGAGCTGCTGTTACGGGGTCTGTTATACGTAGGCATGCTTGGCTCAAAGAGCAAACCTTACCAGATCATCAAATTATTAGATGCATCTCTTCAAAAAGATGTATTGTTTGGTGTTAAAGCAGAGGAGTTGCTAAAGAAAATGGAGGAAAAAGCTAAATCAATGCAAACAGTGAAAGATTTCCTGCAGGTACAGCCTCCACGTTTCAGCAGAAACTGGCCTTCAAAAAATTGGTCCTTTCCAGCCACGGACAGACCTCAAAGGGGCAGATACAGGCGTCCAAGGGGTAGAGGGCAACCTCAAGGATCCTTCAGAGCCAGACAGTGGCAAGCACCAACCCCAAGAGGTGGAGAAGATAGATCACAGTCTTTTAGAAAATGGACACAATGACTTCCCCTTACACCTGCCAAGCAAAGCTTTAATGGCAGCACCTTTGGGCGGAAAACTGACATTATTATCAAAAAATTGGCATATTGTTACAAAAGACAAATGGATTCTGGACATTATAGACAGAGGCTACAGGTTCCACTTTCACACCCTTCCAAAAATGAGAGGCATGCCAAACCTGCCACAAAATCAAAGGGCAGAGGCACAAAAACAAATTTCAGCTCTCATGGACATGAAAGCAATTCAAGAGGTACCTGCAAAAGAACAAGGTCAAGGGTTTTATTCCAGGCTATTCCTGGTACCAAGGAAAGACAAAGATTGGAGACCTATCTTAGACCTATCCATCCTAAACACATATCTACAGGTGCCAAAATTAAAGATGCTCACATTACAGCAGCTTCTTCCCATGCTGGGCAAGGAGTCTTGGCTGGTAACATTGGACCTCAAGGAGGCATACCTGCATGTCCCTATCAGACAAGATTGCAGAAGATACCTCAGATTTCTTGCAGGTTCAACCCATTACCAATTCTCTGCATTGCCCTTTGGCTTATCTACTGCACCCAGAGTGTTTACGAAATGCCTGGCATCAGTAATCGCCTTCTGCAGACTACAAGGGATACAAATCTACCCATATCTGGACAACTGCCTGATCCAAGCGGACAGCAAGGGCATACTACTGCAGCACCTGGCGTTTGTAATAAAACTGTTGAACTTCCTGGGATACACAGTCAACAAAAAGAAATCAAAACTAATACCCTCTCAACAAATAATTTTCCTGGGTGCCAGCTTGGATACAACCACCCAGATGGCCTACCTCACGCCAGACAAGCAAGGGCAACTGTCTCAATACTTCAGAAAAATGGCAACTTACACCAGGCTAACTGCAAGGAAACTCCTGCAGGCTCTGAGATTCATGGCATCTTGCATCCTACTAATCCCATGTGCAAAACTGCATATGAGGAAACTTCAGTGGTACCTAAAAAACTTATGGTCTCAACACAGCCACAGCTTGGAAGCAATTATACCACTCATTCCATGCCTTCAAAAGGAATTTATGTGCTGGTCTCAAGCTTGCCAAAGAAACACAGGTCTTCCTTTCTGTGTACCTCAAGCAACTCAAATCATCACAACAGACGCCTCAGACTATGCCTGGGGAGCACACATGACAGATCAGTGAATTCAGGGAAAATGGGCACGAAAAGAGAAGCTCCTTCACATCAACCAAAAGAAAATGCTAGCCGTGCAAAAGGCTATTATGACCTTCAAAGACCTACTGCATCCAGGCCAGCTATTGATAAGGACAGACAACACCACAGTGATGTGGTACATAAACAAACAGGGGGGAACTCATTCATACCCCCTGTGCAGGCAAGCCATGACCCTATGGAACACAGCACTGGAATTGAAAATTCAACTACAGGCACAATTCCTGCCAGGGAAGGAAAACGCACTGGCAGACATCCTAAGCAGAAATATGACAGATCCACATGAAGTTGCATCCTCAAATTTTCACAAAGATAACTCGGGCATGGGGACAGCCAGACATAGATCTCTCTGCTACCCACAGAAATTGCCAGTTGAAAAAATTTTGTTCAAGGATCTATCATCCACAGGCCTGGAAAGTGGATGCACTTTCCTTCAATTGGGCAACATTGACAGTCTATGCCTTCCTGCCTCTTCCTCTGCTGCCCAAAGTTCTATTAAAAGCCAGAGCAGAGAGGCCGAAAATGATTCTCATTGCTCCAGACTGGCCAAGACAACACTGGTATCCGCTCCTGAAGAGCCTGACACATTCCCTACCATGGATCCTACCTCTAGTCCCTCTTCTGTTGTCCCAGCACAACTACAAAACTCTTCAAAGCCATCTCAAAGCTCTAAATCTAGCTGCATGGAGAATTCCTTGATTTCCCAACAGTTTCTCCTCTCCAAGGAGGTGCAGGATGTCATCTTGGAGGCCAGAAGACCTTCTACTAGAAAGGCCTACTCTGCCAAATGGAAACGATTTTGTGCCTGGAATCAAAAGAAGGGACGGAATCCTTGGGTAGTAAATATACCTCAAATTTTACAGTACCTAACTGAGTTGTTAAACAATGGACTTTCTTTCTCCTCCATCAAGGTCCACGCTTCAGCCATTTCTGCACAATACAACACAGATCCTCCTTTATTCTCTCATCCTCTCTTAAGGCAGTTCCTCAGAGGGGCAAAGAATGTAAAACCTCCAAGGAAACGACCAGTCCCTGCTTGGGACCTCAACTTCGTATTGGAAAAGCTGACCCTTCCTCCCTTCGAGCCAGCTTCTTCATCAGAGTTACAGTACTTGTCATGGAAAACAGCCTTTTTTCTGGCCATCACCTCAGCTCGCAGGGTTTCGGAGCTACAGGCCCTCATGGCTGTGCAACCATTCATCATTTTCCATCAGGACAGTTTCCTTACGAACCAACCCTACCTTTATGCCAAAGGTAGTATCCAGTGTAGCTTTGAATCAGACTATCCACTTACCTACCTTTTATCCTAATCCACAAAACAAAGGGGAAAGACTACTACATTCCTTGGACATTCACAGACAACTTTGTTATTATTTGGACAGGACAAAGCCATTCAGGAAATCTGAGCAACTCTTTGTGTCCTATGCTGCAGGTGCTCAAGGAAAGGCTATTTCCAAACAGACAGTTTCAAAATGGATAGCCCACTGCATACGCTTTTGTTACTCATTTCATGGAAAAACTGTGCCTGCATGCATCAGATCCCACTCCACCAGAGCCACAGCTACCTCTGCAGCCTTCCTCAGGGGGGTCCCTACCAAGGATATTTTGGAAGCAGCTACCTGGAGTTCAGTGCACACTTTCTCCAAGCCCTATCACCTCCCACTATACTCTAAATGTAGAGCGGGCTTTGCCACAGCAGTCCTGCAGGGCATCCTAGCCCCTCCTAGTTCCACTTAGTGCCTACCCCCCTTACTTAGCTTTGGGATTCTACCCATCTGTTATGACTGCAGCTGTATGCACGATGAACATAGTGCAGTTTTGTACCTACCATAAATGTAGATGTTCGAGTGCTCATACAGCTGCAGTCCAGGTTTCCCTCCCTCCAATCCCTCTTAGGCCAGGCCTTATGACAAACCCTTTTCGTATAACCTTTTGGGGTATTCTTTTATGGTGTATTTGCTTGCAACTACTGTTTTTGATTTATCAATATTGCATTTTTGCATAACATTATGTTTGCCTTCCTTCTGGGGGCACCTGACATTTGGAGCAAGAAAAACTGAAGAAAATGGCGTTGGCTGCCTCTTTTATACCCCTGCCGCGCTGACGTCAGGGAGGAAGCGATGACAACCGACGCCGGACCTAGACTTTGGAATTCGGCCGACCGAGGACCCGCTGACAGCAGGATAACCCATCTGTTATGACTGCAGCTGTATGAGCACTCGAACATCTACATTTATGGTAGGTACAAAACTGTACTTTCTACTGGTGGGGTTAACCTGGCTCCCACTTGGGGGCTTATGACAGTTAGGGGAAGAACAACTGATGTAATGGCTTCAGCAGCCTTACATTATACTACTGACGACCTGACGTTAGTCCTGAAGCAACAGCAACCAATGCAGAAATATTAAGCCTCTGGTATTTGGGCCAGCCGAGGGCTACCCTGGCAGGGACAACCCAAATGTGATGACTGCAACAGTGAATACACTTGAACATCTACATTTATGGTAAGTGTACACAACTGTACTTTCTATCTGCCAAGTGTTTGTCCTCAATACCCTACTGAGTCACCTCTCCTCATTGTGTGTTTACCTTAAAAAAAAATTTCTTAACCTGTTGGCTCAAGGTGCTATGGCGGAGTCTTCCTGCCCCGATGTTCAGCCGTCAGCCAAGAAAAAGGCCAAAAATCTCATGTTTGATTTGGCTGCTGTCTAGCTTGACCCAGACATCTGTCTTGAGGCTATTGAAAGCCCAAAGGATCATCCGGTTGTTGCTTCAGATCCCTCTATCATGACCCCTTCAGTGACCAACATGGATCCAACTTCTTGCACGCCCTCAGAAGTTTACCAGATGGCTTCTCCAGACTTTGAGGGGGAACCTTGGCTGCTTAAATCCAAGGGAGATCCTGCAGATCTTAGTGAGGGAATAAATTTCGTACTATGCTTATAGAGTGTTGACAAAGGTCTGATCCACCCAGGGTTTTTTGGTAGACAGCCCACAGAAAAAGAAACAGAAGACCTAAACTTTGTCACTACAATAAACAGGACATGCTGGAGGGATAGATTCCTGTCCCAGAGACTTCCCATACTCTAGAACAGGCTACCCATCTATGTCAAGCAAAGTTCTTCATTAGCACTCTTCACAAAAAATCTTGATGAGTGGATGGGAAATAGGAAATACACCCCGGGGATCACTTCTGTGTCTCTGCTCGACAGTGGCACAGGAAAATAACTTTCTTGGGTGGTGTAAGCCAGGGAACCTTGTTGGCTAGGCTTACGTAGGCCCTTGGGCCGATAGCCTAGTACCTACCTATGAACCTATAAGAACAAGAATATTTCTCCTGCAGTTTTAAGGATCCCCAGAAAAATGGCAGGATTTTACTCTGGGGTTGTTTAATGCTTTAGTGGCTTTAAAGCCTCCTCAATGAGTCTCTGTGCCTGCCTCTCCCTTGTCTTTCACTCATTTTAAAAGACCTAGGAAGCAGGATCTTACTGATGAGGATCAGGATTCGAGGGAAGAGTTGTTAGCCTACTCTTCTCAGATCCCTCCCCCTTGGACTGTGGTTCAGAGGAGGAGGATTCAGTTAGTCCAGATTCTCCTTTAAAGGAACTCTCTTTTGGGAACACCATTTCCCTTGTGATGAAATTGTTTTAAGTAGGATTGTTCTCAGGTTTCTGATATCCAGAACATGTATTATGAGCTCCTCCATATGGAGTCTGCCAAACCTCTTGCTGTTTTTCCAGTTCTGGCTGCCCTCCTTGGATACCTTTTCAGCAGCTTCTGTAGCCCCTGATTCTCAGCCCCCAGCTCCTAAGAAACCTGACAGATTTTACAAAGTGTCTGATGGTTGTAAATTTCTGTGTAAATGCCCTTCTGATCCTTCTGTGGTGTCTGTCTCTTCTGACAAGCCCTCCAGGCTGTTGCCCTCTACCAAGCTGCTTCCTTCAGACAAGGATAATAGAGCATGGAGAGGCTGGGCAAAAAGTTCTGTACTGCTGCTACCCTGTCTTTTATGGCTATTAATTACCAGACTCGTATGACCAGATATGTTTTAGCCCTCCTTTCTTAATTTTTTAGGTGATTTCTGATTTTCCTGATTCCCAGGGATAGGCTTCAGCCCTTTCTTTTTTGGGTTCTGCCTCTCAGGTGGTCTACTACTCTGTTAAATGCAGTCATGATGCACCTTCTCCTAGGGCTGCTGCATTTGGCTCTCTTATGAGGCATTAGACCTGGTTTTGTCTTTAGGCTTTACCTGATAACATTAAGGCCAAATTATTGGATTCGTCTTTGGATAATAAACATTATTTTGGTACTGGAACAGCTGAACTTTTCAAGTCTGTGCAGGATAAGGGCAAAGCCTTGCAGGAATTGAAGCACATTTTTGTTTGTCCTATTTCAGAGGAATTACCTTTTCAAATTTGCCTTTGTCCGCAGACAGTCTTGCCCTCCACCCAAGGGTAAAAAGTGTTCCAGATGTGTACTCCCTGCTGAATCTGCACAGGCCCCTATTTCTCAGAAACCACCTTTTCGGGACAGGCCAGGTTCCATTTGACTGTTTGCTTCCCTTTTCCCCTTTATCTGATTCCCTTGTCCCTTCATCTTTCCCTGTCCCTTCCACATTGGTTAAGGATCACAACAGACTCTTGAGTTTTGTCCATTATCCGCCACTTGTATTTCGTGGTTTGGAAATGCCTTCCTCCATTTCTGGGCATCCCTTAACCTCCTCAAGAACAGCTTCTTCTCTTCCCAGAGGTGCTTCATTCTGTTTTGACCCAGGAAGCCATTCAAGTTCTTCCCCCCTGTCCAGCAAGAGAGGATATTTTATTCCAGAATGTTTCTCATTCCCAGGAAGGAGCCCACATGGAGACCAGTTCAGGACCTTTCTCATTTCAACTTCTTTCTCAATGTCTTTTCTTTTTGGGTGCTGTCTCTTCAAACTTTATTTCCTCCTCTTTTTCCCCAGGCCTTTCTAGTCTCCCTGCATCTCAAAGGTGTCTACCTTTATATCCCCATCCGTCCCCTTTTCAGAAAAATTTTGCATTTCTTTGTTTCTTCTTTGCTTTGCCCTTTGGTCTCTCTACCATCCCAAGGGTATTCACCAAATGTCTCACTCCTGTCATTGCTTTTTGCAAGATGGGAGTAGGGTTCAAACCTTTCCTTATCTGGGTGATCTGCTCGTTCAAGCTTCTTCCCCCAAGGTTCTACTTCAGGATCTCCAGTTTACTATTTCCGTGCTGCAGAGTCTGGGGATTACCATAAACTTTCAAAAAATCAGTCTTGACTCCTCCTTAGGATCATGTTGTCCTTGGCTGCAGTATTTAGACAGTCCCTATGCTGGCATCTCTGCCTGCCCCCAAGGCCCTGTCTCTGATTTCCTTTCTCCAGTCTCTTTTTTTCCCTTTGGATTCAGTCACGGCCAGAGACTTTCTTAGGGTCCTCGGGTTTATGGCTTACACCATTCCTGTGCTGCCTCTGGCCAGGCTCCATATGAGAAAGCTTCAGTGATACCTCATGTCAATGTTAATTCAGTGTTGTCAGCCCCTGGCCATCTTAGTGCTCTTCCTTCCTTGTCGCAGGCTTGAGCTTCAGTGGTCTATTCATCAACTTTCTCCTTTCCAGTCTTAAGTCCCATCTCAAGAGCTGTTTATAGATGCCTCAGGCAAGGGGTGGGGAGATTCCTTTGACTGTGTTAAGGTTCAGGGTCTCTGGCATATTCATCAGAGATCAGACCACATCAGCATCAGGGTGATGAGGGCTCTGCTTTTAGTTCTTCAGGCTTTTCATACCTTGTTTCATCCCAGCCCTTTCACAGTTTTCACAGACAATACCACTGTGATGTTGTATGCCAGCAAGCAAGGAGGTACAAGGTCCTACTGTCTTTTCAGGCTAGCTCTTCAGTTCTGGGATCTAGCTCTCCAGTATCAAGTAATTTGTTAGACTGTCTACATTCCCTCAGAGCACAGTGACAGACACTCTGTACAGGTCCAGCACACAAGCTCATGAATGGACACTTTGCAGAGTTGTGTTCCTGGACATTGTTCATCAGTTGAGTATTCCTCAGGTAGATCTTTTTGTCTCCCCTCTGAACAGACAACTTCTTCTTTCCTATTCCAGAGTTCCAAGTCCTCTGGCTTGGAAAGTGGACACCCTTTTTTTCGTTTGGAAGGGGGTGTTTTTGTACGTCTTCTCTCCCCTTCTGCTTCTGATAGTCTTGCACAAGGTCAGGCAGGACTCTTCCCAAAATCTTGATGGTGACTCCATTTTGGCTCAGACAGCATTGGTTCCCCCTTCTTTCTCACTTGGCCAGGGGCAGTCACCACAAGTTACCTCACTGGGTGGATCTTCTTACACAAGACAAAGGGGTCTGTTATCCATCCTCACTTGTCTGTTCTGTAGCTGACTCTGTGGGTGGTCTGTTTTGATCCATTTTAAGGATGTTTTTTTCTGAGGGCATGCTTAGGGTCCTGCAGGAAGCCCATTACCAGAAGTCATATTGGCCTAAATGGAAGAGATTTTCTTCTGGTACCTTTCTCACCATCAGGATCCTCTCTCTGCGGAGGTTCCTCTGATTTTATCTTTTTGTGTGATCTACTCCATGCTGGGTTGGCATAATCTTCATTTAAAGCCCACCTATTAGAAGTTTCTTTTTGTCTGCTCATGAATCCTCTTAAAGGTGTCCTCTGTGTCAGGTCTTCCATGAATCCTATTCCACCTTCCTGAGACCTCAACTTTGTTCTTGAAAAATTGACTCTGGCTCCTTTTGAACCTGCTGCTTCAGCTCCCCTTACAACACTGTACTTGGAAGACTCTTCTTTGGGCTCTTACTTTGGCCAAGAGGGTTTCTGAACTTCAGGCCGTCATGGCTGCTCTTCATTTCTTTTTTTCCCAAGGTAGTTGATGATTCGTATCTTAATCGGTCTATTCGTTTGCCTTCCCTTTTTCCTAATTCACAGTCGGCAGTGGGAATGTTCTTCACACCTTGGACTTGCATAGACAGCTCAGATATTTGGATAAAACTCAAGTTATTCGCAGATCTGATCAGCTTTTTGTTTCTTTTCATCCCAAGTCTTTGGTTTAGCTGTTTCTAAGCAGACCATCTCTACCTGGATTTGTAAAGCCATTTTTTTGTTATTCTTTTCATGGCAAATATCTTTTCCTCATCGGTTAAAGCTCACGCTACCAGAGCTGTTACTTCCTTTTTAAGAGGCTGGATACCAGTTCTACCCTTGAGGCTGCTACTTGATTTTCTGTCCATACCTTCATTTAAGCATTATAAGTTGGATGTTATTTCCAGGGCAAGAGCTGTTTTTGTCAGGGCTGGGCTATCCTGCATGGGTTTCTTGAGGGTTCTTCAGTACCATTTCCTACCAGGTTTCCCTTTGAGCTTTTGTATTCTCCATTACGTTAGGAATACTGCAGCAGTGATATGGAAGGACATAGAACAATTGCATAATGTCTTACCATAAAAGTAATTGTCCTTCTCTTCAGTGTTGCAGTATTTGCTTCCTCCCTTCCTCCTGCCCCCTCTGCTCTAGCCTGTACTCCTTGCCCTCCTGGCCGAGGGTTCTTTCCTGGATGCTCATGTTCCTCTTGGTCCCTAGGGAAGTTGTTTTTCCTGGGGACTTTCATTTTTGGAATGTGTGCATCAGTACATCACCTTTATGCCCTATGCCTTGCACAGGGAGCATACATTTCACGTACAGCACCTTTAAATACTAAAAAGCTATGGTACACTGGCTTGATGTTGGGCTATCCTTGGCAGGAGATCCCTTACTTTAGGAATACTGCAACAGTGAAGAGGAGAATATTTACTGTTATGCTAAGATTTTACACAACTGTACTTTTCACCATGTGCATGGCAGTGGTGGCAGCCTGACGCCATGTGCAGGGGTTCCAGGTCTTCCCTTACCTAGATGATCGGCTCCTTACTGCCTCTACAAGAGCATTATTGATCACAACCAGGGAGACCTTATTCCAGCTGTGCGAATGGTTAAGTGTTACAATCATTACAGTCTATTACCTGAAGTCAAGGCTACAGCCTGATAAGACATTGGAGTTAATAGGTTGCCATTTGCATATAGTCAGTCAAATTGCCAGGCTGCTGAGCTCCAGAATGATCAGCTGTCTTGTTCAGGCATTGACAGTGTTCGCGCTTTTGAAGCCTCCAGCTCATGCCATTTTGAAACTCTTGGGTCATATGTCAGCATCTGTGTAGGATAGGTTCCTTTAGCCAGATATGATATGAGGGCTCTGCAATGGACTGTGGCCATACAGTGGTTTAGCCTAACTCACCCAGTGGACCTTCCAATACGGTTGACAAAGATATATCACTGCCATATTTGTTGGTTTTGGCAACCTCCTTTAGTGATCAAATGGAGATCATTTGATGTCTTTGTATATCACTGTTGTAGTATTCTTCGTAGAAGGGATGTCCCGCCCATCGCAGACCTATGCCCAGCCAGTATGAAAAAGCCTAAAAAAGATCTTGTATGCACTGTGTGTCTCATTTTTGCTCCTCAAACAGAACATAGGGCATAAAAGGGACGTATGGGTGGAACTGCCTAGAACTTATTTTGCACGACGTTTTTGTCAGTTGGTCTGAACACCTTGATGTTCTTCGTGTTTCACTGTTGCAGTCATTACATTAGGGTTATCTTGCTGGCAGGTTGCCCTCAGTCGGCCTGAATTCCAAAGTCTTGGGTCTTGCGTCGGTTGCTGTTGCCTCTTCCCTGATGTCAGGTCATCAGGGGTATAAAAGATGCAGCCGACGCCATTTTATTCAGTCTTTCTTGCCACATGGTGCCCGACGCAGAAGCAGTTCGCAAGTGCCGGTCGGCCAACTCCTGAGATTTTCATGTTCGAGTTTCAGATCCGAAGTCTTCATTAAAAGCTAAGTACCCCGTTGGGGAAACTTTTTTCTTGCTCCAGACCGATGTCAGAAAAAGTTAATAATTACATTTCTTGTGGGAAGCAAATACCTCATAAGGACTTTCATTCTTACTGTATTCCTTGCCTAGGCCCTGACCACGACGTTGCTAGTTGTCAGTTTTGTGCTAGATTTAACCAATGCATTATTAAGCATCGGTACGATTTTGCATTAAGCTATTTTGGGCGAAGATTTAATTATACAATGTCGTCGGATAGCCATCCGACTACCTGAGTTCACAAAAAATGCAAAGAAAAAGGCAACCAGGGTCCAAAACCGACTATGAAGCTTCTCCTAAGCAAGTCGCCAGTTCTCAGTGAGGTGCTTTCGCAGCCCCTGATGCCCGCTACTTTAGAGTCACAGGCCGCTACCGACTACCACGTGGAGTCTTCCAGGCCGCAGGAAACTCAAGGTATTGGAGCTTCAGAGATTATTCCCTCAGATGAGTCTGGAGCCACTGAGCAGGCATCGGCTTCTGAGGGTGTATTCAGACCTAAACGATTATATATTGAACCGACTTCAAAGACTAAAACACCTTTAAAGGCAAAGAAGCAAGTTCACCAGCCACAAGGGCAGGCCTCCATTCCTAAAAAACAGATGCTCAAAATGGCCGAAGACTTAATTACCTTGATCAGGGATGTTCTTCATCTCACATTGCTGCAGTCCTTACACTTGGGTAGTCCGCTGTCCTCGGTCGGCCCGAATATCAAAGTATAAGGCTGACGTCGGTCAAGGCATTTGACTGACATAAGGAGGACAGGGTACAAATGCGCATCACCGACGTCATATCCTCAGTCTTTTTTGCCGCATGGTCCGATGCAGAAGCAGCGTTGCAAGTGCCGGTTGGCGTTCTGAAATTGTTCGATTTCGGAGTTTCAGACCGAGTCAAAGTTGGCTAAGTACCCGTTGGGAATATTTTAGTTTTTCTTGCCTCAGTGGTTTACGGATGTCAGAAAAAGTGAATAATTGTATTTCTTGTGGGAAACAGATACCGCATAGAGACTACCATACTTTGTGTATTCCTTGTTTAGGGCCTGAGCACGGCGTTGTTGGGTGTCGCTCTTGTGCTAGATTCAATAAGCGCACTATTAAGAAGATTAGATTGTGCCAGGTTAGTCTTGAGCGGTGCAATTATAAAATGCCGTCGGATGCTCCGGCGCCCGCTTCTTCAAGAAGCGCAAGGACAAAGCAGTTAAACCTAGGCTAGAGGAACCGTCCAGTACCGGACGCGGTTCTTTAGAGGTGTCGGTGGAGCGGTGGTTCCACCGAGGTTTCTTTGGGATCCCAGGGAGAGTCTTTGTTATTGCAGGTTGTGGCCTCTCAGGAGGCAGGCCAGGCTGATGGGGCTTCTCAGGTTACTATACTCCCTCCTGCCTAGGGTGGTTAGGCCCTCTCCTTCTGTTTCCAAGGCTTCTCCCAGGGGCAGGCCAGGTTTAGCTTCAGTTGGTGTTACCCTAGTTCTTCAGGAACTGTGCCCAAGAAGCATATGCTTAAAATGGCAGAAGATTTGATTACTTTGATTAGGGTTCTATGCCCCTCCTGATAAGAGACCTAGGGTGGAGCCTGAGCTAGGGAGTTTTGAGCAGGCTTCAGATGTTTCAGAGTCTTGGCTGAAGACTTGCAGGAGTACTCTCCTTATTCTGATTCTGATGTGGATGATTCTACTCCTTCTGCTTCTCCTCCTGAGGATTTTTCTTTTCAGAAACTCTTCATTCCATGAGGGAGCATTTTAAGTGGGAAGGTCAGGACTTCTCTGATTCCAGGAAAAGGCTTAGGAATTTTTGTTTTACCCCAGCATAGGCCTTTGGCTATACCTCCTGTTTTGGATGTAGTGGAAGATGTTTTACAGAGGCTTCTCTTAATCCTGATTCTTTGCCTCCTGCTCCTGTTAAACCGGATAGGTATTACAGGGTGCCTGAAACTCATAAGTATCTTTTTAAGAGTCCTAGGGCAGACCCAGAAACTGTTAGCCAGGGGCCTAAAGGTGTTAAGGCTTCTGTTGTAAAGAATCCGGTTCCTGCAGACAAAGAGGCCAGGGCCTTGGATAGATGGGGAAAGAAAGTTTATACTTCTTCCACTCTTGCTATGAGGGCTTTGAATTGCCAGTTTCACATGTTGAAATACCAAAACTATCTTCTTTCACAATTGAAGTCTAAGGTTGATGCTCTGGCAGAAGGTATTGATTGTAAAGAGTTGCAAGATTTAGTACATGTTTCTGAACAGGTGGGTAAGCATTCTTTGCAATGTGGTTTTGATGCTGTACAGGCCTCGTCTAGGGTGGCTGCCACTGGGTCAGTTCTTCGCAGGCACGCCTGGCTGAGGGATCAAAATTTATCTGACCATGTTAAAACAAGGATTTTAGATGCTCCTTTACAATCTGACGTGTTGTTTGGTTCTCCTGTTGAGGCAGTTTTAAAGAAAATGGAAGACAAGGCTAAGTCTATGCAGACTGTTAAAGATTTTTTGCAGGTCCAGCCTCCAAAGTTTAGTAGAAATTGGCCTACTAAGGGGTGGACGTATCCTTCTTATGATTCCCTTTCTAGGGGTAGATCTAGACATGGTAGGGGCAGAGCTCAGGGCTCTTTCAGGCCTAGAACAGGGAGTTCTCCTGCACAGTCTTCGGGTGAGGGCAGGGGTCAGTCCTTTCGTAAACAGACCCAATGACCTACCTTTTCAGCTGCCAGAGCCTTCTCGTCTGGCAGCACCTTTGGGAGGAAGGTTGGCACTTTTCAAAGAAAATTGGAGTTTAATTACCCAAGACAGATGGGTTTTGGATATCATACACCATGGTTACAGGTTTTATTTCCATACCTTGCCTCCTTTCAAAGGCATGCCAGACGTTCCTCCTCAACAAAGAATAGAGGCTCACAAGCAAGTTTCTCTGTTACTCCAAATAGGGGCCATACAGCCGGTCCCTATGCCAGAAGTGGGCCTAGGATTTTATTCTCGCCTGTTCCTAGTACCAAAGAAGGGGAACACGTGGAGACCAATTTTGGATTTATCTATCCTCAACACTTATCTGGAAATTCCCAAGTTCAAAATGTTGACGTTACAGCAGCTTTTACCTCTGCTGGGCAAAGATCATTGGATGGTAACTTTGGATCTCAAGGAGGCTTACCTTCATGTTCCTATAAGACTAAGTTGCAGGAAGTATCTGCTTTCGAGCTGGGACTTCTCACTATCAGTTCTCTGCATTGCCTTTTGGCTTATCTACTGAACTCAGAGTGTTCACGAAAGTTCTGGCTCCAGTGATAGCTTTCTTCAGGCTAAAAGGAATACAGATCTATCCTTATTTGGACGACTGCCTGATTCTGGCTCAAGGAAGGGAAGAGCTTCTTCATCATTTGGAATATGTGATAGCAGTGCTAAGATGCCTGGGGTATTCTGTGAACGAAATAAAGTCCAGTCTAGTACCCTCTCAGGACATGTGCTTTCTGGGTGTGAGACTGAATACAGCATCCCAGATGGCCTTTTAACCCCGGACAAACAAAAGAGTCTTTCCCTTTACTTCCATCAACTATCTCATCAGTCCGGGCTGACTGCAAGGACAGTCCTTCAAGCCTTAGGGTTCATGGCATCTTGTATTCTGGTGCTTCCCAATGCCAAACTGCATATGAGGAAGCTGCAATGGTATTTCAAAAATGTATGGACACAGCACTGCCAGGATCTGGACACTGTCATTCAAATAATACCTTGCATTCAAAAGGAATTTTTGTGGTGGGCTCAGGAATGTCACCTAAACAAGGGACTCTCTGTGACCCGGCCAGAGGCGAGTCAGATTTTAACGACAGATGCCTCAGACAAAGCTTGGGAGCTCATCTAAATGGAAAGTGGATACAAGACAAGTGGCCTGCCAGACTACAACATCTACATATCAACCTGAAGGAGATGTTAGCAGTCCAGTTTGCATTAATAGCTTTCATGGATTTACTTCTTCCAGGGCAGGTGTTGATTCTAACAGACAACACAACTGTCATGTGGTACATCAACAAGCAAGGGGCAGCGCATTCTTATCCACTATGCAGGCAAGCAATGATTTTGTGGGAGACTGCTCTCAGTTTACAGCTCAATCTTCAGGCAAGGTTTCTGCCAGGAGCACAGAACTCCTTAGCAGATGTGTTGAGCAGACGAATTATGGATCCCCACGGTGGAAATTGGATCCTCATGTATTTCAGAAATTGACAGTGTCATGGGGAACTCCAGACATAGATCTGTTCGCTTCTCCACTAAACCATCAGCTGCCAAAGTTTTGCACAAAAGGTTTCATCCCACAGCTTGGAGAGTGGATGCTCTTTCTTTCAATTGGAGCAATCTTCATGTGTATGCCTTTCCACCTCTGCCTCTCCTCCCAAAGGTACTTCTAAAGGTCAGACAGGACAAGCCAAGGATGATTTTAATAGCTCCAGATTGGCCTCGACAGCACTGGTACCCATTACTGAGAAGTCTGGCAGGAAGCCTCCATGGCCTTTGCCTTGATTCCACACCTGTTGTCACAGGAGGACAGCCATTTGCTCAATGTCAAGCTTCACTCTCTGCACCTAACAGCCTGGCATATTCTGTTTTGAACCATAGTGGGCCTCCACTTCCTCAGCAAGTTTTGAATGTTATTTTGGAAGCTAGAAGGCCTAGTACAAGGAAAGTGTGCAGATAAATGGAAGAGATTTTTATTTTGGAGTGCAGCAAAAGATTTTGATGTTTCTGAGCCTAATTTGAGTGTGGCTCTTCAATATCTTACTGAGTTACTGGACAAAGGTTTGTCTTTCTCTTCTATTAAGGTTCATGCTGCAGCAATTTCGGCTCACTATGATTGTGACCCACCATTGTTTTCTCATCCTTTGTTCAAGCAATTTCTTAGAGGGGCAAAGAATATAAGGCCCCCACGAAGAGCTCCTACTCCTGCTTGGGATCTCAATTTTGTGTTGGAGAAACTCACTCTACAACCTTTTGAGCCTGCAGCTACTTCTGAGTTGAAATATTGATCATGGAAGACTGCTTTTTTGTTGGCCATTACCTCTGCAAGAAGGGTTTCTGAATTGCAGGCCCTTATGGCAGTTGAGCCTTTCTTGATTTTCCATAAGGATAGGGTATCTTTACGTACTAATCCTTCCTTTATGCCTAAAGTGGTTTCTAGTGTGGCTTTAAACCAAACTATTCATTTGCCTACTTTTATGCAAATCCCCAAAATAAAGGGGAAAAGATTTTGCACACTTTAGATGTACACAGGCAGTTGCGATATTATTTGGACAGAACTAAAGGGTTCAGGCAGTCTCAGCAGTTATTTGTTTCTTTTGCTTTGAGTTCTCAGGGCAAGTCTGTGTCAAAACAAACTATTTCTAAGTGGATTGGGTTTTGCATTGCTTTCTGTTATTCCCATCATGGCAAGGAGATTCCAGCTGGGATTAGGCCTTATTCCACTAGAGCTACTGCCACTTCGACAGCTTTTGAGGGGTGGCAACCAAGGATATTTTGGAGGCAGCTACTTGGAGTTCAGTGCATACTTTCTCTAGGCATTATCACCTGCCACTTTACTCTAAATCCAGGGCTGGTTTTGCCACTGCTGTTTTGCAGGGCATTTTGGCAGCTCCTGCTTCCTTATAGTTTGGCCATCCTCCCATACCTCTGCTTTGGGATTCTACCCAAGTGTAAGGACTGCAGCAATGTGAGATGAAGAACATAGTTCAGTTTTGTACCTACCATAAATGTAGATGTTCGAAGATCCACATTGCTGCAGTCCAATTTACCCTCCCTCCTTCCCTCTGTAGTTAGAGGTGGTTGTGTGGGTTGAGTTGTACATATTGTGTATATAGTGTGTATTTTGTACATATAATTAGGGCAAGGGTGCTTGGTTGTTTGTTTTGCTGTCTTTTGGTTTTGACCTTTATTTTTAGGGTCTTCTGACATCTGGGGCAAGAAAAGACTGAGGATATGACGTCGGTCATGCGCATTTGTACCCTGACGTCCTGATGTCAGTCAAATGCGCCTTGACCGACGTCAGCCTTATACTTTGATATTCGGGCCGACCGAGGACAGCGGACTACCCAAGTGTAAGGACTGCAGCAATGTGGATCTTCGAACATCTACATTTATGGTAGGTACAAAACTGTACTTTTTCCATCCCCCTCCTGATAAGAGGCCTAGGCTCTAAGAGACAGACTATGAATCTTCAGATCAGGTTTCCATTTCTTCTGATTCCTCTTCTTATCAGGAATATTCTCTTCCCCCAGTGGCGATTCTGATGCTGAAGAATCAATTCCTTCAGCTTCTCCTCCTGAGGGCTACTCTTTTGGGGAAACCTTGCATACCATGAGGGAGCACTTCCACTGAGAGAGCCAAGATTTTTCAGAATCTAAGAAAAGGCTCAGAGACTTCCTTTTACTTCCTCAACACAGGCCTCTAGCTATTCCACCTGTGTTGGACATTGTAGATGATGTGTTCTCAGAGTCCAGTCTGATCCCTGACTCTTTACCTCCAACTCCTGTTAAGCTGGACAGATACTACAGGGTCCCTGACTCTCATAAATTCCTTTTCAAAAACCCTTCTGCAGACCCAGAAACTATTTCTCAGGGTCCAAAAGGGGTCAAGGCTTCTACTGCAAAAAACCCTACCCCCTCTGATGGGGATTCTAGGGCTCTGGATAGATGGGGAAAAAAGATTTACACATCTGCTACTTTGGCTATAAGGGCCTTAAATTGCCAGTTTCATATGCTCAAATATCAGCAATATATCATGACACTGCTTAAACAGAAAATTATGGCAAATTCTGAATGTGCAGAAAAAGAAGAAATACAAGATGGTATTGCACGCAGCTGAACAAGTTGGAAAGCATACTTTACAATGTGATTTTGATTCTCTGGAGGCCTCCTGCAGGGCCGCTGTTACGGGTTCTGTCATTAGGAGGCATGCTTGGTTGAAAGAACAAAATCTGCCTGACTATGTTAAAGCAAAATTATTAGATGCTCCTTTACATGATACCTTGTTTAGTGTTAAGGCAGAAGAGGTGTTAAAGAAAATGTAAGACAAAGCTAAATCTATGCAAACAGTCAAGGATTTCATACATGTACAGTCATCTAGATTTAGCAGACATTGGCCTACAAATAATTGGTCCTTTCCAGTCTCAGACAGACCTCAAAGGGGCAGATCCAGGCGTCCTAGAGGCAGATCACAGCCACAAGGATCCTACAGGTCTAAGCAGTGGAGTGTCTCTACCTCCAAAGGTGGAGAGGACAAGTCACAATCATACAGGAAACAGTCCCAATGACTTCCCCCTGCCTGTACCAAGCACTTATCTTCTGGCAGCACCCTTAGGGGGAAAACTAGCACTTTTTCTCAAACTTGGCACATTATAACCCAGGACAAATGGGTTCTAGACATAGTGTCTCAAGGCTACAAGTTTCATTTCCATACCCTACCAAGGGAACACGGTTTGCCAGACCTGCCAAAAAATCAATGGGCAGAGGCTCAAAAACAAGTCTCAGATCTCATGGACATAAGGGCTATTCAACAAGTCCCTCAGCAAGTGCAGGGGCAAGGATTTTACTCAAGACTGTTATTGGTACCGAGAAAGGACCAAGCATGAAGACCAATACTGGACCTATCTATTCTAAACACTTTCCTGGATATACCAAAATTCAAGATTTTGACCTTACAGCAGCTTCTGCCCATGCTGTGCAGCAAGTCTTGGCTCGTGACTTTAGACCTAAAAGAAGCATACCTGCATGTCCCAATCAGATAAACATGCAGAAGATTCCTCAGATTCAAGGCTGGCTCAAACCATTACCAATTCTCTGCCCTGCCCTTTGGCTTATCTACTGTGCCCAGTGTCTTCACAAAGTGCCTGGCACCAGTAATTGCTTACTGCAGACAAAGAGGAATACAAATATATCCTTACTTGAACGACTGCCTTATACAAGCAGAGAACAAGGACATTCTACTACAACATCTGACGTTTGTGATAAGACTTTTAACATGCCTAGGGTACACAGTCAACTAAAAGAAATCAAAACTAGTACCCTCTCAAGAGATAACATTCCTGGGTGCAAGCTTAACTACAACTGCCCAGATGGCTTATCTCACTCCAGACAAACAAAGGCAACTGACTACCTATTTCAAGGAAATGGCAACAAAGGCCCAGTTATCTGCAAGAAAAATTATGCAGGCTTTGGGCTTCATGGCATCCTGCATCTTACTAATTCCATATGCAAGGCTGCATATGAGGAAAATTCAATGGTACCTAAAAAGTGTCTGGACACAACATTGCCACAGTCTGGAAACAGTGATTACTCTAATTCCCTGCCTGCAACAGGAATTTCGATGGTGAGCAAAGGCTTGTCACCAAAACAAGGGACAGCCAATTCTCACTACCCCCAGCCAGGCAGAGCCTAAAGACGGATGCATCAGATTATGCCTGGGGGGCACACATGGCAGGAAGAGGCATTCAGGTCACCTGGTCCACAAACCAAAAGCATCTACATATCAATCAAAAAGAGATGCTAGCTGTTCAAAATGCCCTGACAACCTTCAAGGACCTACTTCATCCAGGACAACTACTGATAAAGACAGACAACATCACGGTCATGTGGTACATAAACAAGCAGGGGGGCACTCATTCTTATCCCCTGTGCAGATTAGCCATGGCTTTATAGGACACAGCATTGACTTACTAAATTCATCTGCAGGCACAATTCCTGCCAGGAAAGGAAAACACTGGCAGACGAACTAAGCAGAAACCTCATGGATCCCCACGAGTGGCACCTGGATCCACAAGTCTTCAGCTTGATAACAATGAAATGGGGACGCCCGGACATAGATCTATATGCCTCCCCTCAAAACAATTAACTAAAAAGATTCTGCACAAGGACTTATCACAGACCAGCTTGGAAAGTGGACGCCTTATCTTTCAACTGGGCAAACCTATCAGTATATGCCTTTCCTCCACTACCTCTCCTCCCCAAGGTACTCCTAAAGGTCAGGCAGGAGAAACCAAAAATGATGCTGATTGCCACAGACCGACCACACCAGTACTGGTATCCGATCTTAAGGAACTTGTCCCAATGCCCAGCCTGGACCTTACCTCAAATACCTCATCTACTGTACCAGCAAAACAATCAGATTCTGCACAGCCAACTCAGGACCCTAAACCTGGCAGCATGGCGGATAATGTAGCCATACAAGCCACACCTCTCAGTAAAGCTGTGATGGATGTCATTTTAAAAGCCAGAAGGCCTAGTACTAGAAAATCCTATGCTGGAAAATGGAAGAGATTTTGCGCGTGGAACCAAGCTCAAGGAACTGATACAGCTGTTCCAAATATTCTTCAGATTTTGCAATACTTAACTGAGATGCTGGACAAAGGCCTGCCTTTCTCATCAATTAAAATCCATGCCTCTGCCATTTCGGCTCACTGCAATACAGAGCCACCACTCTTTTCTCATCCTTTATTAAGGCAGTACCTCAGAGGAGCCAAAAACTTAAGGCCTCCAAGGAGAATGCCAATACCTGTTGGAAAAACTCACCTTACCTCCTTTTGAGCCAGCTGCTACTGCAGATATAAAATTCTTATCTTGGAAAACAACTCTGCTCCTAGCAATAACTTCTGCAAGACGAGTTTTAGACCTACAGGCTCTCATGGCCGTGGAACCCTTTATCATTTTTTATCCAGACAGGGTCTCTCTGAGAACAAACCCAACATTTATGCCTAAGGTGGTATCCAGTGTAGCCCTTAACCAAACTATTAATTTGCCAATCTTTTATCTAAATCCACAGAACAAGCTTCAGCCACTTCTGCAGCATTTCTCAGGGGAGTACCAACCAAAGACATTTTAGAGACTGACACTTGGAGATGTTCATCGTGCATACAGCTGCAGTCATAACAGATGGGTTATCCTGCCATCAGGCGGGTCCTCGGTCGGCCGAATTCCAAAGTCTAGGTCCAGCGTCGGTTGTCGTCGCTTCCTCCCTGACGTCAGTGTGGCAGGGGTATAAAAGAGGCAGCCAACGCCATTTTCTCCAGTCTTTCTTGCCGCGCGGTGCCAGAAGCAGAAGCAGTTCGCAAGTGCCGGTCGGCCAGCTCCTGAGATTTATGAAAGTATTTCAGCCGAAGTCTTCTTGAAAGCTAAGTACCCCGTTGGGGAAACATTTCTTGCCTCAGACCGATGTCAGACAAAGTTAATAATTGCATTTCATGTGGGAAGCAAATACCGCATAAAGATTTCCACTCTTACTGTATACCTTGCTTAGGCCCAGATCACGACGTCTCGGCCTGCCGTTTTTGTGCTAGATTCAACAAATGCACTATTAAGCGTCGGGAGTTAAGCCCTTCACTTTTGGCAAAAATTTAATTATATTATGTCGTCGGATACTCCGACTCCAGTTTTGAGCAAAAGCGCAAAGATAAGGACCGACATCGAGGTCCGCACCACCTACTGATACCACGCTAAGGCCGACTAACGGTTCTCCGGTACTCAGCGAGCGCCCTCGCAGCCCTGAGTACCGATGACAATGCATTACCAGTGTCTTCAGTACCCGAGGTCGCAGGCTCCTCGGCCCCCATTCTTACTACAGATACCGACGCCACTCCTGGCGGGGAAACTCAGAATTTAGACAGGCCTGACATTTCTCAAGGGGTCTTCAGACCTTCCTCCTTCTCTATTAAAGCCTTCACTAAATCTAAAACAGCCATGAAAACCAAAAAACGGGTTCCTCTGGAGACACCCTCTCAAGGCACCATGCCTAAAAAACAGATGCTTAAAATGGCTGAGGATTTGATTACTCTTATCAGGGGTTCTCAACCCCCCTCCGACTAAAGGCCCAGATTAGAGGAAGACTACCCTTCCTCAGATCAAGCTTCTATTACCTCAGAACTATCTGAGGACCAGGATTGTGCCTATTCTCCATTCAAAGACTCTGATGCAGAGGAGTCTATTCCCTCGGTCTCCCCCCTGAGGACTTCTCTTTTGGGGAAACCCTGCATACATTGAGGGAACACTTTCACTGGGAAGGCCAACATTACTCAGATTCCAAGAAAAGGCTCAGGGAATTTCTTCTGCTCCCCCAGCATAGCCCTCTGGCTATCCCTCTTGTTTTAGATATATTGGATGATGTGTACACAGAAGCCAGCCTTAATCCTGATTCTTTGCCTCCAGCTCCTGTTAAACCAGACCGGTATTACCGGGTTCCTGATTCTCACCAGTTCCTATATAAAAGCCATACTGCTGACCCAGAATCTATTTAACAGGGTCCCAAGGGAATTAAGGCCTCTACTGCTAAAAACCCATTACCTTCAGAGAGAGATTCCAGATCTTTAGAAAGGTGGGGGGAAAAGGTGTACACCTCGGCCACATTAACCATGAGGGCATTAAACTGTCAGTTCCATATGTTAAAGTGTCAACAGTTTTTGATATCTCAGCTGAAAAGCAAGATGACACAACCAGAACAACCAGATTTAAAAGAGTTGCAGAATTTGTTGCATGGTGCAGAGCAAGTGGGTAAACATACCTTGCAGTGTGGTTTTGATGCTTTAGAGGCCTCATGTAGAGCTGTTGTTACGGGGTCTGTTATACGTAGGCATGCTTGGCTCAAAGAGCAAACCTTACCAGATCATGTCAAAGCTAAATTATTAGATGCACCTCTTCAAAAAGATGTATTGTTTGGTGTTAAAGCAGAGGAGGTATTAAAGAAAATGGAGGAAAAAGTGAAATCAATGCAAACAGTGAAAGATTTCCTGCAGGTACAGCCTCCACGTTTCAGCAGAAACTGGCCTTCAAAAAATTGGTCCTTTCCAGCCACGGACAGACCTCAAAGGGGCAGATACAGTCGTCCAAGGGGTAGAGGGCAACCTCAAGGATCCTTCAGAGCCAGACAGTGGCAAGCACCGACCCCAAGAGGTGGAGAAGATAGCTCACAGTCTTTTAGAAAACAGACACAATGACTTCCCCTTACACCTGCCAAGCAAAGCTTTAATGGCAGCACCTTTGGGCGGAAAACTGACATTATTCTCAAAAAATTGGCATATTGTTACAAAAGACAAATGGATTCTGGACATTATAGACAGAGGCTACAGGTTCCACTTTCACACCCTTCCAAAAATGAGAGGCATGCCAAACCTGCCACATAATCAAAGGGCAGAGGCACAAAAACAAATTTTAGCTCTCATGGACATGAAAGTAATTCAAGAGGTACCTGCAAAAGAACAAGGTCAAGAGTTTTATTCCAGACTATACCTGGTACCAAGGAAAGACAAAGATTGGAGACCTATCTTAGACCTATCCATCCTAAACACACATCTACAGGTGCCAAAATTCAAGGTGCTCACATTACAGCAGCTTCTTCCCATGCTGGGCAAGGAGTCTTGGCTGGTAACATTGGACCTCAAGGAGGCATACCTGCATGTCCCTATCAGACAAGATTGCAGAAGATACCTCAGATTTCTTGCAGGTTCAACCCATTACCAATTCTCTGCATTGCCCTTTGGCTTATCTACTGTGCCCAGAGTGTTTACGAAATGCCTGGCATCAGTAATCGCCTTCTGCAGACTACAAGGGATACAAACAAATCTACCCATATCTGGACGACTGCCTGATCCAAGCGAACAGCAAGGACATACTACTGCAGCACCTGGCGTTTGTAATAAAACTGATGAACTTCCTGGGATACACAGTCAACAAAAAAAAATCAAAACTAATACCCTCTCAACAAATAATTTTCCTGGGTGCCAGCTTGGATACAACCACCCAGATGGCCTACCTCACGCCAGACAAGCAAGGGCAACTGTCTCAGTACTTCAGAAAAATGGCAACTTAAACCAGGCTAACTGCAAGGAAAGTCCTGCAGGCTCTGGGATTCATGGCATCTTGCATCCTACTAATCCCATGTGCAAAACTGCATATGAGGAAACTTCAATGGTACCTAAAAAACGTATGGTCTCAACACAGCCACAGCTTGGAAGCAATTATACCACTCATTCCATGCCTTCAAAAGGAATTTATGTGGTGGGCTCAAGCTTGCCAAAGAAACACAGGTCTTCCTTTCTGTGTACCTCAAGCAATTCAAATCATCACAACAGACACCTCAGACTATGCCTGGGGAGCACACATGACAGATCAGTGATTCTCATTGCTCCAGACTGGCCAAGGCAACACTGGTATCCGCTCCTGAAGAGCCTGACACATTCCCCAACATGGATCCTACCTCTAGTCCCTCGTCTGTTGTCCCACCGCAACTACAAAACTCTTCACAGCCATCTCAAAACTCTAAATCTAGCTGCATGGAGAATTCCTTGATTTCCCAACAGTTTCTCCTCTCCAAGGAGGTGCAGGATGTCATCTTGGAGGCCAGAAGACCTTCTACTAGAAAGGCCTACTCCACCAAATGGAAACGATTTTGTGCCTGGAATCAAAAGAAGGGACAGAATCCTTGGGTAATAAATATACCTCAAATTTTACAGTACCTAGCTGAGATGTTAAACAATGGACTTTCCTTCTCCTCCATCAAGATCCACGCTTCAGCCATTTCTTCACAATACAGCACAGATCCTCCTTTATTCTCTCATCCTCACTTAAGGCAGTTCCTCAGAGCAAGAATATAAAACCCCAGGAAACTACCAGTCCCTCGTGGGACCTCAACCGTGTGGAAAAGCTGACCCTTCCTCCCTTCGAGCCAGCTTCTTCATCAGAGTTACAGTACTTGTCAAGGAAAACAGTCTTTCTTCTGGCTATCACCTCAGCTCGCAGGGTTTCGGAGC